>NW_006262274.1:502221-649396 GCF_000493195.1 Citrus x clementina
CACAGATACACAAATACACACACACACAGGAGCCACAAACACACACACACACACACACAAACACACACACACAGACACACACACACAGACACAAACAAACACACACACAGAGACACAAACACACACACACACACACACACAAACACACACACACACAGACACAAACACACACACACACACACACACACACAAACACACACACACACACACACACATATAGATACACACACACACAGAGGAGCCACAAACACACACACACACAGAGACACAAACACACACACACATACATTATTAACTGTAATTGTATCTTTTTTTGGGCAGTTATATGGCTTCACAAACAATGTCATCCAACACAAGCGAGAATCGAAGCTCATTGCAAATGTGTAATGGATGTGGTGATCCGATGGAGATCTTAACGTCACACACAAAAAAAAATCCAAATCGTAAATTTTGGATTTGTAGAGGATGTAACAACTTTCAGTGGGCAGAAGATCGTAAACATAGTGAAGGGAAGATAAACTTGTTAGCGGATGAGGTTAGGAAGCTGGCCTTGGAGATTGAGTGTTTGTCCGTAAAATTTCAATTATTGCATAAAGAACTTGAGCACATGCGAGATCGTGAAGTGCAGAGGCGATTGTTGGACGACGAACTTCGAAAGAGAGAGGCACCACGAAGTGATTTTATTAAATTAATCGTGATTGTTGTATTATGTTTTCTATTTAAGTATTGTTTTTAAGTTGTTTCTATTTGTACTATGTTATTGGAAAAGACTTGTATTGTACAATTTGAGCACGATATGTAATAACATTTTAATGTTAAATATAAATTTCCGATTGTTGAATTAATTTAAAGTATTATGAATTTAGAATTTGCCCCAATAAAACTTCTCAAAATTATAATATAGCCCAACTCATTTCAATATGTTCCAAATAGATCCAAATTTAACTTACAAAGATCCAAATTTAACTTACAAAATCTAAAAAAAAATATGTCCAAATACACATACACCAAGTTAATACATAAAACATAAGCTAACTTCAATTAACCTCGATCATGTGCTTGGTTCATTGCTTGAAAACTCCCCTCGATTGGTCTCCTCCAAATTTTGTTGCGGAAAATATTGGAAGTTTCCGTGATGGACTCCGCCATAATTCATCCAGGATTGATAGTAAGGGGGGAAAAATGCATGTTCATAGGGTGCTTGTTGTGTTAGCTGTTATACAACCAACAAAAAAATTAAATGCAAATTATCAAACATATGACAATGAATGGAAATAACAAATTAAAAAAAATATTACCAGTGCCATATGGCTCTCTTGTGTTGGGACTGTAGTAGCCACCTGAGAAGAAAATCCATGTATCTCCGAGTCCTAGAAATGTGGTTAACACACATTTAAAATATATATTTTAAATTAATGTAAAATGAATGTATTAACGAAATTACCTCCACAATTGTGCTAGTCGAAGCATTATTCGATTTCTGTTTTGGCCTCTTAAATTGCTTTTGCTTTCTTTGAGTAGGTGGACGACCTTTACGCCGAGTTACTACTGGATCTTGTATGTTTTCGGTATAACTTCCTGATCCACCATAGCTGCATGTATCGTCACCATCACTGCGAACATTCAGAGATACATCCTTCATTGCTTTCTCGATCCAACCCATAATATTTTTATGGCTTTCTTCATTTTTTGAAGCTACCTCAGCAACATCATAAAAAGCAGTGCACTCCTCTCTATACCGTTGATGTTCAATGCTTGAATTTCGTGCATCATAACTGACTTTGACTTTACTGTAGAATCTCCGCACATCTTTCCTCCATCTTCGTAGGATATACTTTTCAGGCAGTAATTGTATACGGTTACGTGACAACACTGCGATGGCGTGTCTACAAAGAATGCCCTTATATTCAAACATTTTACACACACAATGAATTTCACCCTCATTTTTGGCAAAAAAGACTTTCAAAGTTTTTTCTCTACTTTGTTCATCGTTTTCAATAACTTCATATTCTGATCCCCCACAACTGAAAACCTCACAATATATCTTATTCGCCAACTCTTGCTGAAATTCTTGAAACTTGGAAATAGTGTACACTGCTTCAACTTGCTTCTCCATTGCAAAACTGGTACGACATGGCATCCGTTGGCCAAAACACCTAGCATCCGCTTGCCATTCTTTCTCAATTTTACTTTCCATTGCTTTTTCATATTTCTCCACAAATTGTTTCAAAGTTGTTTTCGAGTTAACATACCCATCAAAGAAAGCATTCATACTTTCACTACGCTGAGTGGTTGACATTCCAGCCCAAAAAGAATTTTTCACAAAACATGGAACCCAACGATTTCTTTCCTCATATAATCCATTTAACCACTGATTATTAATAAGATCATATTTGTCTACCATACCATGCCAAGCTTCCTCGAATTGGACAGGAGTATATGAATCATAAACAACGGAATGTAATGAAACTCTAATGGCATGATATTCAACGTACCTTCCCAACTTCTCAGGCACTTTTTTCAGTATATGCCATAAACACCATCGGTGCCTAGTGTTTGGAAAAACAATCTCAATCGCATTTTTCATCGCTTTGTCTTGATCTGTAATGATTCCAAGGGGAGGAGAGCCAGACATGCATGATAGCCATGTGTCAAATAACCACGTAAATGTCTCCGTGTCCTCATGCGAAATCAACCCACATCCTAACAAAATTGATTGACCATGATGATTAACTCCTACAAAAGGAGCAAATGGCATGTCATATTTGTTTGTAAGGTATGTGGTATCAAATGTGACCACATCTCCAAAGTCTTTATAGGCTGCCCTACTCCTTGGATCTGCCCAAAATACATTTTTCAACCGGCCCTCCTCATCTAGGTCAAGACTGAAAAAAAACTCATCATTTTCTGTTTGCATTTTTTTAAAATATCTCTGAATTGCAACAGCATCCCCTTCTCCGAGCCTTAATCGCCGCACCTTGTCAATATGATTTCTAGCATCTTTTTCTAAGAATGAGACTTTTTCAAAACCACCAGCCTCGACAACAACGGACTTAAAACTTTGAGCCATTCTAATTCCAGCTTCGTCGTTTATCTCAAGTTGCTTTTTAACAAATGGACTAATGGTACGGTTGCATCGATAATACCTACTCTTGCTCGGACTCACGGCATGGTTATGTTCAAGAATCATATTTCCAATTACCCATTTTCCGGTAACCAAATCCAAACGTCCTCCAAGTTTAGCATTGCATCCAATTTTTTGGTTTGGTTGAAGCCGCAAAACATTAGTGTCTTTGGCTTTTGACTTGCCGTTTCGCCCACAAGTAAATGTCACATATCTCAAACTCCCATCATCCCCTTTTCTACAAGATCTCCGCATAACTGGAAACCCCTCTTGTAGGCCATAACCCTTATAATATTCAAACATTTCATCAGGACTATCAAAAAACATCCCAACTGTTGGCTCAACAATTATTTCCGGCACCAATTCCTCATTATTTCCTTCCAAATCAACCCCCTGTAAATCCTCCAATTCTTCAACTTCATCAACCTCCTCCACTTGCTCCAAATTATCCATTAACTGCTGTAAATTTAAACAATGCAGTATATTATTATTTATTTATTGCAAATTCATTAAACAATTCAAGATTGTTGTAAAAGCATCGCAATTGGAAACTGAAATTATCAAATAACGGCAAGCCGCAAACATTAGCTAATAGAAGTCCGTAGTCATGATTCAAATTTAAACAATTCAAGCCTGTTGTAAAAGCATGCAATTGGAAATTGAAATTGTCAAATAACGGCAAGCCGCGAACTAGCTAATACAAGTCCGTAGGCATCCCTTTTGGTTACACATACACGGTTCTTTTGAGCAAAATTCATTGACTAGAGGGCATGTTATCGACTGTTCTTTTGAGCAAAATTTCATGACTTACCATAAAAGAAATTCGAATAGAAATTTTGTATTCGTAATCGAAACTGAAATTATTATATTCAAATATCTTCGTAATCGAAAATGTTACAGAAAATCGAAAAGAAAATTTAATACAAACTTGACAACAAAAATGAGAGCTTCAACAGGTGCTGAAAAATCTGTACCTTAGCTTGTGCAAATGCCGAAACTTGCTGTTCGTCTTCGTTGCTGTTCGTTCCTCACTTAACAATGGTGACTGAAAAATCGAATATGAAGACCTGTTTTCGTTGCTGAAACTTTGATCTGTTCGTTTGTTGCTACAACTTTGATCTGTTCGTTCGTTGCTGAAACTTTGATTTCGTTGTTGAAACTTTGATCTGTTCGTTCCTCACTTCCTCTGCCCTCCTCTTCGTTTAGTTTGTTTTGTTTTTACAAGCCAAAACGACGACGCTTCATGCAACCAAAAAGAAAAAAAAAATTGACCAAAACGACGCCGTTTTACTAATTCGGGGTTTGACCCGGGGTTTGACCCGGGGAATATAGCATTTTCCAAAAAAAAAAGCTGAAAACGACGCTCACAGTGCTGTTTTGTCATAAGTTTGTCATGATTTATAGTCTCCATATCATTTTTCATTTTGAGAATGGAGATTGTTATCTTACGTAATTATGTTAGATACATGATTTCTCTACAGTCGTTTGATGAAGAAAATTCAATGGTTATAAAAATATAATATAATAAAATCATATTATTTCTACAACTATTAGATTTTCATTTAATAGCTGTGGAAGAATCATGTATCTTACATGATCACATAAGATAACTAAAGCCTTTGAGAATACGTGCTTTCAAAATCACGTGACAGATGTTGAAAGTCCAAATAGTCATACAAAATTTCAATCAATAATTGTGCACCACCTATAGTTTTTAAATTGCATCAAGTAGTCATTTTTCAATTAACTTTGTTAAATATGTTTAAAAATTTATGCTAAAATTTATTTTATACCTGATAATTTAAATTTGCAAAAATGCATATTTACTCTTTTGTTTATCATAGGCACAATTTTAACTTTGAAATTTTAAAAATGACAAACGTACTATCTTCATCACAACAATTCATCTTCAATCCTTTTTTAAAAGAAAATGAACTGAAGCATCATTGGCGATTTCAAATTTAGCTAAATATCCTTATTGAAACAATAAACAAAACTAACTGCAAAATCATTATTTTGTTGGGATTTTAATCCGTCCAATGTCTCCCCTATATTGGTTGGAGACAATCCTTCTTCAATTAGAAATAGGATTTGAGCCTATTCTATGACTTAGGTCTGGATGTGGTCTATGAAAGCTGTTTTGATGATATTTTGAGGATTAAGGTTCATAAGATTATTTGGGTATTGATGCGGTCTGAATAAACTCGTGTTAAAACTTTGAGCATGGCTTGCTTGTCGAACAGGTGCATCTGGGTTTGAATAATAATAATATAGTGCCATGAATAACAGACAACCAGGGTTTAAGATCATGCCTTAGGGACTTATACAACAAAAAACGAGGAAAAAGTCGTAATGTGATTTAAGGGTTAAAGGTGGAATTTTGAGATAATTGAAACCTTAAAGTGTGATTGGACGGTGTTTAGGGTGGTTTTGACACTAGTTATAAGAATAAAAGTATTTGAGTGTTGAATTTAAGAATATTGTTGTAATAGTTCGTTGGATTTAAGGTCAATGCTTGAGGGTTGAAACATGTTTGACTAAGAATGAAGGATTGTTCATAGTCAAGGAATGTGTTTTAATAGTGATATGATGGTGAGGACGACTAGTTTAGGGTTTTTTAAGAATAAAGAAATCTCAACTATGGTTATTTGGTCAACAAGAAGACCTTTCCTTGAACAAAGAAGGTGGATGGTTGCAGAGGTTGCTCTTTAGAGGGTGTTTAGGCTACTGAATAATAGTTAGGATGTTGGTGAGTGCTTAATGGTCGTTTAAGCATGCTTGAATAGTGTATAAGGTTTGAAGGTAAACCTAATTGGCAGTAATCAAGAATCTCAAAGGAGGAATAGATTCTCAGGGTTTCATAAGTATTCTAAGAGGGTTTATGGGCTTAAGCTAGAGTTAACTACTAGATCGAAAATACTGACCTTGGCATAGACTCAATAATGGGCCTACATACCATTAGGCAGTATTAGGTCTCTTATGAGCTTTTTATGATTATTGGTTATCTATTAATCCGTTCCATAAAGCATTCTCTTATGAGAAAGGTCCCCAAGTAGGCTTGGCTAAGAATTTTGTGTGAATTAATCCTCAAATTAGTGCATTCATACTTTCCAAACCATAGCTCACAATGGTTACCCTGGCATAGTAGCTTAGATCCCTTATAAAATACATATCTAATGGACTAATTAGGACCTTTGAACCTAATGTCAATTTTCAAGTAGTAATAATCATTTATAAAAATCTCAATATTAAATAATGTATGAAGCCTCAGTTACCTCAGTATTAGGACCCCATTTATTTATGCCACCATTGTGTTGCCCTTTGCGCTCATATCATGACTCATCTTTATTTGTTTCTTTGTTTTTTTTTTTAATTTTTTACTTTGTTGAGCTTCTTTCTAGGCTCAATCTTTGTCCTCCCATTTAAATTTCTAATATTTTTCCCTTTTCTCAAAAAAAAAAAAATTCGTACTTAGTTGTGATTTTGCTCAATAATAATAATAATAACAAATCAACACACAATCAACCTTTTTTATTTTTAGGAAAACTAAAGTACATGATGCAATCAAAGGAAATTTTCTTACATCTGAAGAGATCATCTTATTTATTGAATTAAACTACTGGCAATAGTACAAGTCTTTTATTTATTCAATACAAAAGAGTAACGCTATGCTTATTTATTAAATACTAAGTATTTCATATATGTCTTTCATGCAAAGTGATATAAAATTGCATTTTGAGGTACCAAATCCACACTTTGTTTATGAAATACAAACTCTTGAAAGCATAACATTACTCAACATAAAGCAACTCGTATTTAGCCAATCAACCAGTCTCATTAAGGTTTCGCCCGTATTGAGGAGCTTCAAGAAGATCAAGATTATCATTTCTTATCTCATCAGCAAGAATACTATTCCAATACGGCCAAATAGGAACACCCTCCTTCATAACAAACATCTCTGACCATTGGTTCTTACCTGATAAAAATTTCTTTATTAAAAAACATAATCTTAAAATGCATATATAATTTAATTAATAAAGAATTATATATATATATATATATATAGAGAGAGAGGGGGGGGGGGAGAGAGAGAAGATAAGAATTCGAAGCGGCAGTCAAAGTTAACTTGTCCTAAAATGTACCTGCAAAAACAGCTTCCATATTCTTCAAATCAGAAAATTAAAGAACTCTTCCTGTTAATGCAATGAAAAGCAAGTAGTTTGAGAGACTTGAGCGAGGTGAGATTTTGGTTCCGCCTTAAGATGGTATTTATACACATCCAATTAGCGACGGCCAATTGCGTGAAAGCGGTAGGCCCCGCATGTGGGGCCTGTGGCAATTGGCACACACGACTATCATGTTTTAGAGATTCCGATTTCATAATATCTATTAATCAGTTAATAGTAATAATAATTTATTCTGATACTTATCTGCAAGTCAAATTTATATTTCACTGCTCTAGTTTGCTTAATGTAATATTTTCCCCAAATCAAAATAATCCCTATAAGTAGTGATTGGGAAGTGAGGAATCACATTCTTTGTTTGTAAGAACCAAGATAGCAGGAATAACTGAAATGGTAGAAAAAAATTATTTGCCAACAAACAATCTATTATTCGATTCTCAATTCTAGTTGATATGCACCAATGTGACGAGTGTTGTGCAAATTTTAATGTACTCGCAAGCGCACGAATCTATTGTAGTATAGACTAATGGTGACGAGTGTCGATCCCACGAGAAGGTGGATTTTAATTATGTGTAGAATTAATTTTGTAAATGGGTGGTTAGATTTGTGGTGGAAATTATTTGGAATATGCTAAAACTTAAATTAAAATGGCGAGAATAAATTCTAAAATTGTAATTGAAATGACAAGAATAAATTGAAGAGAATTCTATTGAGATGACGTGCTTGGGCATCTGGATCCGTATCAACATGCATCATGGGCTAAATAATCCGTATTAATGCCAATTAAATCATGAGGGGGGAATCCACACCTTATGAACCACGCTCTAATCAATATGGTGCTAAGGGCTTATCGTGCCAAATAATAATAACCTTGTACTAGAGGGCCGGTGAAACCAAGGCGGTACTAGACAAGATTAGTATTATTTGTCGACGAGAAGTCAAAACATCCACAAAAACTAGAGGGGAAGAGAAAATAAATTTACCAAATTAAGCCCATGACACATGTTGAGACTTCACCTTCAACCCAAACTTGAAAGAAAATTAGCCACTCATAATTGAACTAGGGGCAAAATGGAAATTTATTAAAATACAAAAAAAAATACAAGATGGAGAGGGAATTACAGAAAACAGAGTCCAAAAATGGATTCAGAGGTATCAAATTAGGGGGGGAAAGCCCCTTTTTTTATAGATACATGGAGTAAATCATGGCCATCGGATTAAAAACAGTTTGGACGCTTAGGATTGCGCCACGTCATCAGTCAACAGTACGCGGTTTGACCACGCGGATGAACAGTAACACGGTTTGACCTGGATGAACAGTAACGCAGTTTGGTTGAAAATAATCTTGTGTGATGCATGTACCGTACGCGAGATTTTTCGTCCACTAATATGCTGCCACGTCACCATCAATAGTACATAAGAATTTTAGCCCAACAGGATCGTGACACCTCATTAGTCAATGCCACATCATCAGTCAATGCCACATCATCGTCCGTCTATGTGAACAGTGTCGTGAACAGTAACATATACAGTACCGTACATGTGAACAGTATCATTTTTCCTTTTATGCTCCTCCTAAGGTTTTCGACCGTCCTGAGTTCAAAAGTGATGTCCGTTTTGCCATCTGATCTCTCGTTTATTGTGAAATGACTATGATGCCCCTAAAATACATAAAATACTTAATTAAAATAAAACACACGGAATTAAATCAAAAAAATGTTAAATTCATAAAAGTAAAGGTGTTAGTAAAACTTGTAGTGTAAAATGACGATTTTCTCCTTTATAAATATACATTTTCTAACACTCAACACACCCCCCAACCAGCTTATTGCTAGTCCCTAGCAAATAAAGCGAAAACAAAATTCAAAACCAAAATGATTTTTTTTATTTTATTTTATTTAGAAACACTCGTGTTTATTCAATCAGATTAATGATAGCAATCAAATAAAAGTATAAGCATTATCTCCAGTCTAAAGTAACATCACACCCACATCAACCATCCACATGAATCAGCCCAGTAGACTTTGTTATAGCTACTTTCAAGAATGACATGTCAAACCCCAAAATCTCACTGGAAATAGTGACACTCTCACAAAAAAAAAAGTTAAACCCAATAAAAATAGTCACTCCAATGAATGGTAATTGAGAGAAAATAATAAAGAAGTGATCTCACATGCTCTCACCAAAATGAAAGAAATATACCCTCAGCTTAGAAATAATACGATCTCCAATCAAATAAAAATGCTAGTCAACCCAATTTATTATTATTTTTTTTATGCATCACTACATCTTTTTAGCCCATATAACTAGCTTCTACTTCAGATTATAGTTCCCTAAAATCAAGAAGGACTTTTATTAGGACAAAGCATAGGCTAGGGACATGGTTAACAAAGAAGGAAAATAAGAAAAACAAAGTATATGTTTGAGAAAAATGTAGAGGTATGTTTTTTTTTTTTTGGAAGTTGCAAGGTGCATTTCACCTATTATTTTTTTTTCTTTTTTTTTTTTTGCTTTTGCTTGGCACAACGTCACTGAACAAAATAATTATTTACATTTTTCTCAAACATAAATAGGTGATGGAACTTATAAGACATTGGGTAATACTCCAAATCAGAGTGGGTCAAGATGATAAGTTGACAAAGAAAAAGTTTTTTTTTTTTAAGGCTCAAAAGGGGTAATTATGGATATTTAATAAAATGGATGGCTAGAAAGGCTCAAACGGATCAAAGATGGCATTTCCATCGTCTTTTAGGCCTCTAAATAATCATCCATATCTACTAGTTAGATGGGCCTCCCAATGTAGCAACACATTTTTTTTTTTACCATTTTTTTAAGGGTTAACTCAAAAGAAATCTAGAGATCGTGTATAAAATAATAAACTGCTAAGCTGTATAGAGAATGGGCAAAAGGGTTACTCTCTAAGAAAATGATAGGCTCAACAACTCACTTGGTACTTATTTATGACATGTTCATTCCTTCAAGCAACTCATATTTGTCTCCGACATCAACATGTAAAGTAGCAAACATAGCGTAACATCACTTAAGACCAAAGATAATACAAATACTAAAATTTGAAATTAATCATGTCATCCAATGTTAAACCAAATCACACAATTTTTTTTTTAAACAACATTCTACCCCCCAACCTATTCTAAACATGAAAGGAAAATATGCATGCAGAAATGTGAAAATGATGCAGAAAAATTAATTAGAAAAGTTACACGTAAAATGATAGAAAACGAAAATGGTTTTGTTTTGTTTTGTTTTTTTTTTAAAGAAGATGCGTTTCTAGAGGCACTACACTCCATATTCAGCCATCTTCGACTCACAAGTTGGAAAATGTATATTTATAGAGGAGAAATTAAAAAGAAGAAAAATAAACATAAAAACATAATAAAGAAAAAAAATGTCTGAATTTTTTTTTTAACGATGAAAATGCGTTTCTAGAGTCACTACACTCCATATTCGGCCATTTTCAACATAAAAAGTTAGCAACAGTTAGTTTCTACAACAAAAAATTAGTAAAAACTTAACCAAAATTTCACAATTGTCGACTATTCCCTCCCCCCAGCCAGAACGAAACATTGTCCTCAATGTTTGAAAGGAAAGAAGTAGAGTTTAAAAGACATCACCTGGGTGGTGCAACACAGAAAACAATATTTACAAGCGGAGAGTCAAATTTAATTTGTACTTCTTACTGCGGCTACTGTTACCATCATTATTTGGATGCTCCAACACAAAGGTCCAGGGGTCTGGCTCCGGTCTATAAACTTGTAACATATCAAGTAGCTCATTAGCAGTGTGAGCACAAATAAAGAGTTTTTTCGCATTAGAGGGAATGAAATAGTTTTTTATTGCATGGTTAAGAAATGCGATAAAGCCATCATAAAAGTTGTTGACATTTAACAAACCGATGGGTTTCTGGTGGATGTGCAGATGGGCCCAAGATGCTAGTGTGATAAGTGCCTCTAGTGTTGCAAGATCTCCTGGAAGAAAAATAAAAGCATCAGCATGATTAAGCATTTCAGTTATTCTTTCTTGCATACCTGAGACGACTAACTCTTCTCCAGTTGATGAGTCAGACGAACTGCCCAATGGTTTTAGGACTCTTGGGATGATGCCTAACACTTGACTTCATCTGATAAAAACTGCTTCTGAGACCATTTTTGATAACCCTCGGTTACTTCCTCCATACATCAAGTGTAATTTTCTCTCTGCTATACTTCGACCAAGATCGATGGTTGTCTCAACGAACTCTTTATGTTTGCCATAGGTAAATCCAGAAAGCACACAAATGTTCTTGAATTGTCTATTTGGAGTAGCTGCCATTGTGATACTTCTTAAAAAATAATTTGTGAGTGCTTGACAAAAAAATCACATTTAAGAGTCTTGGTGACAGTGGGTCACAGTTGTATATGAGGTAACATGTCAGTGTCAAATAACGCGTAAAGCACGTGGCTCGTGAGTCAAAAAGGAAACAGTAAAAAGGAAAAAGCAAACAATAATAAAATTATTAAAGAAAATAATGCACACAATAAAACAATAGTGAAATAAAATAACAGTAAAGTGAAAGGATATTTACAGGTAGTTGCGACTGTGGCTCACATCTTCCTCTGGTTTTACGTCCAGAAATGGCTTGAACGCTCTCTATGGGTCGAGGATAGGCTTCCCATCTAGTTTTCTTATAAACTGGCAAACAGGGTCGTTTATAGTCAGATTCCCGAGACTATATCGTGCATGCTCTTTCTGAAATAATGGTTATAACTGGAGAATCGCTCCTTGCACATATCCACTGTGATGTGTTTCAAGAGACAAAAGGATATCATCCAATGACTCCTTATTCAAGCCATTCCTAATGAATTGAATCTTATATTCCCTGTTATCAGACACCATTCCTAAAGAACATGGATTTTTATTGCAACTCATTCTGGCACACTTATGACAAGCAACAGAAATTCTTCGAGCTTGTCGTTTTCTTGCATAATTTCCTTTACCACAACCAGGCATGTATGCAATAAATTTTGGAGGTAACTCATCTGCCGATCATACTTTAGCCTCGATTAACCAACGGATGTCAGCAGGTATGTTATTCCTCGATTAACAAACTAAAGCACACAAACAGAAAAACAAATTAAAACACACAAAGAAAATTAAAATCGTCCTCTTATTGAATTCACCTCAAGCTCCAACTGGATGTCGTAAACACTTCTCTTAATGTCTCTGAGTTGGCTTTCTAGACCCTCAACATAGGATACTAACTCTGGTGGTTGTAGAGCCCAAATGCGATGTGTTTTACAAAATTGAATCTGCCTTTTGAGATGAGTTTTGACACGTTGAAGTGGTTTAAGAATGTTCAGGAGGAACGGTCTAAGTAAGGTACTCATGATTAAAAATGATAAGAGAAAACTTAATAGTTAAACAAACACACTTATGTAAAAATAATTTCAATTAGCAAAAGAATAATATAAAGAAAGAAAGAAAGAAAGAAAAAATCAAATCACCAAAAAGAAAAAAAATCAATTCAAATTTGGTGGGTCACTCAAATTTATTTCGATGTCTTCTCCATGTGGTTGGTATTCTAGATATGGCTTTAATCTTTGACCATTAACTTTAAACGTGACACCATTCTTTGGGTCCTTAATTTCAATTGCCCCATGTGGAAAAACAGTATGTAAAATAAATGGGCCAGACCAACGAGAGCGTAACTTACCTGAGAATAGGTGCAAGCGAGAATTGAATAAAAGCACTTTCTGATCTGGAGTGAATGATTTTCTCATAATTTGCTTATCATGGAAGACTTTCATTCGTTGCTTGTAAATCTGGACATTTTCGTATGCATCATTGCGAATTTCTTCAAGTTCTGCCAGCTATAATCTTCTTTCTGAGCTGGCTTGCTGCATGTCAAAATTGAATTTCTTGATGGCCCAATATGCACGATGCTCGAGTTCCACGGGTAGGTGGCAAGCTTTTCCATACACTAGCCTGTAGGGTGACATCCCAATCGGGGTCTTGAAAGCTGTTCTGTATGCCTATAATGCATCATCAAGTCTTAATGACCAATCTTTTATGTCTGGCCTCACCGTTTTTTCTAATATGTACTTTATTTCTCGATTGGATATCTCAACTTGGCCACTGGTTTGCGGATGATACGGAGTCGCCACTTTGTGTGTGATTGAATACTTTGTCAAAAGAGCTTTTAATACTTTGTTACAAAAGTGGACACCACCATCACTGATTATTGCTCGAGGGAATCCAAAGCACGAAACAATGTTGCTTTTCAAAAATCCTATCACCACCTTGTGATCATTGGTCCTACATGGAATTGCTTCTACCCATTTCGATACGTAGTCAACAGCAACCAATATGTATTGATGGCCAAAAGAAGGGGGAAAATGTCCCATGAAGTCGATACCCCATACATCAAAAATCTCAACCACTAAAATTGAATTTAGTGGCATCATGTTCCTTCGTGTAATACTCCCCATTCGTTGACACCTATCACATGAAGAACAGAAAGTGTAAGCATCTCGAAATATAGTTGGCCAATAAAAATCACATTGTAAAATTTTAGTTGCTGTTTTCTTAGCACTGAAATGGCCTCCACAAGCTTGTTCGTGGCAGAATGAAAGGATATTCTGAATTTCACTTTCTGGGACACATCGTCTAACAATTTGATCTGCACAATACTTGAACAAATACGGGTCATCCCAAAAGAAATTCTTTATTTCCGCAAAGAATTTAGCTTTGTTTTGCTTGGTCCAATGCTCTGGAAGTTGACATGTAACAAGATAATTAACTATATCAACATACCATGGTAATACTTCCACACTCATTAATTGTTCATCTGGAAATGACTCATTCACTATTAATGGCTCTGTAATTGTGTCAAAATGAAGACGAGAGAGGTGGTCCACCACAACATTTTCTGTCCCTTTCTTATCTTTGAATTCCAAGTCAAATTCCTGCAAAAGTAACACCCAACGAATTAGTCTAGCTTTTGTATCTTTCTTTGTGAGAAGATATTTAAGAGCAGCATGATCTGTGAACACGATTATTTTACAACCAATGAGATAAAATCGAAATTTCTCTAATGCAAACACTACTGCTAGCATTTCTTTTTCAGTAGTTGAATAGTTCAATTGTGCATCATTCAATGTCATACTAGCATAGTAAATAACGTGGGGAATTCGATCAACTCTTTGTCCTAATATTGCTCCTACTGCATAATCAGATGCATCACACATGAGCTCAAATGGTAAGCTCCAATTTGGGAGCTGAATGATGGGTGATGATGTCAACAACTGTTTTAACTTTTCA
This sequence comes from Citrus x clementina, assembly GCF_000493195.1. NCBI lineage: Eukaryota > Viridiplantae > Streptophyta > Magnoliopsida > Sapindales > Rutaceae > Citrus > Citrus x clementina. The sequence continues at coordinate 516,847 of NW_006262274.1, forward strand.
AATGCCACAAGACATGAATCATTAAAGATAAAAGGTACATCCTTAGCAAGTAAATTGCATAAAGGTCTAGAAACTTTACTAAAATCTTTAATGAAACGTCTATAGAAACCAGCATGCCCAAGGAAAGATCTTACTTCTCTGACTGTTTTGGGTAGAGGAAGATTAGAAATGAGATCCACATTGGCTTTGTCAACCTCAATACCTTTGCTCGAAATGATGTGACCGAGAACAATACCTTGTTTTATCATAAAATGGCACTTCTCCCAATTTAAGACCAAGTTCTTCTGATACATCTCTGCAGAACTAGTGTTAGATGATGTAAACATTGATCAATCGAGTCACCAAAGACAGAAAAATCATCCATAAAGACTTCAAGGAATCGTTCAACCATATCAGAAAAAATGCTCAACATGCATCGTTGAAATGTAGCATGTGCATTACATAATCCAAATGACATTCTCCTATATGTAAATGTGCCAAAAGGGCAAGTGAAAGTAGTTTTCTGTTGATCTTTTGGTGCTATGGGAATCTGATTATATCTTGAGTAGCCATCTAGGAAGCAATAAAACTCATGGCCTGCCAATCTATCAAGCATTTGATCAATAAATGGTAAAGGAAAATGGTCTTTACGTGTGACGGAATTCAACTTTCTATAATCAATGCATACACGCCATCATGTAGTTACTCTAGTGGGTACCAATTCATTATCAGCATTCGTAACTACTGTGACTCCTGACTTTTTGGGGACAACTTGCACAGGACTGACCTATGAACTATCAGAAATTGGGTAAATGATACATGCATCTAATAGCTTAAGGACTTCAGTTCTAACAACTTCTTTCATGTTAGGATTTAACCGATGTTGCATCTCCCTAGTAGTTTTAGCATTTTCATCAAGGTGAATGTAATGCATGCAGTCTACTGGGTTTATACCTTTAATGTCTGCTATGGTCCATCATAATGCTCATTTGTGCTCTTTTAAAACATCCAACAACTTACCTTTTTGTTCGTCATTTAGGGATGATGAGATGATTACCGGCAGACTACTTTCTTCTCCCAAAAATGCATATTCCAGAGTGTTGGGTAATGGTTTGAGCTTGAGTTTCGGTGGTGATTCTGATGATGGGATGAGTTTCTTCTCTGATGGTACTAGTTGTTCAACTCTTGACTTCCATTTATTAGTGTCCATGGATGGTGCTGAGTCAAGTAGGGCGTTGACCTCATCGACTGATCTGTCAATATCAAAATCCAAACCAAAGTGAGTTAAGCATGTTTGTAAAGGATCATCACTAAAGTTTGAAAGAAAAGTGTCATCAACTAATGCTTCAATTAAATCCACATCAACAATTCCATCATCTGCATTGTGAGGTTGTTTGGCAATGTTGAAGATGTTCAGCTCCATAGTCATGTTGTCGAAGGACAACTGCATATTTCCAGTCCTGCATTGAATGTGAGCATCCGCAGTCGCCAAGAAAGGTCGGCCTAGAATAATGGGGATGTGCTTCCTTGAATCCTGTATTGGTTGAGTGTCAATTACAATGAAATCAACAGGAAAATAAAACTTGTCTACCTGGATAAGCACGTCCTCCACAATACCACGAGGTATTTTCGTGGACCGATCTGCGAGTTGTAACACCACTGGAGTTGGGTGTAATTCTCTCAGTCCAAGTTTCACAAATACTGAATAAGGCAACAAATTTACACTAGCTCCTAAATCCAACAAAACATTCTCAATTATGTGGTTCCCTATACTACATGAGATAGTGGGGGAGCCTGGGTCTTTGCATTTTAAAGGAATTTTATGTTGGAGTATAGAACTAACGTTTTCTGTTAAAAATGCCTTCTTTTGAACATGCATATTTCTCTTTTTAGTACAACGGTCTTTAAGAAACTTAGCATAAGATGGAACTTGTTTAATAGCATCAAGCAAAGGGATGTTAATACTTACCTATTTGAAGATTTCAAGAATCTCACCTGTGGATTTTCCCTTTTTTCCTTTAGCTAACCTCTGAGGAAATGGAGCTTTGGGAACATATTCCCGTGGGTTGGTTTCTTCTCTCTCCTCCGGTGATGAGTCTTCAACATTCACAGGTACAATTTGATTTTCTTTTATCACCGGCATCTCCACTTTGTTATCGACTTCTTTTCCTTTTCGCAAGGTCATGACGGCTTTGACTTCTCCATGCTGCTGTGGTGAACTGGTACTTGCTTCATGCACTCCTTTAGGGTTAGGCACTGGTTGACTTGGAAATTTACCTTTTTCAATGGTCATTGCCAAGGTCTGAACTGAAGAAGCAAGTTGTCCCACCATCTTCTCAAGGCTTGAAACTGATTGGGCTTGTGAATTGAAGCCTGCTCTCAACTCATTTCGTAGTCCATCAATGGTGCGGTTCTGTTGCTCAATCATAGAGTGAGTAAGATTCTTGAGATTCTGGAATGAATCCTCCCATGGTCTGGGTTGAGAGTAGTTCTGGTTCTGATTGTATGGTCTAAATGGGGGCTGAGAGGCTTGAGGAATTTGAGGAATTGGTTGCATTGGTGGAGCTGAAGCTGCTGGTCCATTCTGTTGGAGTCCTTGAGACCATGAAAAATTGGGGTGGTCTCTCCATCCAGGGTTATATGTGTTGGAGTATGGGTTGTAATTTGATGGCTTTCTCATTACACCTATGGCATTGGCTTGATCTGAGTATGAGTCATGGTCATGTGGTTCTGTTGAGTTAGCAGTCGATAACGATGCTATTTGTCGAGCAAGACCTTCAACCATCTCCTTGACTTATTCGATTCCCGAAGTTGACTCGCCAATGTGAACCTCATTTACTCCCATAATTCTTCTAGTATTCCTGAGTGATCGACTCCGTTGTTGGGAATTATCCGCTTGTCGCTGGAAGAATTCCCAAATCTCTTATGCACTTTTTGACATTAGCTCTCCTCCACTTGTTGCCATTAGTCATTCTTGCACATTCGGCAATAATCCCTCCAAAAAGTATTGGCATTGGTGCCATTTCTCGTACCCATGATGTGGACACTTCAAGAGTAGCCCATTGAATCTCTCCCATGTTTCAAAAAATTGCTCGTCCTCTCTCTGGGTAAATTCCGAGATTTCCCTGCGAATAGCATTGGTTTTATGCACTGGGAAATATTTATTCAAAAATTTTGTTACCATTTGTTCCCATGATGCAATGCTATTAGCAGGCAATGTATTAAGCCATGAACGAGCTCTATCTTTTAAAGAAAATGGGAATAGTCTAAGTTTTACATCATCATCTGAAAAATTTTCATATTTAAAAGTTTGACAAATAGCATGAAAATCATTCAGATGATTATATGGATCCTCATTTTCTAGGCCATAAAATGTGGGGAGACAATTTAGCACACTAGGTTTTAATTCAAAACTCCTAGCAGCTACATTTGGGTATCTTATGTATGATGTGCTCAAATTTGCTAAAGGACTGAAATAATCCTTAAATGGCCTCTCATGTGGTGCTTGTAAATCCATTTTATTTTTAACGTGCCTGTGTGTGCGAAGTGTTTTTTCTAATTCAAGGTCTATAGGTTCAAGATTAGGTAATAATGACCTACGACCATGCATGAAAAACAAATAAAATAAAAATAAAGATGGGAACAAAACAAATAAAAATAAAGAAGAGGGAGAAATTACGATACTAACCTTATTGCGCTATTACAACCTTTCTATAAAAATACACAAAAATAAATACATGAAATAAATTAACGAAAAATAAATTAATAAGATAAAAAAATTACAAAGAAAAATAAATTAAAAATTAAACTACAGAATTTTAAAGAAGAGAAAAATAAAAGAAATACTAACCTTTAAATGTAGATTCACTCTTTTTTTTTCTTTTTTTTTTAATAACAAAAAAAAATACAAGAAAACAAATAAAAGAAATTATTCACAAAAATTAATTCTATTAATTAAAATTACTTACCTCCCCGGCAATGGTGCCAAAAACTTGTTGTGCAAATTTTAATGTACTCACAAGCGCACGAATCTATTGTAGTATAGACTAATGGTGACGAGTGTCGATCCCACGAGAAGGTGGATTTTAATTATGTGTAGAATTAGTTTTGTAAATGGGTGGTTGGATTTGTGGTGGAAATGGTTTGGAATATGCTAAAACTTAAATTAAAATGGCGAGAATAAATTCTAAAATTGTAATTGAAATGACAAGAATAAATTGAAGAGAATTCTATTGAGATGACGTGCTTGGGCATCTGGATCCGTATCAACATGCATCATGGGCTAAATAATCTGTATTAATACCAATTAAATCATGAGGGAGGAATCCACACATAATGAACCACGCTCTAATCAATATGGTGCTAAGGGCTTATCGTGCCAAATAATAATAACCTTGTACTAGAGGGCCGGTGAAACCAAGGCGGTACTAGACAAGATTAGTATTATTTGTCGATGAGAAGTCAAAACATCCACAAAAACTAGAGGGGAAGAGAAAATAAATTTACCAAATTAAGCCCATGACACATGTTGAGACTTCACCTTCAACCCAAGCTTGAAAGAAAATTAGCCACTCATAATTGAACTAGGGGCAAAATGGGAATTTATTAAAATACGAAAAAAAATACAAGATGGAGAGGGAATTACAGAAAATAAAGTCCAAAAATGGATTCAGAGGTATCAAATTAGGGGGGGAAGGCCCCCTTTTTATAGATACATGGAGTAAATCATGGCCATCGGATTAAAAACAGTTTGGACGCTTAGGATTGCGCCACGTCATCAGTCAACAGTATGCGGTTTGACCGCATGGATGAACAGTAACATGGTTTGACCCGGATGAACAGTAACGCAGTTTGGTTGAAAATAATCTTGTGTGATGCATGTACCGTACGCGAGATTTTTCGTCCACTAATATGCTGCCACGTCACCATCAACAGTACATAAGAATTTTAGCCCAACAGGATCGTGACACCTCATCAGTCAGTGCCACATCATCGGTCAATGCCACGTCATCGTCCGTCTATGTGAACAGTGTCGTGAACAGTAACGTATACAGTACCGTACATGTGAACAGTGCCATTTTTCCTTTTATGCTCCTCCTAAGGTTTTCGACCGTCTTGAGTTCAAAAGTGATGTCCGTTTTGCCATCTGATCTCTCGTTTATTGTGAAATGACTATGATGCCCCTAAAATACATAAAATACTTAATTAAAATAAAACACACGGAATTAAATCAAAAGAAGGTTAAATTCATAAAAGTAAAGGTGTTAGTAAAACTTGTAGTATAAAATGACGATTTTCTCCTTTATAAATATAAATTTTCTAACACTCAACAACAAGCTTACAAAAGATAAGAAGGGCATAAAAAAAAGGAGAAGCGCTACATTAATTAAATTTTTAATGATGCTTAATTAGTCTTAGTGGCTTCTAATTTTCTCTGTATACTTGCATTTTGAGCATGCATGTTTCACATGTTCTATCCAGACCCCCAAAAAAAAAAAAAAACGTGTTTCACATTCACATATATAGACTGTTAGGTTGTCGATCCAAATTAGGAGTGTATATGTGGCTAGTTAAATTAAAAATACAACTGATGATGATGATTAATTAAGTAATTAAAGCATTAGAGGGGGGCCTCACAGGTCCTTCAATTAATAATGTTTCACGTTCAGTAAAGCAAAGATTAATTCAAGTATCACGTTTAGTAAAGCAAAGGGACTCATCCACCATGTTATTTTAGCATACGTGAGGTTTGGTAGATAATCTAATGAGCATCAGTGTCCACCATTAAACACATGGTAAAATTTTGTGACTATGAAAAAAGTTGAAGCTGTGGATTAATTAGAATTACAAGCGCGTCGCTCTTTTCACCCATTAAATCATTATTAAATAAAATTTTAATGGTGAAGTGAATATTGTTGTTAGTCTATCCTTTATACTTTTCCATTATTATGGTACTTCTATTAGGCCATATGAGAATCTATCTCATACAAACTTGTCAACAGTAATTGACTTTGTAAAAACATCTACTAAGTTGCGTTTAATATTATGCATGCTTTGTTCATGCATTAAATTCGAGCATGCAATTCACATTATCAACCATATGTATTCAATTGTGATGCATAGGGATGGGCAAACCCAATCCAACCCGACGGACTCAACCCAACCCAACTCAATTTAATTTTGACAAGTTGAATGGGTTATTATGGGTTAATTGTGTTAATTTTTTCAAATCCAATTAATAATTAAGTTGAGTTGGGTTAATTATGATGAACCCATCTAACACAATCCAGCACACATAAATAATAATAATAATAATAATAATAAGATAATTCTCAATTGCAAAATCCTAAAAGTCGAAATGGCTAATCTATTTTTTTAATCCTCTTTTTATTCTTTTGTAAAAGAGACTATTTTATTCTTGTATCTACTACTCTGGACTCTAACTCTAAAACTAAAATTATTCTCTTAAATTTCAATTCTCAATCAACTTAAGTACTTTTCTTATTTATTCATTCTATATTCTTTTAGTTTTCTTGATCGAATACTAAATAGTGAATATAATTTTCATAATATAATATATTTATATTTGATTTCAATAAATTTCATTTCAACTTTCATATCTTTTTCTTTATTCAATTTTTAATTTTAATTTGACTTCAAGTCTTCAACCCAATCAACTCAACCCAACCCGATAATTTAAGGATTGAGTTAGATTGGGTTAAACATGTTTATTTAATTGGGTTAGGTTAATTTTATGACAACCCATTTAATAATGGGTTGAGTTAGATTTTCACAAACTCTATCCAACCAAACCCATACCCACCTCTAGTAATGCATTCTCGTCGAACAAGCCTCTTTAACTACAAATTATCCACTAACTTTTTGACTTTTAATTTAAAAACAAATAATATAGTTGATGCATGTAGGGGTGGGCACGGGTCGGGTTGGGTCGGGTTGATAGCCAACCCGACCCAACCCGCATATAGAACGGGTTGAAAAAATTCAACCCAACCCAACCCATTACATTTTTCAACCCAACCCGACCCAACCCGCAACTCTGCGGGTTAGGTCGGGTTGGGTTGATTGGGTTGGGCTTTTGAAAAAACCCATTTTTATTGTCTAAATAAAAATAAAAAAATAATTAAAAAAAATTAAAAGAAACACAAATACTAAAATTCTTACAACAAATCCAATATTTCAAAATTTAGCAATCAAATTATTAGTACATAACTAATGAAAAAAAAGTACATAAATTTAAAATCTTGTTTAATACAAAACATTAAAGTCCAAAGAGTGAAATTATAAGTCTTCCATACATAGGAAGAGAGTTTTCCCGAAACCATTGCTACACCAACCAATAGGAGTGTAATGAAGATCAGTCCAATGACATCAAAATCCAGATCAATCCAAATTAATGACATCAAAATCTGATGCCAATCTTGAATCTATATAACAATAAAAATAAAAATATTAGGCATATATGTTATAACAAATAAATACAAGGAAAATATAAATAGAATAAAAATAAAAATCATAATATAAATATTTACCTGATGTAATTGATTCATAAAATGCCATATCTTCAACCGAAGATGTATCCTCTTCTACGGCAATACGAGAAGAACAAAGCCAATTTTGCCCACATATTAAGCTCTCTACCATTTTAGGACTCAAAGAAGCTCGAAATGGATCAAGAATGCGTCCTCCTGTACTGAATGCAGACTCAGAAGCAACTGTAGATATTGGGATTGAAAGAATGTCTTTGGCTATATTAGACAAAACTTTATACTTCCCACCATTTACCTTCCACCAGTTCAACAAATCAAATGAATCATCAAAGCAATTTTCACAATCATCTAATAAATATTTGTCCACTTCATTTTTCAACTCTACACCATCCTCTTCCAGCTGCTTCTTTTTCCATTTTGAAAGTTTTGCTACCTTGGCTAGTCTATAATCAATAATATCACTTTTTTTCTCTAACTCGGATGGACAAATGACAGCATTAACAGATTGGTTTTGGCTACCACTATCACATCTAGAGTTATTATTTGTGTAAAAATCATACAAAGAAGATAATAAGCCCTTAATCACTTTTATGAGCTCACACACAACATTTTCATCATACAACTCCTCAAAACAAAATTTCACAAAACTCAATTTATAACGCGGATCAAGCACAACAGCAACAATTAACAACTTATTTAGAGTGTTGAGGGAACCCCAATATTTGTCATACTTCTCTTTCATCTTCTTGGCCATTGCATTGAAATAAGAATCATCACTTACTATCAATCCTTTTAAATTTGACTCTATAGAATGCATCTCATGAAAATACAAATGTGATGTAACAAACAAAGAAGCACTAAATTTTTTTGTAATTTCATAGAAATTCTCCAAAAAATTATTCAACACACTTGCATTCACCCAATCTATATGTTCCGGTGGCCCAATCCTTTTTTTTCCACCCTCTTTCTCTTCAAAATAGGATCTATAAAATCCATCATCATCCTCCAATCGTTCAAAAGCTTTTTGATATACAAGAGCACTCTCTAACATCAAATATGTGGAATTCCACCTAGTAGGAACATCCATCACAACAATACGTTTAGAATCAAGTTTTTCATGCTCAACACATTTTCTAAACCTTACTAATCTAGCCGGTGATGATCTTACATATTTCACAGCATTGCGAATGCTAGAAACAGAATTATTCATCTCTTTCAACCCCTCAGTCACAATCAAATTTATAATATGTGCACAACATCTAACATGAAGGTAATCACCATTCAACACAAGCCCACCCCAATTATTTAGCTTCTTTTTTAAATAAGAAATGACCAAATCATTCGAACTTGCATTATCAACAGTAATTGTAAACACTCTATCAATACCCCATTCAAGCAAGCAAGACTCAATCAATTTTCCAATTGTATCTCCTTTATGATCATCGATCTGGCAAAAGTTTAATATCCTTTTATGAAGTTGCCACTCATCATCAATAAAATGGGCTGTAATAACCATGTAATTCAAATTTTGTATTGAAGTCCAACAATCAGTTGTTATACAAACCCTATACTTATTACGAGCAAACACTTTTTTCAAATTATTCTTCTCATTTAAGTACAACTGATACACATCTCTAGCAACAGTTCTCCTAGAAAAACGATCAAGTTTTGGACAAGCTTTGCTCATAAATTTCCGAAACCCTTCTTTTTCAACAAAACTAAAGGGCAATTCATCAATAATTATCATCTCAATGCATGCTTTTCTAATGTCCTCTTTGCTACAAGATATTGCCACAAGATTACTGCCACCACCAGTTGTGTTATCCTCAAACACCAAGGTTTTTTGTTTTAAATCAACTTTCCTATCAGCATAGGCTGTGCATGCTGCCAAGTGATTCCATAAAGTACGGGTCCCAATAAATCTAGAATGATACGCATACACTTTTGAACAGTAGTTACACTTACATTTTGTATCATTCTCTAATTTTGTGTAATGTTCCCATACTTTTGACGCTTTTCCACCTTTTCCATTGCCTGCATTTGTATTAATAGCACTATCAGTTGTACTTTGAGTTGTTGAAGGTGTAGAGATATTAACTCCTGGATTACTGGATGAATTTGCTTCCATCTACAAGGAAAAAATTCCAGGCCAAGAATATTGTTATTATCCTATTAATAATTAACAAATAATCAAAAAAATAACAAATAGTGGTCACAGCAAGCTTAAAGCTCTTTTATTAATACATTTAACCATGTTTGGATACTACAATAAATAAATATGATTAAAATAATTTTATGAAAAAAAAATCCATCGGAGATAGAATACATATGTGAATTTGAGAGCATGACTAGTTAATAGTAATACTGAATATATTTCTGCAGAACAATGCCCAGGAGATGTTTGTCGAAAAGCTTTTTCCCTAAGATTGTAATAATAACAATTATTTTATTTATGTTAATCCGATTGTTGATTAAGCTTGACACCATCATAACAACCAAAATTTGACCAACTTTTATCAATAAAAAAATATTATAAAGCACCAAATCATGAAATCAAATGACCAACTTGTTTCAAAATAATAATAAATTAGTAAAATAGAAAGAAGAAAGAACCTAAGCATGTGACGATGTGTAGTTTGAGCAATTTGAGCAGCTTTTCAAGAAACGTTGAGTTGTGATGTTGTTGTGTTCTATGCGCGAGCAGATGAGCAGCTGCAGCTGTTCTTTAAACAAGAAAATTTGAGTTTAGGGTTCAGAGAAGTTGCTAAATATATATTCATATATACGGGTTGACGGGTCGGGTTGGGTTAAAAATTTACAACCCGACCCAACCCGCAAACAGTGCGGGTTGAAAATTTAACAACCCAACCCGACCCGTAAATTTTATCAACCCAACCCAACCCGCAAAAATTCATACGGGTTGGGTCGGGTTCACGGGTTGGGCGGGTTGGTGCCCACCCCTAGATGCATGTGAATCGGCAATGTATGTACATGATTTAAAATTTAATATTTCAAAGTAGACTTTCTTTCTTTTCTTTTTTTTTTAAGAATAATTTGTTCTCCATTGTCTTATTTCACAAGGCATTCCGTTATGGGGTAAGGTTCTCCAAATCGGTTTAGCTTAAGGGTTCAATACAAATTGAGTTTCATTTTCGTGTATCCATACCTTCTAAATTACGGTCTGTAACGGTTGTCCCAGCACAACGACTTAGATCCACTATAAAATATGTATATTATGAGTTAGACTAGTCCTTTAGACTTAACATTAATTAAATTAGAAAAGGACATGTATTATTACGGACGAAACTGAACTTGTCCTATAAATGGTTTCCATAGTTATAAAACCATATGTGATAATAGAATAGAAAGCAAGTAGTTGAGAGACTTGAGTGAGGCGAGTTTTTGCCTCAGCCTTTAGATAGTATATATGCATTATACACATTCAAAGTGGCCAACAGTTAATCGTGCGAAAATAGTGGGCTACGACACGAGTATCACGCAGTGACTTTCGGATATGGAGGATATCGAGTACTACTTTTTCTCTTAAGATAAGGGTAATTATCCGTGTGCGACTTACGCAGATTTCATTCCGATAAGGGCATTCGTACCAGATGTTTAATTCTTGTCATCTTAGCTCCTCCAATGAAAGAACAGCTAGCAAAGTCAATAAGCATGTCTCACAATTAAATGCATGTTGCTGATAATGGTGAAACATGCACCACCTTCAGTCCATGGACAAAGTATGCGTTGATATTGAATGGCTAAGCATGCATGAAATTTAATGAGTATGCATATAAATAAATGTAAAGGGATAAATGAAGCCTATAAATAATAAGTTTCACAATTCGTTTATGGGCATTCATTTTTTGTTTTAAGTTAAAGTAATTCAAGAGAGAATTAAAGTAAGTTAAGAATATTTTCAAAACTTATTTTTCTTCAAAAGAATATTTTTTAGATTTAGTCTGAAAATGATTCCCAAAAACAACTGAGAAAATATTTTTAGTATTCTCCTAAAAGCACATTTTTGAGAAAATATTTTCAATTTTTTTAAAAAACATTTCATTTTCTCATATTTTTCTTAATTACACTTTCTAGATTATAACAATCTTAAAACATTAACATTAAGTTACTGGTTCTTCATTATTTACTAGTACACTCAGCTCATACACTACTATTTATAACATGTGCAATTACTCTTTAGGTGCAAATACACTACTCAATAAAACAATAACCATAGTTAAAATTGTAATTGGTGTAATAGGAATTTATTTAGGTCATACCAAAGCCTAAATCTGCTTTTGGGCCTTATTTCAATCAAGGAGCCAACCCTTGTGACGCATAGCCGGGTGAAATTCTAGCCCAAAACAATGATTAAGTCTTTTAATAAGAAATTTTTAGGTAAAAACCAATGGTCGCAGATGCCTACTCTGAAAGAGAATGTTCCTATTTGACTGAATTGGGTTAGTTTTTTATTAGTGAGACAGAAAATTACAATATTGATTCTCTTGAAGTTCCTCAATATGGAAGAAACATTAAAATAACTTGTTAATTGGTAAAATTTGAGTCGTTTTATGTTTGATGAGTAATGTTTCAATATGTTTGTATTTCATCTTCAAAGTGTCAATATGGCACCTCAAAAGGCCATTTAATATCACTTTGTATGAAAGATTATAGATGGAATACAAAGTACTTACTTAATAAGCGTAATGTTACTCTTCTAAATTTTATACGAATAAACAAAAGGACTTAGGTGGCGTTTGTTTTTTTGTCTGAAATCTGAATAAATCTGAATTAGTCTGAATTCTGAATAGATCTGAATGTCTGAATCTGAATAATATGTTTGTTTTTTCGTCTGAATCTCAAAAAATAAGAATTAAGTTGTTTGTTTTTTTTCAACTTAAAAAATTGAAAATATGTACTTTTACATTTGTATCGTTATGAAATTTGAATGTCAAATAAATAATATATTAAATATCACAATATTTTAACATTTATAAGTAAAACTAATGATGAGATTATTATGTAGGGTAAATGTCTATGGGTGAGTTTTGGGATAGACATGAAAAATAAATTATAAAACAGGGATATTTTTGACATTAGCAAGTAATTAACTTAATTCAGGTTTCTCCATTAAGTAAAAAGCCAAAAAAATTGGTGTGACATTTGTTATTTAACTTAATGACTTAAAGTGACTTAACTTAATTAATTAAGTTAATTAGAAGTGTTTGTTTTTATAACTTAATGGGACTTTTTAGATAATTTTGACATAATAAAATAAGCCATTTTTTTTGGCTTTTTACTTAATAGAGACATCTGAATTAAGTCAATTACTTTGTAATGTCAAAAATATCCCTGCTTTATAATTTATTTTTCATGTCTATCCCAAAACTCACCCATAGATATTTACCCAACATAATAATCTCATCATTATTTTTTTAGCTGTCGTGAAATCCCTCCTCACTTTGGTATCAACTCCTCAACTATTGAAGATCAAAATTACATGCGACAACTTTGAGATGAAATGACAAATCAATTGTTTCAAGCATCTTATTAGTTTTTTTCTTTTTTATATTATATACGATAAAATTTGAAATTTATGGTATTTTATATATTAAATTTTTTTCAAAATCATTATGTATTCACTTGAATATAGTTTTACTTATAAATGTTAAAATATTGTGGTATTTAATATATTATTTATTTGACATTCAAATTTAATAAGGATACAAATGTAAAAGTACATATTTTTCAATTTTTTAAGATGAAAAAAACAAACAACTTAATAATTATTTTTCGAGATTCAGATGAAAAAACAAACATATTATTCAAATTCAGACATTCAGATCTATTCAGAATTCAGACTAATTCAGATCTATTCAGATTTCAGACAAAAAAACAAACGCCACCTTAGTGTTATTGTCAGTCAGTTTGATTCAATAAATAAGATAATCTCTTGAGATTTTGAAGAGATTTTCTTTGTGCATATATCCATGTACTTAGATTTTCTTTAAAAAAAAAAAATTGTTGTGTTTTAAATCGTTGATTTATTATTATTATTCTTCTTCTTTGGGTGCAAATCCACAACTAATTAGTAGGAAAATTTTTTGGAGAAAAGAAAACTGAAATAATTAAAAAGTTAATAGCAGGACAAAGATGGAGCCCTAGAAAAGAAGTTTATGGCAAAGCAAAATCAAGAAACAAAGAAGCGTATAAAGATGATCGGTAATGATATGATCAGCCCAAAGGGCAACACAATGGTGACATAAATGGCACCCCAGCGAGCCAGTTTGGCAGCCCTTTTTAGACCGATGAAGTAAAAGTGTGTGTAGAACATATTATTGTTCAGATTAATTTATTACTTACCTATATTTGATAATTTCAGAAGCTGCATTGTCGTGCATTTGTGCCAACTTTTGGCTCAATTGAGGCATTATCTATAACAGGGTTTATACAAACACATAAATACATGGATCCATACATTTCAACTGGGAAAGAATCAATAGAAAAAGAAAGAGTCAGAATTAATCGATATATTTCTTGTAACATACAAGAAGGAAACCAACGATGAAACATAAAATATGGATCAACTAAGCCCCCTGGGGACTTGCTTAAGAATGAAAAAGAGGAATCTCATATAAATATCATGGAAGACTAAGGTACTGAGGTCAATGAAGCTTCGCGGATGATTTAAGATGAGAAATTTCTGACAAAATGGCACCATGATTCAGCTGTAGAACGTGTCCCATTCCTTAATTTTTCCCATCACAAATATTTAAGTACCTTGGATTGCTATTGCTACTGCTAGCTAGCAACCGGAATTAATGACAGCTGACCTATGCGAGGACTTCGGTTCAGCAGGCAAAGAAATGAAGCTGCCGAGTTTCGCTTCAAATACGGATATGAAATGCCTGTGGACGTGTTAGCTGAATCGGTGTGGGTGAGGGAGTTTATTTCACAGAATATTTCAAAGAGAAAGCCTAAACGAAGATGAAGACATCTCTCTCACCGACTCTGCATTTTAACAACGTAGCCAAAGACAGATCAGCACTCGGGAGAGGCCATTTTCCTCTGTGGTTGTTTTTATGCCTTATTCTATCATTTTACTACATCTCTATGGGAAGGAACCATCTATTCATCTCAATACCCATATGTTCTTTTCGCCAAGGAAGAAGATTTTGATTGTTAAATATATAGCTTGAGCCACAAGCTATAGTCTTAAGGCAATGGACACTTAACCAATCGCCATCTCATTATTGTGAAATCTCATTATTGTGATCAATTCGTGCTAATCTCCACAATTTTTAAAATAATATGCTTTGGATCCCCAACATATTAAATGAAATGATAATGGAATTAGACAAGGCCAATCAATGCTGCCAACGACTGGCAACCCCCACATGCTATGCTTTGCTGTGAAACTCAACCTCAACATCAAAATAGTATATAGTATGCCTTTGCATGATTTTCCACCACAAAAAGACAACCAATTCTATCAATTTTGGACACCATGGCTTGTATCTTTTGGTATGACAACTTTACCCATTCATGAAATTAAAAATGTGCGCAATAGGGTCCATATATGTACCTGCTGAGGCACTCATCCATTTCTATTTTTTGCTTAAGTCGACTGTCCACCAAATCCTGACCCATTTTCAAATTCAATTTATACATAAGGGTCCACAAAAAAAAAATGATACATCATTGAAACCTGAGCACACCGACAATTGAATTTGATAAAGTTGAGAAAAAAATTTATATATTACAAAAATAAATGCATTTATACGGACATCATTGACAATTACTGACACAGAAACCAACCTGATGGTTTATTGCCATATCTTTATCTACACTAAAGTTACAATTTCACTTCCCACACCAATGATAATTTTGAGCATTTTACAAGAGAAACTAAAAAAGCCTTCAACTTTAGAACTCACACGACTCAAAAGACTAAAACACACACAGTTTTACAATTGTAAAGAAGATGAAGAAAGGATAAAGAACACATTACCGGGCACAATGACTGGATAACTTGCTACTCTCCGACCACATTCTCTACTTGCAATCTGATCAGTGGCTCACATGACTATCTCTGGCTTCAAAATGCTTGATTTTATCTCTTTGTGCGGCAAAACCACACCCCCATTGCTATAAATTTCATCGCAGACATGAACGTCTTCCCCGAGAATGGTCATGTTCTCTACGCGAGCCCATTGCCCAACAGTGGAGTGCCATCCAATGATACTGCTGGATATGCAAGCATGTTTCTTGATGCGCACTCCACGCATCACTGTGCAGCGAGAGAGTCTAACTCCTGACTCAACAACACAACCCGGGCCAACGGCAACATCGGGTCCAATCAAACATCCCTCCCCAATTTGAGCACTCTCATGCACCAAGACATTGCCTACAATGTTAGCACCAGTGGCCAACTTGAATGAGGACTTCTTCCTCAGGGAGTCCAGATAGAGTCTCAAGCCTGTAATGTAATCCCTCGGCTGTCCAATGTCCATCCAGAAACCTGGAAGAACCATCGCGAAGAGCTTTCCCTCTAAAGCAATTTTTGGAAAGACCTCTTTCTCAATGGAGGTGGGCCTCAGCTCAATGCGATCAAGAACCGCAGGGTTCAAAAGATAAATTCCAGCATTAATTTTGTTACCAACAAATAATTTAGGTTTCTCTACGAATTTCTCAACTTTTCCAGTAGACTCTTCCATAACCACCACACCATATTTTGATGGCTCATCCACCTACAAGATAAGTGGGGCAAAAATAGCTTAAGTCATTCAATTAAAATCACAGTGTTTCCAACAAAGGGGAATTAAAATAATCTAAAAGTACATTTCAATCAAGATTACCTTGGTTACCATGATGGAGGCCTCTCCTCCATGTGCTTTGTGGAATTCAATCATTTCTGCAAATGGGTACTCACTAATAACATCACTGTTAAGGACGAAAAATGGCTCACCAGTATCGTCAATCAATTTGTCTCTAGCCAGAGCCAGAGGACCAGCAGTGCCCAGTGGCTCAGTCTCTTGTGAGCAGATGATCTTGATCCCAAGCTTTGCTTCAAATTCCTTCAAAAAGTTCAACATCACCTGCGAAAACAAGGAATAGCACCATAAGCACTCTCGGAGATCCTTGAAGACTATTAAATCAACTTTCGAGTTCAAAAGAAATGGCATTGTTCCTTCACCTCTGGCTGGTAGTTAATAGCCAAAACTACTTCAGTCACTCCAACTGCCTTAAGGGCCTCTATCTGAGGAAATTTCAGTAACACATGTCAGCCCATGATAGCACATATAGACCATATTGAACAAAGAACTGGACTAGCAGCACTGTCATAGCTTCTCAGAAAAATAAAATTAAAACACTGTCATAAGATCTCTGGTAATTCTAAGGGTGTATTCCAATATTATTTTTTTTCCTTTAAGCAAAATAAAATTCATTTTTTTTCTTTTAACTTTTTCTTGAAAACAGTTTGGTCTGCACTAAAGGAGAAGTAAGAAGGAAAATATACACGCTACCCCTCAAATCCAACGATAAAAGCAAGCACAATGCCAATATAAAGGTCAAATTTCAAAATTCTATAAACTGGGATTGACAAAGTGCATCATGGCAACCAATTAAACATATTATACTTGGTAAAATGTTGAATTTTTCTTAGAACCGTTGGTAAAATGATGACTTTTTCTTAGAGCCCACCATCTTACAGGTTCTCTTATCAGCGGATTGCTTCTAGATTGGGGATCTCAAACAGAAAAATCAAAAGCAGCAGGTTTTATTATAGCTTCCAGGATAAAAAAAAAAAAAAATGAAGCCAAGATGATAAAGATTGCTATAGTAAGAACAATTTAAAGATGTGACAAGTAACCGTAAAAGGTGCTTCCAAATCAAAGACATAAGAAACATAGCTCAGATTTATTGATGAAAGGTCATGCTGGCAAAGTTATACCTGATGCAGGATCATGGGTTTGTTAGCAAATTCAACAAGTGGCTTAGGGACACTAAGCGTCAACGGCCTCAACCGTGTTCCGAACCCTCCAACAAGAATAAGTGCCTTCATTGTGATACGGAGCCTGCTTTATCCTGTACATCGCACAATCAGTTTCATAGGTAACTAGTTAAAATAAGCTCACAGATTATGCATGGAAACATATTATTAAAAGATGAAACCCAGCCCCTCTTATGTTTGTTTGTGACAAAAAGGAAAACAACAATGAATTCCCTAAGTAATCTACATTAACATTTATAGATCTGAAACAATTTAAGAGACAGAGCTCATCCTTCAGGGAAAGTTGCCATACCTGAACCAACAGGTATACAATTGAGCTTGAAACAATTTCAAAACATGCAAGGAAAAACAAACATCAAATATTTAAAGCCGATTTCACAGAAAACAACCAAAAGATTCAAATACGTGTCTTGAGATGAAAACTAACGCTTGTAGAGTTAGCGGAAATGCTTCCAAATGGAGTAGCTGGTATCAGGACACAAATTCCAGCTATACAACAGGTTGGAGAATTGAATGAGAGCGACAAAATCAGTTCTTATTTTATGATCGGTTACTCCATATAGGACATAGAGAATCCAAATTCAAGATAACCATCGCATCAAGTAAACGACAAAATGTTTTGAACTGCTTCATTTTTCTTCACACTAACCGTGAGATTTTCCCTACTTTAACAGCCTGGAAACCAGAAAAACGTTTCCTTTTCTTAAACTCATCAGTGATAGAGCACGAAAAATAATCACCAACGGGAACAAAAAGCAACTTCTAAGTGACAGCATTTAAGTGGTTACATTCTGCCATTGAACGTAGTGCCATATCACCACCTTTTGAATCATTTAGCAGACAATAGAACCCCAAAAATCTTACCAAAAAAGAGAAGATTGTGAAAAGAATTGGAAACATTTATTATGATTTTATCAAACAAATGACAAAAGACAATACTAACTCAACAAAGTAATCAAGTTTTGCAAATGATCGGTACAAAAATGCACGTCAATGGAAGACCTCAATGGCTCATAAAAATTCAAACTTGCTATCATTTCTTTTCAATGAAATAAGACCAACACACAAACACATAACAAAGAAATAAGAATGGAAGCAATAACACAGACAATCTTCGGATCTAACAAAATTCACATGATTTAACCCCCAAAAATCTTTTTTTTTCCTTTTTACAACAATTTAAAACCAAAAACATCATAATTAAACCAAATCAATCCAATAAAAACACGCGAACTCCAAATTTCAATCAAATCCTATCCACATTGCTTCTAATCCACCACGGATCTCCAAAACGACACGCAAAATTGAAGAATTACCTTTAATTAAGACCGGATCCGAACGGCAAACAACTGAGTTCAAAAACAAGAGTCGCGAGTCGTGACTCGGGACCGACAGCTCAGTCAACGGATGAGGCGAGCTTCGCGCGCTTCGCTTTTGTTTTGCTTTTGTTGTCTGAGATAACAAGCTGATTGGTTATTTATTTATACATATTATCTGAACAGACGCGCACACATTCATGACGAATAATTAACGTGTGATTAGCGGATCTGAAATTAGAAATTATTAAAATTTTAAATCTTGCTTCTTGTTGGTGCGGGTGACGTCCGCTTTGGGTTAGGCTTTTTAGAGTTTTATTTCGAGTGTAATTTCGTCGTCGTTTCGACTTTTGGAAGGTTCAGGTTTCTGATAAATTTGTACTTTCGTACTGTAACCACACTGAAGTGTCTGTTGCTGAATTCCAAGGACTCGAGATTTAAAGTAAAATAATTAAAATTTTGACATGCAAGTCTCTGTTCAAAAAGAAATTGGGAAAATAGACACTCTTTAATTAAATAAAGTGCTTAGTGTCCAAATTAATGCAAATGTGTGATATCATATCAGAAGATCAATTAAATCACATCGAAGGTTTATTTATTCTATCATGTACCATCTCACAGCTGGGAGTTGGAAGCTTGCAGCGACTACAAGAGAATATTCCAAATTTAGATTCTTTACTCCACATTTATACTTTTGTATTATGAAAAATAGTAAGTTTAACTCTAGTGGGACTTGTATAAATACGGATTTTAATAAGTTATGTCACAACATAAAACAAGTTGGATCAATCTTCAAAACAATTGAAAGAAATATATATATATATATATTATATGTTGTGAGCAGTTCTATAATTCATGTTTACTAGATCAAAGAATAGACTCAAGATCTATAAATAATGAAATAAATAATAGTATGAAATAAAAATATAATAATATTGTACTTTACATAGCTCGAATATAAATTTATACCAAAATTGATGAGATAGTAAACCGGTGCACAAATCACCATTAATGCACCAAAATGATTAAAAACAAAATAGTTAAACACATGAATAAGACATTGAATCCTATTAAAATTATGAAATTATGTTTAGGTAAAAGAGTAATGATAGATATCTTAAATTTGATCTCAAATGACGCGTCATTAATTGAGTGGTTGACAATTTTTTATAAGATGCAAGTGAATTAATTGTATAATCCCACAAATTAATTGATGAATGCTTTAGGATAATTTTTTGAGATAAAAAATTTAGAATGTACAGTATGATAAAAACAATAATTTAATAACTCTTTCGAAATAAAAATTAAAAAAAATTAATATATCATGGATAATTAATTGAGACTGATTCATATGCATGAAATCAATAGAGCTTTCCGATTAATGAACAGTAATGCCTAAAGAAAACACAATCTTGCATCAAAACCGATTTCAGTAAAGCCTAGATGTCGGCCGCAAAAGCCGATCAAGAAGCACCACCAATAAATAAAGAAAACAGAAATAATTAAGGAATTTTTTTTTTTTAATAGTTCATTCAATCGACCTATGGTCTGAATTCAATTCTGGGTATTTTTATATTTTGAAGTTGACATGTTGGGGTTCCCATTGATAATAAAGCAAGTCAAATGTTTAATATTCAGTTGAATATTCATGCTCATTTATTAAGCAATTGGGCGGCCTAATTTTAGAAACTTGTATTTCATTATGGCCTAGTGTTAAAAGTACCACCATTCTAATTGAAAAAAAAAAATAACGTGGACGTTGTGTTATCATACATTACATCGTACCTGAACTTGATTGAAGTGACATTAAAATTAATAAAAGAACAGGAATTCTCGACGGAACATTGAGGATCAAAATGCAAAAACCATGGATATAAAATTTCAGCGAGGCATAAATCTTTTGTTGATGCAAGCAACTGAGGAGGAGTGACGAAGCGAATGCGTGACAGAATCAAAGACTTCTATTTTCAATGACTCTCTTTTATGAACTTACAAAAAACAAAAGGTAGTTTGGAGTATTCGAATTATGCCACAACCAAATAGATCAATGACAGAAAACCCATGTGAGAATCTCGTCATATGCAAGTCTTTCCTGCTTTGCACACCCAGCAAGCAAATAAATAAATATTAATTCCTTTTATATATACATATATCATGGCTACTATAAAATTACAAATCTTGCTAAAGCTGCGCGAGGACAGCTCGGAATGATTCATGGCATCGGCTATTTTTTCAACAATTCAAATGAGTTGAAAATAGTTTGTTCTTGCTTTTTTATTCTTTTGGGGAAAAAAATTGTTATATATTTTGAAGATTTTATAGACAATGCATATAGGTAAGATGATAAATCAAATGGAAGATGGACCAAATAAGAGAATATTATTATCAGAATTCAAAAGTGGACCGGTCAAGAGGCTAAGACATGATGTAATATTGTGATAAGTAAGTGTTTTAGGCTTTATTTTCCATCATCACCTACTTTCAATTGGTGTCTTAATAAGGATGGAACACCTCTTCCAGTTTGACTCAAATCATATAACTCTTCTCTCTCTCTCTCTTTCTATATATGTGTGTACATGTATTATTAAATATGAACACTTTCATTATTTTTTTTTTAATACAGACACACTATTAAAACATATAATTTTATAATTAACTAAACAATGACTATTATTAAAGCACATGATTTAATAGTAAATTAAAATGGACCCTATTAAAAATTATATCACAAATAGTATGCTTGCATAACAGAAATAAAAATAAAAATAAAAATAAGGGGGTCGCACCTGAAATAAGCCATGTTATACAGAATTGTTTTACTGGTTGCAAAAAGTATACATGCACATGTAACAAACTAAAACATAGTCCATGAAAGCCCAAATTCCTTGTTAACGCCATAGGCCCGATTCTCTTTTAATGGAGAACCCACATTGCTTTAAGTTGATCTGCGCGTTACTCCGACGTCGTATCGAGCTAACTCCTCATCTTTATCAAACCCCAAACCCTTTTGTCCCTTCGCCTCATTTCCTCCCAACTCCAAGCGAAACACACACTCTCATCGCCGCCGCCCTCGCGGCCCCAGCCTCAGGTATGCATATGTAACGGAGTTCGTTCAAATATATTATATTGGTTCAGTTAAATGAATAAAGGTGGTTTTAACTTCCATCAGCGGTGGCTAATTAGCCAATCACATAAACGGCTTAAGTGCTGTTGTTATTGTGTGAATGGTCAGTAAGCTCACCAACATCAACGCTGTGTTTGTGGCCTTTTCATGGTGAATCGCAAAATCTGCTTTCACTTTCGGGCCATTAACTACATTCCCACGCTTTGCGATACTAATATCCTAGAGCGACCATTCGATCCTGAATAGTTTGGTACGATCCTCAATTTATAAAGGTTTTGATTAATAAATTGATGTGAACGTATGTAAATTTCTCAGTTTGTGTTACATTTTGATTAAACTTGAAATTGTTTGTACATGGGTTGGGTAACAACAACCTTAACTCAATTTATTACCAGCATCAAATAACAGAGAACTATTGTGAGATGCAACGAAACACACCGTCATATTTCTGTAAAACAGTACTGATTGTACATTCCAAGCAACATGCAACAAGCAAACCAAAATTAAGCTATAAAATACCGGCAATTAAAACCCATAAGTAACACTAGTTCTTTGCTGTCTCAGCTTTGGCAATGCTGATAATATATTCAATTTCCTCAGCTACTTCTTTCATTGAAGGCCTGTTCTGTCTCTGCTCCTCTAAGCAACCGACTGCTAAGAATGCCAATGCCTTAATTGTCTCCTGTTCTAATTCACTTGCTTTCTCTTTTAACACCGGATCAACCGTCTCCATTAGCTTCTCTTCCTCCACCATCCTCCGCACATAAACTGCCAAGTTCACGTCATCCTCTGCGCGGTTAAAGTCAATCGCCTTTTGAGACGTCAAGAGCTCTAACAGCACAACCCCGAAGCTGTACACATCGCTCTTATCAGTCAGCTGATACTTCTTGTAATACTCGGGATCCAGGTAGCCCAGAGTCCCCTGTGCACAAGTTGATATGTGACTCATATCGGTATGAGCCAACCTCGACAACCCAAAATCGGAAACCTTAGCATTGAGCTTCTCGTCAAGAAGTATGTTGCTGGACTTGACATCCCGGTGGTATATCGGAGGAGTAGCCGATGAGTGAAGATAAGAAAGACCCTCTGCGGTGTCATGAGCAATCTGGAGACGGCGAGGCCAAGTGAGTTTGCCTCTGCCTCCAGGTTTCAGACCTTGCAAATGCTCCAAAAGGGTTCCGTTAGAGATGTACTCGTAGACCATAATCGGTTGTTCTAGCTCTACGCAACAGCCGAGGAGGCCAACAAGACTCCGGTGATTCACTTGGCATAAGATTCTGACTTCGTTGAGGACTTGATCAGTGCCTTTGGTGTTTCCAAGCTTGGCACATTTGACAGCTACTTCAGTCCCGTCTTTAAGGATGCCTTTGTACACTTCACCGTAGCCGCCGGACCCAAGAAGCCGATCTTTGGAGAAGTTGCTCGTTGCTTTCTTTATCTCTTTGCCGGTAAAGATTTTTGACGCTTTGCCTCCGCCGCCGGAGTTGAGGATCTCTTCTCTTTCTCTTGCCAAACGTTCTTGTGCTTCTTTGATGCGTCTATGGCGTTTGTAGAGTAAAATGGCAATGGCAGCAGCGATGAGCGTTGCTCCAATGCCAGTAGTTAAACCTAGACGTGTATATATGCCAAAGGAGCTTAGCCTTAAGATCAATTTTAACGCTATAAGGTTTAGATCATTGTAAAAAAAAAGATGTCTAAATTTGTCTACGTTGTCAATTGACAATATTTTTTTTATCAATCATGTGAGAAACATTGAAAATCCATTATTAGGCTGATCATACAATTCGAGGGAGTGCTTTTCTAAGTTGTTTACTATATATCAATCCCCAATTTCCAACTAATGAAAAAGATTAAAAAGCTCATCATTCGAGAACAATAATTAAGGAAACATAAAATCATCTAATTATTAGACAAATATGCAGTAGATTTTATTATAATAACGAAGGCAAGTCAGCAAATCGATACTCTAACATCATACCGGCTATGAGTGCAGTTTTATCAGATGAACCTCCGCAACCTCCAGGATCTTGACACGTAATCTCTGCCGGACCAAAAAAAATCAGAAGTCACGCCCAATCAAATCAATTTACCCGTTTGTTTCTTTATTATTATTATTTTTTAGTTGGAGCCGCCTATGTTGCAACAGTTGCAACGTACCACTACTTTTGTCATTTTATAATTTAACCATTGGATCCAAGGCAAGAATGGTAAAAGCAAATCCAACGGCAGGGTGTATTTATTTTGGTTTTTTTCATTGCAATCCCTCTTATTTTTTAAAATACCAGGAAAAAATATTATTATTATTATTTTATTTATTAGCTTGGTTGTTTAATGATATGAATAAGGAATAAGTATGAAATTTAAGAGAACTTTTATTATTGATATTAGGCAATTACAATGCATGATTTAATACCCGTTTATTTATTCCACAAATTCATAAATATTTCATAATTTATTAATTATTACTATCATTTCTAGATCTACTCTCATTATTTAAATTTATTAATTATTATTTTTATATTAATTATTAATAAATAAATATAATATAACAAAATAATATTATAATATAATTTATTTTTAATATTATAATTATTATAGTGAAAATAAAAATAATTTAAATATATTTAATATTTCAATTAAGACAAAAGTTAGCACACTATAGTGAATTATATAATTGACTACAATCTAACTTTTAAAACTTCCAAACATAAGTAAGTAATAAATTAATGTGAACAGTATTATAACAATATACAATATTATGTTCTAAACACATTCTAATGGTGTGTTTACTAAATAAGAATGAAATGAGCTAGAATTGTAATAATGAATTTAAATTAGAATAAGTTATTTACTTGAGCTATATGAATTGGAATTGGAATGAACAACATTCTCATTGATGTGTTTACTTTATTTTATAATTGGAATAGACTATTATAAGTTATTAAAATATCATTTGTTAATTGTGTTCCTAATATTATTTGTATATATTATAATTAAACAATAATAATAATAAAACTAAAAATAATAATTATGACAATAATGTTAATAAAAAAATTAACAATAACAATAATAACAACAAAATTAACTGAAATAATAATATTAATAATGATAATAATAAAAATAATAAAAATTATTAATAAGTTTTAATAATAATAACAACAATAATTAAAATAATAAAGTTAATATATTTTAATAACAATAATTTTAATCATAACAAGATAAATATTAATATTAATGAATTAATTACAGTATAATAACAATTAAATAATAAAAGAAATAAATTTTAATAATAATAATGACAGTAATAATCATAAATAAAAATAATTAAAAAAACAAAAATAATAAAATTTAATAGAAATAATCTTATATAATAATAATGATATTAATAATAATAATAATAAATTAAAATTCTTTTCAAATGTCATTTTATTCCAAAAAAATAGACTTATATGTAAAAGTTTGTAATTTTTAGTGGCTATTGAATTTTTTAAAAAATATAAGATAGTATAATGTAATCAAACACAAAATGACAAAAGTTGTTATATGTTGTAACTGTTGCAACATAGGCGGACCCTATTTTTTTAAGTGCTAATTGTCAGAAAAATAATCAGTCAAAACGTCAAAGAAAGACCCACTTTCAGCGCAGACGCCCTTGATTGGGTCCCACAAAAGTCCAGACATGCAGAAACATCTCCTGACCCCACTCTCCCTTGCGTCGGGCCCACAAGTGGAGTTCCTGTCACAGTCAGCTTGCGAACCGCACACCGGTTCCCTGGGCGACAACCACTGCAGCTCCAAACCCGGTTCGCCCCACCGGTTAAGCGGCAAATTGGGGTTCAAGTTGACAAAGCTCGTGTAAGCCCTGCACCCGGATTGCCTGACCCTTATCATATAGGAAGTGGAGGACCCGCCAGCTCTAAACGTACAACAGATCCCATCCTCACAAGGCGCCGCGTTGCTAGTACCATTAATGTAAACGTGGCACAAGCTGGAGGAGGTGCAGTTCAAGGGGGAACTGAGCAAAGTGGGGGTACAATTCATGTACATGATGGTGTTGCTGCTGGTGATGTTAAAAGGCAAGCTGTCGTTGAGCCGGATGCCTTGGGACATAAGATCGGATGTGACGCAAGAGTTGGGTAAGAGACTGGAGGGCTTGATCACAAGCCGTTGGCTTGAGGGGTTGATGGCAGTGATGGGATAGGAGTTGTTGAGGGTGTCAAAGTGGAGGTTCCCGGATGAGTCGCAGCGGATTTTGTAGTCCTGGTCGCCGCACGAGGAGCTCGTGCTGAGCGGGTAAGGGACTGGGGTGGTGCCACAGTTGGGGCAGCGGATGGCCGAGAGTGCGCATCCGGCGTATGTTAGTAGCGACACCACGAGGAGGAGGAGCTTGGTTGGAGGATCCATTTCAGACACGAGCCCGTACGTGTGATGTGAAGATGGATTTCGATGTTGTTTATAAACTGAGGTTTTTCGTCAAATGTTGGTGAAGAGGAAATTATAGCCGGCTTGACTTCTGTAATATTGTGAATATTAAATAAAGGGAAAATAACACCCTACACCCTCTTTTTATATTGTAACGATTTTTTGTCAACATATTTTAAGATGTTCACACTAACCCCTTTGTACGGTTGTAGATGTAGTTTGGGCATTGATTTTATTATTCCATATAAATCATGAAAACAGAAATCGAGAATATATTTTTATGTTCCTAATTTAACAAAAAGAATTAATAAAAGAAAAAGGTATATGCATCCAATCTTCAACTTCAAACACTTTCGAGGGGATAAGTGCTATTTTCCTTGAAAATTCTTTACATCCAATGTTTCTATTGTCTTTATACATTATAATACTGTTGTTGTACTTATCTTGCGGTCTTTGATTACGACTTTCGGACTAGCTTGCAAGTTTGACACGTAATCACGGGAATAATAGTATATTTTAATTTCCAAAAAGTCAAAAATTTTGTTGGTATAGCATGTCCATTTTGCAAAATGGGAGGCGTAAATTCAGGATTGGTCAAATTTTAATTGAATGTGTATAATTATAAAAAATTTATCAGATAAAACCATAATGGAAATTTACCTATATAGTCATTTGGATAAAATTATTACAAAAACTGATCATGTTACAAAATTTCTTACTATACCAGCCACTTATACCTATTTTGGACTAAATTACCCTTTAAAAGAGTTTGGTTTGTTGTGGGCGATGGCACGTTCATTGCAGGTTAGTTATGGGCAATGGAGCCCAATGCCATGTGAGTGGAGCTTAACGCCCCGTTGGCACGCTCTGATTTCTTTGTCGCACACTAAACAACATAATTTAAATAATCTTCTTACTTACACCTAATGCGTTATATGTGACGCAACCTAATCTTAACAAACTTAGGTTGAAGAATCGAAGGAAGCAAGCTTGCCATCGATGGAAGTCGTCGTTGTCAAAGAAAGTTGTTGTCGAAGCTAACAAAACCGTGAAAAAGAGCTAAGGGTGGTGTGGGCAATGTTGTACTTATGGATTCAGAATCTTTATTTTTACTCTAAGGGCAATTGGTTCAAAATGGGTAAATATGGCTAATATGGGTAAGAAATTTTGTAACATGATAAGTTTTGACAATAATTTTATGAAAATAGCTAGATATGTAAATTTCCTGGTGCTTTCCTCTTACTTACAACTTTTCCAAAATAAAATGGTGCAATTATTTAGAAGACGTATCAATTTTTTTATTTAAAAAATGATCATTTAATGATTAATTTTGAGAAGAATTTAGATTTTGTTATTTAAAACACTTTAAATAAAAGGGATATCGCTAGTTTTATCTACTAAAATTAGTATATATTGTTATCACAATAGGGGTAAATGGACCATCGGTATTTTATCTTGAGAATATAAAAATATATTTATTATAAGAAAAATATTTAAAAATGACAAAAAGGACAAGAAAAGTATCTTATGATTAATCATTTTATTTATATGAAAATCTATATTTCTTATTTTTAGTATTTAATTTTTTTACTTTAGTTTCTGTTTATATGTTTTACACTTTTATTTAATTAATGACAAATATGAATAAAAGTGTATTTAAATGTAATGACAATATTTTAAAACCATGGAGCTAGAGATTTTATTGGATATTATGAAAGCATTACGAAGGTAATTGGTATATATTGATCCCAATATGAAAAAATGACAATATCCCCAAGCAAAATTTGGGCATAAGATTGCACGAACACTTTTAAGATCTTTAATGGAATGAGTGTAACTCAAAAATTAATTTTAAAAAATTTACTCACATATGTAAAAAAAAATAATTGTATTTTTTCTTTTTTCCAACAAGATTAAGCAAGAGAATTTGGTGGTTTTTCAATGGATGAAATAGTTTACTTCAATCATTAGTGGTTAATTTTTCTTTTTAGTTATTATATACCATACTTTAAATATATTCCTCTAAATTTGAATCATTGACCTCTTATTTTCATAACAAGAGAACAAACAACTGATTAGTTATTATTTAGAGATAATCAGTGGTTAATTTACAATATGGTTTGAAGAAGGGAAATTAGAGAGATAAAATAAAACCAAGGATAAAGTGGTTGATTCATTAGCACTATAATAACCTCTCAGCATTCTGGAGGAAAATAATGTAAATATCAAGTAACATCCCCAGTGTTTCTGAAAGAAGATCTTCACTTAAAGAAACTCATGTTTTAAGATTGACAAACGAAGACTTGACGAAAACTAAATTAAATTAGTATATAGAAGCTGCATTTATCTAGAAGACGTAGAAAATCTTCTTTAAAAATAATGGCTAGATGTCATCTTTATTTATTATTGCTGTTGGTCAAATGACACCATCATTAACAGCAATGAATTCCTCCTTTGCAAGTTAAATGAATGTAAAAGTCTTCTCTATATCATATAATGCTAAATGTACAGCCCGCCAATAGATTTCAGATAAGATTAAACATATTTTTTTTCTGGGTTTAAGTCATATCATCTATGCAATTTAACAATCACCACCATTGGAAATCATAAATATATTCTCTTTGTTTATTTGGGGCTGATTATGAAAGGCACATTTCATCAATTTTTCTTTCTTTTAGTCTTTTTCTATTTCCTGGTCCTAGCTAGGAATCATCCACATGAATGCATGCAAATTTGCAATAAGCCAATAAAGATAAAACAGTTTTTTCTTTGACTCCCTTCCCCCGCCCATAGTTTTATTCTAGTTTAATTGGCATTTATTCCTTCTGAGCGGCAAGCATATATGGCAACACATTTACCATACAAGTATTCCGTAGCTTCTCGATCAAGGCAGGTAAAACAGAAGGACTTAGTTCAATTGATCATTGAACTTGTTCATCTTTTAAATAAAAATCTCATCTCATTCCATGTGAATATGTTACAGGGTTGGACTTAGAATTTTTAAACATCCAATCTAACATATTAGTCTATCGAGTGGAGAGACTTATCTTATTTATAAACTCAAAGTAACTCCTCTTTACTAATCAATATAGGACACGACTCAATAGAATATTTGAGGATCTTTACATAATAAAATATAATAATTAGGGTGTTGCCTATAAAATTTCGTTAAAATATAGGCAATCAAAGTATTTTTTATAAGATGCAAATAGTCGCATTCCATTGTTTTTTTTTTTTTTTTTTTGGTTCACTATGGTAACAAAAGTACAGTGACTAGGGTATTGCGTGGATGTAATCATCGACACACTCAATTCAAGACGACCAAACTAGAGCCAATACATAATTTAATGGCAAACTTTCTTAAACTACTACATAATTTCAAGATAGATTATATATGTGAAAATGAAGAGATCGTCAAAGGTATACTTAATTATTGAGAACTGATTTAGGTTCTTATTCGAAATGGTAGCTATTTCAATATAGTGAAGACACAAAAATATTTAACTTTATAAGAAACTTAACGACGAAAGCGGTAGCCATATATACTAGCTACTTAAGCGTTTTGTTGATAAATCCATGATAAGCAGAAGAAGATTTTTAATGAAGACGAAGATGATCGAAATCAGGTCAAAGAAAGGCACCGATGGCGAAATCTCTCTCGTGAGCCAAGTCGCCGCGTGTCGATAATCCATATTCATTGAGCAGCCTGTCGAGCTCCCACTCGGGCATCTCCTGGTAATCTTTCTTGGATCATCAATGTGCAATGAGATTGCTTCCTGGCAGTAATTTATATTATCTAAATGCATCGTTACATATAAAATCTCTCTTAGTTACCGTGCTTTGTGGGTTAGTTGGTACTTGGTAGTGGGAATATTATTAATTAATTGATGGTAATTAGGAGTTTTTCACAATTTATTTTCAGTGGATAGTCTTCTTGTATTCGGAGTCGTCTGTTGACTTCGACCTGTAGTTGCTCTGCTGAAAAAGAAGACTATTTTAGGTAATTTCTCAATGCGAAGCTGATTTTTGGATTCCGCCCATGTGCTAATGAAATTTGGTTTTGACATTTTTTTTTTTTTTTTGGGGGAATATCAGTACATTTATGATAGAATTAACACAACATTTTAAAATTTACTCAAATTATTTAAATAATGGTCTCAAAGTGGCGGAACGTACCGATTCATCTGTAATAATATAACTACTTATAGTATGTGTACCGCAGTATGAGTAATGCTTCGACTTATGACTAAAGTTGAGATACAAAGTTGGAGTTGTTAATTATATACATTTTATGTGTTACTCATTGATTGGTGGTATTTTATATTTACCAAATTAATAATGATATAAAAAAATCGACCACCACATAATATTTGATAGTCATTAATTAGTGCTATTACCCACATTCGATACAATAAAAATTTTGTAACCGTAGGCCGAAATATTTCGCAAATACCCGTAGCAGCTTGTTCTAATAACAAAACAGTTTATTTTGTACTTTTAACCAGTCGTTTTTTGACAATTAAAACTTTTCTTCAACATTAGCTATAATAGCATATCAGCTCCATGACATCCAACAGAGCCCTAATCCAGTTGCAGTTGTACTGAACATAGTAGATCTGTAGATATCAGTACAAAAAAGTGTATATACATTAGGGGGACCTTGTTAAGTTATATAATTATGTAGCATACATCAACCTAATAGTTACTACCAGTAACACATAATTAGTTTTTGTTGATTATGTTTTTGTGTTACTGGTAACAACTGTTAGGTTGATGTATGTTATATAATGATGTAACTTAACAACCATCACATTCGGGTAGCAAATTGTGGGATTGAGTCGGGCTTTTCTAAGCCTATATTATTGAAAATAAGCTCAAACCTTTCAAAAGTCTGTCCAAATTTGGATGGGCTGGGCCTGAGCTTTTTCATTAATTATTAAATAAATTTTTAATAAAATAAAAAAATTAAATGAAAGATAATTATCCAATACATAATAGAATAATAGTCTAATATACAAAATATTAGTAACACAATATAATAAATCACAAATACTAATATAAAAAATTATATTAATTTAATATTTTGAGTTTTTCTTTTTTATTTAAATTTAATTTATTTTTTATTTATAAATTAAAAAAGTTTTTATTCCTAGGCCCTTATTCAGGCTCAATCTATGCAAGATTTGCAACTTTTCAACCCATATTCAGGCTCAACCCATGCCCCCCCGGCTTTTTTGCCAACCCCAATATACATACATAAGCAACATGTGTTATTCAAGTAACCCACGTAATCAAATGAGTAATGATAGACATTTCAATTTTTTCTTAATCTCAAGTTTGATCTCAAAGTGATGTGTCATTAATTGACTAGTTGGTAATTTTTTATCATATACAAGTGAATTAATTGTACTATCACATTAATAAATTGATGAACGCGAAACGCCACGTAGCACTACTCTAATCAAATATCCGAAGGTCCAACATGTTCCACTGTTGGACTCAACATCTACAAAGATACACCACTCGACGAGGGGCCCTTGATCACAATAATTGGGCCTCATTTTCTCACTACATGGTCATCTACTTAGCCGAAATGATCACAATCATTGGGCCTAATCGTCTTACCACACGATGATCACTTTGCCACATGCTCAAATAATTGGACATGTTAATGTCACCACACGATCTTCAATCCAAAACGGTGGCCACCCGAAGATTAACCACCAGATGATGTGGCCTACACGATCAATCATCAACGTCACCACACGATTAGCTTGATCAAATGATTAGATGTGACATCGCAAATAATTAGAGGGGGCCCCGGTTCGTTAAACATTCAAGTCAGTGTGCTTCTTGCCAATTGAGGCCCAAACGCGAGCGTTCCCTAAGCACATAGGCCTGAACGAGTGGCCTTACGGGTCCGTACCCGAAAGGCCACTTATAAATGAGTGGCTCTGGGGACTGCAGTTAATTCGGTTGATGCTCGGTCGTTGTTGACAGAATCTGAGCCGTTGAAGTATATTACAGTTTGCTTTCTGAGGTGGGCTTGTGGGGCAGCCATGCAAAGGACGAGGCCTCACAGGCCACAGCATATTTCTTCGGAGGAAAAAATTACGTAGTTTCCATAACGAGAAAAACAAAAAAAAAAAAAAATACAGAGAATATACTCTTTAAAAATGCCTTGAAAAAGAGTTTATACATGTTAAAAAAAAAAACGGTTCAGATATGGTGTGAAGTGTGATTGTACAATTTGAACAGGAATATGTATATTGAAGGCTTTTATATAAACTTCATCACTTATCTAGTCGAGAAAAATGACGGTGACAATTACTATTTTTTGAAATTTATTAAAAAAAAAGATATACAAAATAATATTAGGTATGTAACTAAATTCATCTTAATTACGATACACTAAGTGATACTTTGTGTCACTTTTAATATGACTTCATTCACATTTCACGATAAATAATATAGTTGTTATAACAAATCAAACAATAATTTTAAAAAATTATGTGATTGAGTTCTAATAAATAATAGTCTGTTGAGCGATACTATTACTCAACGTAAAGTAAGTATTCGTCTACTAAATCAAAATCAAAGATATGTATGATCCTAAATGTTTGTGATATTTGAAAGGGGCTTTGAGTTGTGGGAATAGCTAGGCTTAAGTAATAAGTAGTTATGGAGCATTAGGCTAAGTCAAGATAAAGCTTTTCAGTTAAGCGGAGAAGTGATGTGAAGCTCATTTATTGGAGTGTTAGAACAAAGAGATGCGTCAACATACACCTTGGATTGTTTTACTTATACTTTTTCAATTTGTCTTCTTGGCCAAAAGTTAATCATACAAAGAAAATACTCTTCGTCCTCTATAAAAGACGTACACATCTTTAAAAGTTAAAAAGCATAAGAATTTTTTTTTTTAAAAAAAAAAAACTATCATGGGGCTCGAGGATTAAATGTAACAATTTCTGTTCGATGCTGTCAGCTTTTGATTTTGTAACCTATATGCGTCAACAAGTCAAGTTGCAAACAAATTATTTAAAACAATTTTGAATATTAATTTTTTTTATTATTTATGTTCACTATTGAATTTTGCACCCAAAACAACTTGCAATGAGAAAATCATTATACAAGTATTTTGTAAATACAATCATAAAAATGAAAAAGGAGGAGGAGAAGAAGTAGAAGACCGAGAAGAAGAAGAAGAAGAAGAAGAAGGGCCAAAAGGAAACACAAAAATATGATAGTTTTACAATGATTTTATTTTTTATTTTTAAAAAATAAAAATTATCACATATATTTTGTAGTAAAAATTATTTCAAAATATTGATTTCATTATTGTTCATCTAAGTATCGGCTAAGACGTTAGAAATAAAAGTTTTAAGGTTTAAGTCATGAGAATTTATACATTGAATAATAATTCTACCATATAGGTTTTTATAGTAATTATATAATATCGACTCATAATAAATCATTCTTAATAGTAATTCATATAATAGGTATTTTTATAATAAAATTTTATTAAAATTAAAGTGTCTAGAATAATTTTTATAGTGCAAATATCCATGTCCTTTGACTTAATATCCCCAACGTTATACTTAATGCACACACATCATTCACTTTCATATATTTATTTTTATTTAATTAGAAAAACTAAGGCTTATAAAAACTCCTAACGCGCACCTTTGCTAGGTGAGTGGAATTGGTCCTATAATTTCAAATTATATTGAAGGAATTGCTTCTAAGCTAGTGAGTGATATGACATTGTTCCATCTTTAAAATTATCAACATTTAATGTAAAATCACATTATAAAATAGGTCCACACTAACTCAAGTAATATTATTGAGTTACCGCACATATTTGCTATAACTTTTTTGGCAGGCAATTATGTAACACGTTAAAAATTAAATTAAAAGCAAAGGTAATTAAATTATTTTTTTTTTGAGATGAGAAAGTAATTAAATGTTAAGAGGAAAAAAAAAAAAAAAAAAGGGGCATTGTCCTCTTACCAAACACTATGATTGAGGCAAGGTGGACGTACGCCTGATGTGTCACGACACTTTCACAACTCCGGAGACGGACCCCTGAAAGAGACACGTGGCGATACAAATGATTGCACTAATCCCAGTATCCTTACACGTGGCGAGCTGTAGAGAGACCACGAGGTTACAAAAGGAGTGACCTTCCAGAAACTTCCCGGGAACTCCTGGCTAGCATTCACTGAGGGATCTAGCGGGCGACATCAAGCCACGTGTAATAATTTCCACGTCAGTATCCGGCGTGGCACCCCCATTCTCCTGAAAATGATACGCTTTAGGGCGGGCAGTAGCAGAACACTTTTCTATTTGTCTACAGACTCTTAAGAAGTTCACCTAACTCGAAGTCGAAGCACAGGAACAGAAAACAAACAACTGAACAAAAAAAAAAAAAAAAAACAGAGAGCATTGGCAACAAAATCTCAAACTTCATTACATTCCTTCTCTTCATTTCCGAGATGAATGGGGAAAGGCAAGAAGAGAAAATGGAGAGAGTTGTGTTCATGTGGGGCTATCTTCCCGGAGCGTTGCCGCAGCGGTCGCCGATTTTATCCCCGCTCGTCGTCAGATTGCCGCTTACTGTTGGGTCCGCCTGGAGGGATGTTTGTGGTGGCGGTTGCGGATTCGCCATGGCCATTTCTGGTGCTCTTTTTAATCTTTGACTTTCTAAATTTTTTTGACTTTTTTTTTTTTGGTTCTAAAAAAAAAAAAAAAAACTGTTTGTTTTCGTTACTTTGGATTAGGAAAATTTATTTATTTTTTAATTGCATTTTTTTTTCGGTTGCTTGTTGCTGAGGAAATGTGGAAAAATTAGCTGCTGTTCTTATCTTCTTTCATGTTGTGTTGGCTTCAAAACAATCAATCTTTTATCAATTTATGTTTAATTTTGGTTATTTTCCTGCGTTTTCTAGGTAGCCAAACAGTTGGGGTTGCATTTACATGTTGTTCATTTTTTTTTTCTTTCTTTTGCTGAAATTTTTTTCAAAGATAAAACTTCGAATTTCAGCCGCCTTAAGTAGGTCATTTAATTACTTTCATACTAGCTTTCATTTGATTCCAATTCAGTGTTGAATTATTGTTATGCTCAAAAGCTTATTTTACATGTGTTTTGGTCAAGAAATATGAATTCTAGCATGTTTTTGCCCGGTTAATTTTTATTTTATTAATTGATTTAGAAATGGTAGTTTTTTCTTTCTTTACTTATGTCTCTCTTTCAATCAGACTCCAGAAAGCTCATTACTTGGGGTTCTACAGATGACCTAGGTCAAAGCTATGTGACATCCGGGAAGCATGGGGTAGTGCAGCACCACATAGTACAGCTAGTTCATTACTATTTTCAAACATTTATTTGCAGAATTAACTTATATTTCTTGGTAATTTGATTGTTAAGGAAATTCCCGAGCCTTTCCCTCTCCCAACTGAAGCCTCTATAGTAAAAGCTGCTGCAGGTTGGGCACACTGTGTTGCAGTTACAGGTATGTAAAATTATGTTATGCTATACACAGCCGGAAGCAATGAATTTTTTGGGTTAGCAAAGAGAAGGTAAATAAATCTAAATGTGGTTGCCTTCCGTCTGTCTTTTTCCAGAGGGTGGAGAAGTTTATACATGGGGATGGAAAGAGTGTGTTCCTTCAGGGAGGGTCTTCGGAGATCTATCCACAGGGACAGGTTTAGATAAGGATGTGTTTGAAAGACAAAGTTCATTCTTGACGGAGCAAGGTAAATTCAAGTTTGGCAAAATTATTAAGAGAACGGACTACACAGGATAGATTTTATTTGCTGCAGACTTACGTGATGAAGGATCATACTATTGCAGTAAGCCCGCGTTCTCAAGTCTCAAGATCAAGTGGTGGAACCTCGTCTGGTACTGATGGTAGAGGAAGTGGAGAGGAAGGTTCAAAACGGAGGAGAATATCATTGGCAAAACAAACTGCTGAAAGTTCATCTTCTGGTGATGAAAATCTCTCAGCTTTTCCATGTCTAGTAACTCTGAATCCAGGCGTCAGGATAGCCACTGTAGCTGCTGGTGGAAGACATACTTTAGCTTTGTCAGGTAAGTCTTTTTAAAGCAACTTTATCATCTACTTCTCTGCACTGTGATCACAGATCATAGGTTGATCTGGGGTCAGACCTGTGGGTATGGTTTATGTATCCTAATTCTGCTGAACTTTCAGATATAGGACAGGTCTGGGGTTGGGGCTATGGCGGTGAGGGGCAGCTAGGCTTGGGTTCCCGAATACGAATGGTGTCCTCTCCACATCCTATACCTTGTATCGAGTCCGCCTATGGGAAAGATAGATCTGCAGCACTTTCTCGGGGAAGCGTGAATTCTGAGGGACCGGGTTTTAGAGTTCCTGGAAACTATGTGAAGGGGATTGCCTGTGGAGGGCGGCATAGTGCAGTAATCACCGGTATGTTTTGATGGTGCTCTTTCTAACTGGTTGAATATGAAGAACAAACTAAGTTTGCTCAGGATTATTTCAAAGGACAGTTTGATTTACAACTTTAGGCATTCAAACTTCAGCATCTGTGCTTAGTGACATTTTTAATTTAGCATAAAATTTTCCAACTTGCCTCTTTGCTTTTGTCTCCTTTGCACTTTCTAGGTAACTCAATCTACTAGCTTTATTTGTGGTTAACTTCTACATGTTTTCATATCATTAATTCATAAATAATTTTTGCCACTAACAGATGCTGGAGCACTACTTACTTTTGGTTGGGGGCTCTATGGACAGGTAAGTAATCGCCTAGTAGCATTCATTGCTTCTTTCCTTTGGTGTGATTTATTTTTAATTGTTTTTTTTTCTTTTTTATGATAATTTGGTTGTCTTTTCTTAAGTTGTGAATCTTCGCCTAGACATGGCTGGTCATGTTTTGGGTGGAGATCAGGGTCTCATTGTGAAAGTCAGTTTTGTTTTTCTCTAATTAAGAAAGCAAAACTGCAAAAGCAGAAGGCAAAATCTTCTATTCACTATCTTAGTCTTCTGTCCTAAGTAGCAGTAAGTTAATCAGAAAAAATATGGAGGACAATGGAGTTTGGATTTTGGAAGTTTTGGTAGATCTCTTCACCTCCTCTTTTGTCTTGATAATGTCGGGTATTCCTCTTGGGTGTAGTCCTCTTAGTCTCCTGATTTTAAATAGCTGGTGTCAATAAGTTTCCTGCACAAACTAGTTTGTTTCTGGAAAATTTCTTACTTAGCAACCATTAATAATTAAGGTAGCTGTTTGAATCAGTTTCTTCTTGATTAGTCCAATCTCAGAGTTCTATATCATTCCATGCTTGTGCGCTTAGGAATTCTTGATTGCAAAATCTAAGTTGTGCACTTATTTACCAAAGAATATTACATCTGAACCATGTGTTCTACAATTTTAGATGGTGTTCAACTTTCTAATTATCTTCCCACACGTGAGACTGCCCCGAATTTCTCCTTTTAACTGTTTTTCAGGATCCATTTGTAGGTAAAGTAGATTTTGGTGGAGAAAAAAGCACAGTAGATGTTCAAGATGAAGTTCACTGTAACAAGGGATAGTTAACTCTGTTTCTTTTTCAATATTATCCTTTTCTTTTATTACAGTGAATAAAATGTTTTTAATTTTTTCTGCATTTTTATCAAGTGTGGGCAAGGAAGTACAGATGATGAGTTAAGCCCGAATTGTGTATCTTCACTACTGGGCATCCAGATCGAGGGAGTGGCTGCAGGACTATGGCACACCATTTGCATTTCCAGCGATGGTGACGTGTATGCTTTTGGTGGGAATCAATTTGGGCAATTGGGAACTGGTGGTGATCAAGCAGAGGTATAGTTGTTTACTTTCCACTATTAATACAGTCAAATGTATCCTCCTATCAGCTGGCATGTTCTCCTTAGCCAAATCATGATATGCAAGTTTGATGATAGTCCCATTATAGAATCTAGTCCAATTAGGCAACAGTATTTTTAGTATATAATATACTAGAATTGAATGTGCAAATTTAACACAAGGCAGAAGACTCAAACCTCTTCTTCAACTCCCTCATAAGTTGAATTTTGAGAAGATTGTCGACTGCAATGAAATTTGTGCCATTAACTTTAGTATTTATTGAATTTCTAAATCAGACTCTCCCCAGGCTGTTGGATGCTCCAAGTTTGGAAAATGTACATTCAAAAAGTGTCTCTTGCGGGGCGCGTCACACTGCTGTAATTGCAGGTATGCTGGTAGAGCATTTGTGAATCTTCCAAATCTGCTTTTCTTTCTTTCCAAGCTATAAAGCCAACGTCGAAAGTTGTGATGATTCAAACTTGTATATGTTTTGCCTCTTAGTTGTATACTCTTTTATTAATAAAGCTGTAATTGGCTGACTCTTTGCTCTCTGCTGCTTGAAGATGATGGAAAAGTGTTCTGCTGGGGATGGAACAAGTATGGCCAGGTATTTTACCTTGTACTGATCAATTAGTTCATTTGAGGGCAGATCAACACCCAGTGATACTAGATAATTTCATTTCTCTGTTTTTATCACAAATGACGTGATCTCTATGGTATTTTGAAGCCGTTTTATTTAAATTTTGTGTAGCTTTACAATGTCACAAGTAACTAAACTTAGTAAATTTCTGAGTGCATGAAACAGCTTGGCTTGGGTGATGTCATTGATCGCAACATTCCATCTCAAGTTACTATCGAGGGTTGTGTACCTAGGAACGTGGCATGTGGCTGGTGGCATACCCTACTTCTTGCTGTGCCCCCTACTTGAGCATCTACCTATTTTAAGGCGTTGGCAACAGTTTTGTTAGATTAGCAGTCTGATTGATTGGTATATTGGTCGTTTGCATATATTTGATACAGTAGCTTGTACATGTATTAATGTGTGCTTCCTCTTCATTTATTCATGGTGAGGGCTCGCCGTGATTAGGTATATTGAAATATGAATAATACTAATATGCACAACATGATTTTGTCCATTGTGTATATTTCGATGTTAGTCAGCTTGAACCATCCAATGTAGTCATTTGCCAGGAGAAGTCACGCGGTTGTATTGAGGTTCCATTAATCCAATCGTGTTCCTCTGTTATTCATTGTTACCTTACTCTGTAAGTCCAGTGCTGTAAAACTTCTGTTAACGATTTTCCATAACAAATGTGGATTATTAATTGATTTCAAAGTTGTCTCAAGGAAGAACAAAAGAATTCTTGCCATTTGAGAGATGGTGAGCTATGTATATGATCAAGTGATTCTGTCCATTCAGCGTAAGACATATTCAAGTAAGGGAACTGCGAACATTCTCCACGGCGAAATATCAAATAAAACTAAACTGGCAAAGGCAAGGAAGAGTATCTATAAACTTGATGGCATCAAATATTTAAAAGACATTCGGGAACGAGAGTTGTTCAGTTTCACATTTACAAAAATGTATAGATGAGAGAGGGAGTGAGGGAAAGAGGGACAGCGGATAACTACTTTTATATGAAAGATCTAGGGACAGGCAACATAACTACTTTTATGTGAAAAACCTAAGGACAGGCAACACTATGAGCACTTCCTAATATTAACATGGAGAGTATAACTTGGGACTGTGTCAGCCAAACAACTCAAACCTTTTAAGCATTGTAGTATTTTGGAAGAGATAAAAGGTCTAAAACCGCCTTCGTACACGCCTGCCATTGGGATTTGCTGACTCTGCTGCTGCCCCATCTCCAGCTAGATCTAGTGCATATATACTGCTGCCACTTCTTTTCCTATTTGATGACAGACTTGAGGTATCATCACCTGAAGCCAATGTCTTCAGGAGCTCGGACAACAGTGATGGGCAGCTCTCCTCCAAGTGCTTGAACCCTTCTGACTGCATTATCACTGCCACACAAAGGAATGTCATAGTTTTGACAGCTGTTAATTGCACAATCAGAAATTTTGATACTTTTAGATGTTCACATAGATAGTACTTGGGCTGTGCTCTTCCTAGATTTCATGCTCTTTAACAAAAAAAAGGACAACAATCAACAAATGAATATGGAAAACTTGTTAAAATACAAAGTACTCCGCTTGGGCACTGTTTCTATTCTAAGCTATAAAACTAGAAAAATTCTAGTGGATTCAATTGAAGACCAATACTACTTACTCTATTGGAAACCATATTCCTTAAAGGGTATCTAATTCCAACCAGGGGCAGGAGATTAAGAGCTGAATATGAAAATCTAAACTCGCATGCCTGACCTTGTAATAACCTTTTAAGTCAAAATCTTCAATAGGAACACCTTCTATCCTCCCCTTTATAAAATCAGAAACTGTTTCTAGAACTGAAGGAAGGAATATGGAGGAGTGGGATATCTCAAAAGTGAGAGAGAGTGCTCTTATTTCAAGATCTAGGAAGCATGGTGCAAAACAGACAAATTATTTTCAGAAAAGATCTAAACAATCACATTAACTAAGAATTTAGAATCTTTGAGCATCTCTAGTGAATTATGTACACAGGGCAACAGGGGAAAGCATCAGGCAAACTTCAACAGACTAAACAATAAAAACAGAAGCAGGTATGACCTGAAATTTGTACAGCTCAATATCTACGAACAACACGCACCTCCCAAATTCGCCGGAGTTGCAGCAAACTTCAAGCAGATAGCCTTAAGCTGGGGACACTGATGTTGTTCTGCCAGTGCGAGTGTTGTGGCCACTGTCTCAGCATTTAGTTCTTCACATAATTTTGATTCACACAACAATTTCAATCGATCTACATTATAAAGATCAGCTGCAGCCAGTAGATGCTGTACCATGTTGGTTGTTGTGCACATTGATGTTGTGCCAGTAATTTCATATACATCAGGAAATTTATCGGTGTATATAAACAGGAGCATTGCCTGGAATAACAGAATGGCCCATTTAAGTTAAAAGTGTCTGCTCATGACATAAGCAAATTTGCCTAAATAAAAGCTTATAGTCAGATATTCACAGAACGATCACTACTGAATATGCAGATAAAGTGCCAAGTTATACACACCCATCTAAAAGTGAAAAAGAGTAGTATAGCCTATTTGGTTTAACCTCTTGCAATAAAAGTAACAGATCAAAGGGTTACAATTCAAAGGGGTATAAGTTTAGTTTGGGGTTGGGTGGGGTCTATGGTAACTTAGAAAAACAAGGGAGTTAACAGTTAAGCATTTATAGAAGTATGACTCTCAAACAATTGAGCTACAAAAATTACAGACTAAGAAGCATTTAAAAAGATTACAAGCAAATGAAGATACCACAAATATAAATTGTACATATAAGAACAAATCTACATCCGTGCCTTTATTGTTAGTTTTAGGATGCCTTGACCATACAATTGAGTGATCTACAGTTAACAGGTTCCCTCTCTAAGTCGGGAGTTTTTTTTTTTTCAAATGGTTTTTACTCATGATTCAAAATTTTACAAAGCCTAAATAGTGGTTATGCTGGAATATGAGAACTGCATGCATGAAAATAAATGCATATTGGAATCATAATCCCTCTTCAAACACCATCCCATTTGTTACTGTTGTCCAAGAATACACTATTTGCAGAAAAACTGCATTCCTTTCATAACATTCTCTTATTACTCGTAATTAAGAACCCTTCAAATTCACCACAGCATCTTGGTCACAAGCCAACACAAGTTATGGTAGATCGTTAAATTTTAAACACACGCACACGCACACACAGAAATAAATCTTTATTCTCTTGAGACACAATTGTAAATGATGGTTTTCTTTTTTCTCTCAAGGCACATAGAAATAAAGGTTTTCTTTAGTGCATATATACACATGCGTTTTTTTCAATCCTCTTCCATGTGCTGATGAATGCTGAGTAAGAAGAAAACAGAAGCATTACCTTGAAGATTGAGGGTTCAACATCCTTCACAACTACTTTATCCAAGTTACGATCTCCAACAAGCCCATAGAATTGGGCTCTGAAAACAGGAGAGCGAGCAGCAAGTATCAGTTTATGAGCTTTAAATGTTTCATCACCAACCTCAAAAACTATGTCACATCCAATTTCAGACTCTAGCAAATCCTTAAGACCCTGGCCCATGTCTGACGGTGGCACTGGTATGGAATACTGTTTTGGTCCCTCAAGGCGGTTTCTAACAACTCCAACAGTGCAGTTGATGAGAAGACAATCATCCTTAATATAATCAGAAGTCTCCAGAGATGTTCTTTTAAAGAAGCGCTTATAGCCCCTGAAATGCATTCAAGAAGCAAAATGAAGAAAACAGAATACAGAGACATAGATTTTGGTAAGCGTGCAAAAACACCAAACTTGATGATGAAACATCCGAACTGATACACATAAGCAATAAACTGTGTCACTGAATCTTAGCAGTTACTAGAACAGTAAAATTTTGGTAATGCATACCCTACTTAAACTGACACACTGAAGCATCTATAAGCTGTCGAGAAAGCAGACTTTTTCCGGTGCCTCTAGTCATGAAAAATCCATCCACAATGACAGATAAAGAAGAATTCAACAAAAATACACAGAAAATAGATAACGACTATGCAATCGCATAAAAGCTCAAAGCCACAGTTGCTTTCGCCACTGTTCATCAAAATTCATCCTACTTCTGCACAAATGCACTCCTCATACTACTACTCTGCTCTGCCTATAAAATTCCACTTCTACTGACATGAAGCAATCAAGAAAAGCCAAAACGAAAAAGAGACCCATCATCGGTAGTTGCAAAAACAACCAAACAAATAGACCAGATGCACCATAAACCACTAAAAATTCAAAATTTATTGTCATAAGAATAAAAAGAAGTTAATAAAAGAATTACCACATGCTTCCACGATACTTCAAGGTGTACGGGCCACTCTCTAACGCTCGATCAAAATGACTATGAACTTTATGCTTTCCTTTCCCACTTTGGTCAACCAAAGTTAACTCAAACAGCGCCCTCACGTCCGTTCCTTCACTCGCCAACGCAATAAACACCGAAACATACAAAGCCCCATCTTCCGGGTTCTTGCCGTCGGGGTAAAAGTAAATCGCCCAATCGTAACCGCCCACGGTAAAAACGTCGCTCGATAAGCACTTGCCAGGGCCCATTCCCTTCGCCAGGGAGTAACCTTTTACCGTGAACTGGTGGGACCCGTTCACCGTCTCGTTAATTGACTTCGACGTCGAATCTTTCTCCGAATTGCCCATGATTTCATTGAAAT
Organism: Citrus x clementina; assembly: GCF_000493195.1. Classification (NCBI taxonomy): domain Eukaryota; kingdom Viridiplantae; phylum Streptophyta; class Magnoliopsida; order Sapindales; family Rutaceae; genus Citrus; species Citrus x clementina. The sequence goes on from NW_006262274.1 coordinate 560,397, forward strand.
TCAAAAGGGCAGATCCGGGGTTTTACAAATCTGTGCCCTAATTCTTTGATTACGGAGATGGGGACACTCGCGATTCAAGGAGCTGAATTGAAGCCCGCGAAAAGAAAAATAAAATTTTCGTATGTGTAATATCGGACGGTTCTTAGGGCTAAATTTGGAATTGAATTTCTTGCGCGGTGGCGATGATGGCTGTGATCTTAACACAGAGCGAAGAGTAATGAAGAGAAGAGGGGTTTCGATCGAGTGTGGTCATGGACTCGATATTTATAGGTAAAACGGACGGTGTTTGGCAGTTGAGATACTACGCTCCCCCACACGATATTAATACAATTAACAAATCAATTTTACATATACATATACATATATATCGAGAGAGAGAGAGAGAGAGAGAGAGAGAGAACCAAATTTTTAGAATATTATCTTCTACACCCCTGAGTTCTTATGTATTGTATTTAAATTGCGATAAAACGAGTACCCTTAATCAAATAGGTCGCTGCCCTTAAACTTCTTGTTAATTGTAATTTGTAAGTAAGATTTGATTTATTTATGTATACTATTATACTCATAACTGATGATTCCATAGCTTAACATAAAGATTTTGTGGTAATTTGTTAGTAAGAATAAGTAGTATTACTTTATTTTTATTATTGAATACTTTTGGGAAGAGATCTTTTAGTATGTAAAATTCAATCTACATAAAACAAAAAGTAAAATGTAAAATCATAGATAAAGGGTCAAATTCATTCCATGGGGGCATTGACTTTCTTGAAACGTAATTAAACTTCAGTCTTTTTTATACACAAAAGTTTGTAATTAATTATTAGTTGAGATTGACAAGAGACTATTTTGGTTTGTTTATTTCTGAGCAATGTACATAACATAATTTTTTTTTTTTCCTGAGATATTCAGGATGATAAGATCAGTTTCAAAAGAAGAGTAATCACAAAATGCCTTGCACTCTTTTAAGTTTCAAGCTGTCTGTGTGATCTATAAAGGAGACAACTTTTTTAGGTGAGATTTTTTCCAGTGGCCATGCTCATCAACTGCTAGACAAATAAGTAATTCTTACCACAGCTCCTATATTCAAACAAATTAATTAATGCAGAAGCACCAATGGAGTCTCAAGAGAACAGTATTCATGTTGAATACACACATATATAATCATTCTCAAATGCAAGCGATCTTTTTTTTTAATGTAAACATGCTATTAAGTCATGCGACTTAATAAAATTATTTTTTGATGTATTATAATGCAGTGCGGTTTAATAATATTAATATTTGACTCTATTAAAAACTGTATAAAAAATATATACGAGGGCGTCCATTTGGATACACTAGAATATGTCTCTTTCTCATGGGTTGTAGACGTACCTTGGATTGGATAGTATTTAAGGCCGGATCTACATAATACAAGACCCTCAATAGAATCAGGGTGTTCAGTCTCAGATTTGGATTTATCAAGGTGGTATCCAGAAGCGTCATCCTCAGGTTTTGATTTGGAAACACAACCATTATCAACAGGTTTTGTTTTTCGTTTTGGGACTGTAAGCATAGCCTTCAGGATTAGCAATGACAAGAGAATCAAAGAAGCAATATTGAAACTGAAGCATGTGGTGATATATAGCCATTAATTACAAGAGAAACAAATAATTAAATAGATATGCATGTCATAAGCTGCCACCATATGCATGGATGATCCCTAATGTATAAGTAACTCGGCAGCGCTTATGATTGATTTTCAGGTGGGTGTAAAATGGGCGAACTTGAGTTATTGGGCTCTTATGAGGAAGGCTTTCATAGTTATGTGTGGCGACGTGACATCCAAAAATTTTAGACTTTGTTGTTGCTGATCAATAATTACAGACGAAGTAGATCATTCAACTCTAATATCCTTTTGCTCATCAGTAACCCTAGGTTGATTCATTAAGACTTCATTTAATTTTCAATTGATTTTCGTATTTAAAAAATGAGCCGATACATCCTGTCATTACTTCTATTTGTGTTAAATGTTTCAGTTTGATGGCGAAAAATTAATTTTATTTTTGTTATAAGGGATGGTGATTCGCATATCATTATTCAAAATAATAATAATAATAATAAAGCCAAAAAAGGACATCTATTCAGGGGACGGCATGTTTACCCCTCAAATCCCAATATGCCATGTATATATGCATAAAAAGCCATAAACCTATCACAAAGAGAATAAAAAACTCTGGAAATTTACATTCAAGAATCGAATTACTTTCGAATAATGAACTAAAAAAAAAAAATCCTGCTACTTAATTGCTCAGAAAATAATAAAAAAGCGTACAACTTTTGTGCTTGGTAATCTTTTTTATTTATTTTATTTATTTGACATTAATATATTATATGGAGCAAGAAATTACTAAAAGTTAATTTGTAGTAAGTAATCAAGATTTAAATAAATTACTCAAATTTATTTTGGCTTAAAATATATGACATAGAATTAGGGACATTTCCCCCTAATGATTTCCCCTTTTACCAGTTGCCCACTATTTTTTTTCACATCAAATTACAATGCGCCTCATGAAGTCCAGAAGTTAACAGAGTGCTCTTTATTAAAGTTTTTACATATCTACCCTTGATAATGATAATAAAACCTAACATGTCTGTCTGCAGCAATATTAGTCCATTAAACTAATATTGATTTCATTAGAATATTATAAAATATGAATAAAATTACAGAATCTAATATTGAGAGAAGTTGTTTATTTAATTATCTTAATAATTGACATTAGGAGTGAATATGACAATTAACATGGCTGCACCATTACATTGAAGTGACGAAAGGCATAATCGTTAGAAGAAAATAGTTTTTTAGTCCCTAAGATTTGCCTTTTATTACAAAATTAATCTTTTTATATTAAAAAATTCTACAAAACATCCCTGTTATAAGCCTGTTCCCTTAGAATATCTAGACTTCGGTTCGGGGTCTCCTCTAATCAAGAATTGAAGGGTTTTTGATACCAAATTAAGGTAACGTGGGCTAAGGTGGCATTTATTTTTTTATCTGAAATCTAAATAGACTTGAATTAGTCTGAATTCTGAATAGGTCTGAATGTCTGAATCTGAATAATATGTTTGTTTTTTCGTCTGAATCTCGGAAAATAATTATTAAGTTGTTTGTTTTTTTCAACTTAAAAAGCTAAAAATATGTACTTTTACATTTGTATCATTATTAAATTTGAATGTCAAATAAATAATATATTAAATACCACAATATTTTAACATTTATAAGTAAAACTATATTCAAGTGAATACATAATTATTTTGAAAGTTTAATATATAAAATACCATAAATTTCAAATTTTATCGTATATAATATAAGAAAGAAAAAACATGGATATTTTTATGTGGGGTAAATATCTATGGGTGAGTTTTGGGATAGACATAAAAAATAAATTATAAAACATGGATATTTTTGACATTAGCAAGTAATTGACTTAATTCAGATTTCTCCATTAAGTAAAAAGCCAAAAAAATTAGCTTATTTTATTAAGTCAAAATTATTTAAAAAGTCTCATTAAGTTATAAAAACAAACACCTCTAATTAACTTAATTAATTAAGTTAAGTCACTTTAAGTCATTAAGTTAAAAAACAAACGTCACCTAAGTTAATATTTCTTAATCGGGTAAAAGCTTGTTTAGTCCCTATATTATGAGGTTAGTGTCCATTTAGTCCCTGTATTTTTAAAAACACCTCAAAACGTCCCTGCTACTAAATATTGACACTTATGCCATTATTTTTTTTTATTTTTAACTTGCTTTTACAATATTACATTTTTACAATAATGTTTCTTTTTTGGATATTAATAAAAAATTAAATTATCAAATTAAACTCAAAAATAAAATAAAAACAAAAAAGGTATATATTAATTTTTGTGGAAGCTCACGTATGTCTAAAAAATTAATATCGTAAAAAATTACATTATCAATTTTTTTAGAAAAATTAATATTTTAACTCAAGAGTGTGTTCCACAAAAATTAATATTTTATTTTATTTTATTTTATTTTTTGGTGTTAAAGTGGTAATTTATTTTTTTCTTTTTAATAATGTCTAAAAAAATTATTATAATAGGGTTATTTTTTTTCTTTTTAATAATGTCTAAAAAATTATTATAATAGGGCAATATTATAAAAATAAGTTAAAAGGAACAAAAGATAATGGCAAAAGTGTCAATAATTTAATGGTAGGGATGGTTTGAGGTATTTTTAAAAATATAGGGACTAAACGAGCACTAACTTCAAAATATAGGGACTAAACGAGCTTTTACCCTTCTTAATCTTACCTAATTTAATCTTTTCCCATATTTATTTATAATACCAATCACGGATAAATTTTCTCAGCTCAAACGATAAGATTTCATATAGGAGAAAATTCTGCTTTTTGATAGAGTTATTATGCACTAAAGGACAAATAATGCCTCAACAACATATCAGTCATAACATAAAATGAACAAGATGACAACCAGACTCATGAGTTGCACAAGCACATGATGCAACTCCCTTTTTGTGAAACAAATAAAAATCAAAGAAAAATAGAACATAGGTTGTTTAATATGCTCAATAAAGAAGAGAATTAATTTAATTAGTAGCCAACAGGGGTTGATGAAGTGAAGAAGAAAGGCCTTGCTGAATAAAGTTTCATCTTCTTCTCATGCAGGATCTGGTAAGAAGTAAGGACAGCCCCAGAAATTCCCTTGTTAACATCTGAAGGAATTTTACAGGTTTCCAATGGAGACTTTTCCAAGAAAGCCTTGCACTCTTTAATCTTCAAGTTGTCTTGGAGATGTAATGGAGACATTAATGTAGCTAGGAAGTAACCTTTGGCATCAGTTGTGCCTCTGCAATTGAAGAAAGATTTTGATCCGTACCCATTTTCATCAACTGCTTCACACGTTACTCTTGCTACAGCCCCTGTACATGTGATCAAATAAATTAGTGCAAATGGAAAATAACGAGATGCCAGATATAATAGATTCACGATGCTTATGGGAAGAAAATTTGAAAAAAAAGGGAACCATGCGTACCTTGAATTGGAAAGTATTTGGAACCGGATTTACATAGAACAAGTCCTTGGATACCAATCGGCAGTAACTTTTCGGTATCTCCTGGAATGGTGTTGCTAAAGTCATTATTGTCGGGCTTCGATTTTTCGGCATCTGGCTTCGACCCATAGCTAGTATCTACTGACTTGGATTGCTCTTCGGACTTCTTCGATTTATCAACATTTGGCTTAGAGTTGTATTCATTATCCTCGGACATTGACTTGTCAGTGTCTGGTTTGGAGTCATAGCCATAATTCTCGGACTTGGGTTTATCTTCTACCTGTGGCTTAGAGTGGCGTTCATTCTCCTTGTTAGTCTCTGGTTTGGAGCCATGGCCATAATCAACTGGTTTGGATTTTTCTTCGTACTTGGATTTCTCAAAGTCTAGCTCAGAGACGTACTTATCCTGCTCAGGATTTGACTTTTCTGTGTCCGTTTTGGAGCCATAGTCATAATTCTCCGACTTGGGTTTCTCTTCTGGCTTATCCTCGGACTTTGACTTGTTAGTGTCTGGATTGGAGCCGTAAGGCCCGTAACCGTAATTCTCCGACTCGGGTTTATCTTCTGACTTCGATTTGTCAGTATCTGGCTTAGGGCTAGGGCTATATCCATTCTCCTCGGGCTTTGACTTGTTAACGACTGGTTTGGAGCCATAGTCATAATTCTCCGACGTAGGTTTCTCTTCTGGCTTCGATTTGTCAGCATCTGGCTTAGCGTCGTATTCATGATTATCCTCGGCCTTTGACTTGTCAGAGTCTGGTTTGGCTCCGTAATTGTGATTCTCCGACTTGGGTTTCTCGTCTGGCTTCGATTTGTCAGCATCCAGCCGAGGTCTATACTCATTACCCTTAGACTCTGACCCGCGATTGTCTGGTTTATAGCCATAGCCATTAACCTCTTGCTTGGATTTCTCTTCAGATTCGGATTCGTGAAGGTATGCTTCCACTTCGTCATATTCTTTTTCCTCATCTTCCTCCGGTATGGATCCATAATCATAATTCTCGGGCTTGGACTCATCTTTGGACTTCGATTTGTCAACATCTGGCTTAGTGTTGTATTCACCATTTTCAGGCTTTGACTTGTAATCCTCCGGTGTTAATCCAGAACCATATTCTCCTTTCTGGGATTCATCTTCTGATTTTGATTTGTCAGCATTTACCTGGAGGCTGTAAGTATGGTACTCAGACCCTGGCTTATTAACATCCTGCTTGGAGCTATAACTGTAATCATAATTAGCAGAAGCAAGGATTAGAAATGACAAGAGAATAAGCAAAGAGGTTGTGAAGAAGAAACGGCTAAGAGCCATGACGGAGTTATAACATAAGAGGAAAGGTGGAAGGATCTATATTGAGCGAATAGCTTGAGCTACCTCCATGGCCTTTTTATACGAATTAAAGGTTTATTCATTTTATTTCTCCATGAGCCTGAGCCATAACGTGAGAGGATGGAAGTACCTGGGTGGGCTGCACGATTTCAATCTCTGGCCGGCGGTGGCACTAAAGTGAACATTGAATGCTTGCCTTGATATCACGCTTCCCATCATCTTTAACGTGATACCCAACACTCCGGGTTTCTGTAGTATATTCAACTCACGATCATAAATTCATAATATCATCATCTGGACCCAAGATTTGTTTTAATATACAAGTTGACCTTCAACATTTAAAAATGCCCCTTTATCGCTCTCGTTCGCAAAAGGAAACTCATTATCGCTTAAAAAAAAAAAGAAAGTCTAAAAAGAGTAAGGCTGAGCTATTTGAATGTATTAATTTTCTTTTAATAATCACTTTTTTAATTAAAATAGTTATCAAATTATAACTTATTATTTTAATTAGAGTGAAAGATTGTTTAACCCTTATATTATCGAGTTAGTGTTTGTTCAGTTCTTGTACTTCAAAACATCTCTGCTCTTAAACTAGTAACATTTTTGCCATTATTTTTCGTTCATTTTGACTTATTTTTACAATATTATCCTCTTTCAATAACTTTTTTTATCATTAATAAAAAATAAATTACTAATTTAAGCCCCTAAAAATAAAATAAGAACAAAAAAAATGCATATTAATTTTTGTAGAAGCTCACATATGACCAAAAAATTAATATTGTAACTGGTAAGAAAGAATTAAATTACCAATTTTGTGGATATTAATAAAAAAATTGATATATTAACTTCTCAACATAGTTACCTATACAAATTAATATATATTCTTTTTGTTTCTATTTTATTTTTTTGGGATAAATTGATAATTTAATTTTTTTTCTTTTATTAATGTAAAAAAAATTATTGTAAGAGGGTCGTATTGCAAAAACAAGTCCAAACGTAATGGTAAGAGTGTCAATAATTTAATATAAGAGATGGTTTAAGGTACCTTTAAAAATATAAGGATTAACCATGCACTAACCTCAAAATATAGGGACTAAACAAGTTTTTATCTTTTAATTCATTAATTCTCAAACATCACAAAATTAATGTCAATTAACTAATTTATCTAAAATTACAAAATTAATATTAATCAACTAATTTCTCTTTTTACTATAATAATAGTCAATACCTAAACTAGTTTCTCTCATTCAATATTTCTTTTTTCATTCTTTCTCGCCTAATCAAATTTATCTTTTTTCTCACTCTTCACTATAACATTAACAATACTGACTTGTTATTATCATTTAGAGTTTGTGCTTTTGTGATTTATTTAAAAAAAATTAATAGATTAAAAGTGGAACAAAAACTTTTATATATATATATATATTTACATGATGGGTATTGATCCTTTCATTTTGTTTATATTACAATATGGTTCAATTTGTTAATTTTTGAACAATTTCTTTTGTTTACATAAATGTAATATTTACTTATATATCATGATAAATATTGATAAGGAAAGGAGATGAAGAGAGAGAGAGAGAGAGAGAGAGAGAACAAATGGTCAGTTTGGGATTGCAGTGGTTGATTAAATAAGCTATTTATTATGTACAGATGAAATAAGTTGTTAATTAAAAAAGTAATTTAATGTTCCGTAAATTGTGTTGTTGTGATTGTTGTGAGTTTGATAAGTAGAGTATGTGCATTTGGTAAATATTATTATGAAAGTATTATAAAAATATATATAAGTTTAAATTACTTTTTTATTTTTTAGAAAATGTTTAATAAATTATTCAAACATGCCTTTTTTTCTTTTAAAAACACATAAAATTACATAAAGTGAAAAAAAAGCTCAAGTAAATAAAATCCAATAAACTTCATAATTTGCTACATATAATATGATAAAAACTCATATTAATACATAATTCAAATAAAATGAAAAACAATATACATTGCATTCATATTATACTTGTTGTAATAATATTTCTCAAAATCTTTGGTTCTTGTGATTCATAGCCATCAATATTGTGACACTCTTATTGAGTGTCATTATCTTTTTTTATTCATCTATTAAAGATTGAATTAGGATTATTTTCCATGTCGTCAAAATTAAGATCACATTGTGCAGGCCTCACATAATTGTGCAATATTGCAATGTTGTCAAAATTATTAAAATATTAAGGTTAAAATAAAAACTTTAAAAAAGAATAGTGACTTATTTAATAAGTTGTTTATAAAAAATAATTTTCTACCTACTTTTAAAAGTTACAATTAAAATAAAGAAAATTATAAAATTAAGCAACTTTTAAAGAAAATGAAATAAACAACTTTTAAAAATTTACTATTTTTACCAAAAATTATGAAATAAGTAGATTATTAAATTTTAACCAAAAAAAAGCAATAAAAATTATATTTTTCCAATAAAAAATTTAATTAAAAAAATTTAATAAATAATTTAATAGGTTCCCCACCCGTCTAAAAATTATAAGAAAAACTTATACACGCCGTCCTACCAGTCAGCACATGTCTTTCCCAAAAATATTTGGGTCCAAGTGCCATTTTCCAAAAATATTTGTTCTGAGAGGGGGCCAAGAATTGAGCTTCAGGCGTAATTCTCGATCAATACAGGTGAGGAAAAAAAATATTACAAACATAACAATTTAAGAACCTTGCATCTACAAGCTTGGTGTTTTACAGCTAAATTACACGAACACTTGCCCAATCTCTCATTATATCAAAGTCTACACCTACCAAATAATTAGTAAACAAGACGTAATCTAAAATGGATCAGATGTCACTATATAAATACACAAATGAAACAATTCTCTCTTTTTTTCAATCTCTTCGTCTGTGCAATAAATTTTTGGTAGAGCATCTTCGCTCTCTTATCTTGGTATTGGAGAGACACGACTCCATGTTGTTAATTTTAATTTTACAGTCTCCCCAAAAACAGATGGAAGTCTGGAAGAGAATCCAATTGCTCTAAGCATGCAGAAGGCGCTTATCGGCCGTCAAGATCCGGTAACTTGCATGAGGTCCCTCGGCTGTCTCACGCAATGTCACATGCCAACCCATAGCTTTCCCAATCTCTTGAAGTTCATCCATGACATCAATTGAGTCACGAATATATACATGCCCATCAGGTCTGAGCATCCGGTCCATCTCAAGCATGATAGTAGACATATTACATCTGGTATGAAGAGATAAATCAGGTAAGAAAACCACCAAACTAAAACTAGAATCAAATTCCCGAATTACACCGAAACTTCTAGTAAGGAAATGCAACTCCTTATTAATCCATATAACGAAGAATGCACCATACTTAGGTAATTCTTAAATCAGGAGTGGTGTACCTTTTCCTCTCAACAGAGAAAAGGCCAGCTGCATGCAATAGATCATAGGTTCTTGGATACGTATCAAATGGTTCGCACCTGAAAAACATCATATAATTCATGTATACTGAAATTTGTTATTATCAAGGTCAACCACTGATAGCTTCACGATCTCAATCCAATTATATAAATGCATATGATGAAATAGCGTTGAAACAGATACAAGACATGCATTCCACCAAAAACCAGAAAAAACTCATCATGTCAAGAACTTGTCTTATGGAGGAGATGGCTGAGGTGAGGGTCCAAGCATTTTGAGAGAATACATGCCCACTGTAATGTATTGTCTAACTATCACACAATCTGATCAATTATAATCAGTTAGTTTCAAGGAAGAATCAAGAATATTACCAATCATGCATAACTCCTATTAGTCCGCGGTCGTAAATAACAGGCAAGGTATTGAACCCACTAACTGGAACCACATTCATAACCCAGCAATCAAATTTTTGCTCAATTAATGCTGCTGCAAATCTGCCAAAATAGAAAATAAACAATAAAATTTTGAACATTTCTAAGAAAATTTTTCTTTAGTGTCCAGAATGAGACAAAAATAGTACCCTCCAAAGCCAGCTCTCATGTCCAATACATTTCTCAACTTCATTTTCTTCCAATGTAAAGCACGAACATAGCTTTCTATTATCTCATTCCAGTACTTTGATTCAGCCTTGAAAAGTTCTTTCCTAGCAATAAAGGCATCAAGCTGTATGCTCTGAAGTCTATCAGGTGAAGTTCGCAAACGCTCAGGCCACAGGGAAACATTAGCTCCATATCCATTCTCAGGAAGCCTAGTGATGCATGCCTTCAGATCAACATACCTAAATAATCATGCAAAGAATTCTGTTAACAGATAACACGAAAGACCTCAAAACAAATATGAAAGCAAATTGATTGCAAAAACTGCTAAAGGACAACTCTTCAGCTAGATGCAGAAAAAGACCAGAATAACCTTTAGAAAATGTCCTAATGAAGGCCAACTTGGTGATACAGAAGAATTGTTTCTGAGATTTAGTTTATACAAATAAGGTTCAACACTAAACATAATATCCACTATCCATATTAAGTTTATTTCAGGTTGCCAGCTACCATGAAAGGAACATGAAGAAGTACAGGCATTCATTACAGGAGATGATTATCACACATCTTCACATTAACAAAAAAGTAGAATAGCATGTATACCAAACATTATCTGGATTGTCATCTGGGTCACATAATGGGGGTATGGTTCCAGCCTCGCGGTTTAGATAACAGCTGTTGTTAGTAGGCTTCTTCCATATTGCAATATATCCCTCCTTCTTCACAAGCTCCCAGCAAAGCCGAGTGGTTAGATCAAGCATCTCTGAAAATAATAAAAGAGAAAACACAATTAGGTACTCCAAACACCTGGATAATTGTCTATTACTGGTATTCATAGTATGGACAATTATGTGCTCAGGCCAACTAATGCAAAAGCTTCAGAGTTTGACCTTGGCAAAACTGATTATGGCAACAAAACATTAGTAAGGAAAAAGACACACGGCATATTCTTTTCTAATAAAAGATATTTAGCATAACACTTAGAAACATTACTCACACTCTTCCTAATCTCCAACTCCTCAAAAGTGCTCAACTTTGGAAACAAACTGCAGATTGTAGAAAGTGAAAAGTGACAGATGGTTGTTTAGTTTGGCTTGCCAATTTCTTGGCAGCCAGATTGGGCAAGAAAAATTTAGCGTCTGAGACTATGACCGACGCTTCATCTGAACAACTTATGAATTAAGGTGATTCCAGTCCCTTAAGAAAGCAAAGATTACAACAGTGAACATAAAACTTTTGGAGCTTGCAATACCCTATTGAGTTATTCATTCACCAGAACAGGCCAGCAATTTTAATACAAATTGAGATTTCAAATGGTGATAACCTTTCCAGTGTTCCTCTTGGGCTTCTTCATGTTTGTAAACTGGCTGTGCCGCCCAAGCAAAATATCCTCCTGCTCGAAGCATCCGATTGACCTCAAGAAGCAAAATCCCATCTTCACCACAAAGTAGAATCAGAAGATATGGCATAAGTACAAATATCACAGTAATAAAGTACAAATAACTTAGTTATACAATCTATAGAAGAAACATAATTTCATCATGCAAACAAACAAAACAAAAAATAAAAAGAAACAAATAACCTTCTCATGTGGGGTCAAAAAAATGAAGAACTTGACACAACAGAGACACTTTTACCGGTACATACCAAAGGTTAAATGTCGGGGGGCATTCTCTTAAGTTCTTAACAGAAAAACAAGATAAAACAACATTCTAAATCAACAGTTTCACCATGAATTCAATAGTTAAGCTGCCAGCAACCTTCACATGGCCCAATGGGAATTTTTATGCCAAAAGGAAAGCAGCGGTTCTAAGGTAATTAATGACTAGGGGAAAAAAAAAAAAGTTCATAAGGAAATGCATACCATCACGAGTCCAGTTGATTCTACATCTTGAACAATGTATCAAGTCAAAAGCTTGACTTGGATACGGTAATCGACGGGTTGCAAATGCTGCTACCATTGCAGGCACTCCACGCTCAAGAGCAAATTGAATTTGGTTCTCATGAACATCTTTTGGAGCTATGGACATAGTTATCACATTTCGTGGCAACAGATAGGCACCAAAACTTGCCACGCCACATCCGACGTCCATGACAACTCTGATATGATGACCCCAAGTAATATCAGGGACCATCTACAAATAAAAGATGAGAAAATGAAATTCAACAAGCAATATACTAAGCCAATCAGTAATTTTTCCTCAAGAAAAATGAAATTTCAAAGTTCAATACCTTAGCAATCTGATCCAAGTATTGATCTGCCCCATGTATAAACTGTGTACCACCTCCGGGAAACTTAAACTTATCCTTCTGTTTAGAAATCCAGTTTTGACCCCCCTTATCTTCAACTAGTCGCGAATGGGGAACATTGTTGTACCATACCTACAAAAAGTGGCATTCCAATTAAGCAACCTCCACGCAAACAGATTAGGTAATCAACAAACCAGATCTCAAATACCAATCACCAAATTTAGCTTTTGTATAAATATTCTTAAAATTTATCTGCAATCTGATATAAGTGCATATTTATCCATGCTTACAAGGGCTACCATATCCAGAAAATTCAAAACAATTTACTTGATATTTATATATCTAGAATCATACATTAAGGAAAATTTGAGAAGATGTTAAAGTAAAGCAGGCAGTTAAATTTCCCATTCTAATTGATCGATTATTAAGTAATTAATCACTAGAAAGTTTCGATTTTCAAATTTAATACCTCATTACGACTTCTGGGCCAGGGAATGGGCGTCTTATAACCTTTAGGTGCAGGGACTAAGCAATTCAATCCGGTACCGTTTAGAGGACAGTGTCGCTCAAATCTCTCCCCTTTGTCGGTCGACTTCAACTGCTTAATCGCCTCCACATTATCCAAACAAGGTATATACTCCCTCATACTCCCCGGACACATCTCATACCTTGTAATCTTAAAGCTCTTGGTCGCCTCCGTCCCGTTCCTGTCCCCATTCCACTCCGTTTCCACCAAATCCGGATCGTACTCTCCGATCTCAAAGTCATCGGACATCGTTCCGTCCTCATTCACAATCCCAAATCTCTCCGGCGGAGGAGGCGGAGGAAGAGGATCGACGGTAGCAGGAGAGGGAACTATATACGGTGAGGCTAGCGACTGGTTTTGCGAAATGAGAGAGGAAATGTCGAAGGATTTGTTGAGGTTGGCGGAGTGCGAAACGTAGCCGTTCTGTTGGGAGGTGCGTGATGAAGTGTAGGAGGAGAAGAAGAGGATCCGTTGGTTGCCATCGGACCAACGCTTTCCGAGGTAGAAGAACGTAAAGGAGACGAAGAGCAAAGCCGAGAGCTTGAAGAGATCCGTGTTCGAGAGCGGATTCTTCATTGTTCGTTCGATAGATCTCAGCAGAGATTGCACGGTGTTTCGCAATTACAATTACGATGGCCAAGCCATGTGATTGCGAGCTGTTCAAGGATCGTTAGCGTTGCCTTGGAGTGTGGTGTGGGTGAGTGAGGTTTTTGGCGGTGATTCCATGATCTTTCTTCATTCGTTGATCTATTGTTGAAAATAATAATGTAAGTAGTACATTTATTTATACTCACACACGTCTATAATAATAAAAAAAATCTGTATTAAAAGGATTTTATTATTGACGTGGATAAAAATAAACAACTTAATTGTTAAAATTGGCAAATGCTCAGTTATAATAAACCGTAATTTATTTCTCTCACAAAAATTATGCAAATCTTACCCCTGTATTATTATTCACGTAAGAGGAGTAAGTTGCAGTCAGCTGTAACTTAATTGGATCCGGTGAAATTTAATTTCCATTTTTGTTTTCAGTACAGAGAAATTACTCTTCTTCTTGCTGTGAGCAACAACACCATTTCATGTCAAAATACTGCGAAAACTCGTGAAAAGCCTTACATTTGTTAAGAGTTTATGGGCCATAATGCGAATGTTCACCGCTGCTGGACTTGCTAGAAACAAAACACACCAAGCTAGGTTTTCCAAGTACTTTACCCCTGCCAGAAAAAATTTCACTCGCGTGCTTACACGCACATACTAATTTCATATGTAACTTAAATTTCATGTCCAGAGCATACACTGCCCTTGTCTCAATAAACTTTCATCTCTCCCTGTGGATGTCAAATACAGGCGTTTAACAAGTGTTTATGCAGCAAAAACCGTCAGCAAAAGCCATCTATTTATCAGATTTCAGCCTCCAAATTTGCTGGACTTGGCTGTTGCGATCCATCGGATTTCGGCCTCCATATTCGCTGGACTTGGCCGTTATTCTGACGCACGGGTTGGCTTTGATGTTGTTGCACAGACTGTTGGGACATGGGTCGGTTGGGACGATTTTCTCTCCTTGCATTGTGAGATTGATGTTGAGCTTGCAACGGTGAATTCACTGACTTGTGACTCTGAGGGCGAGCTCTGCGGTGCCCATTGTTGTAGTTCGCGTACCTAACCGGTGATTCTCCAAAGAACTGTAATATGTATGGCCTGGCTAATGAGGAAAGGAGAGCATAACGAGTCTGATTCGTTGAGGTGAGCCTGAAGTGGGTCATCTCAAAGGCATTGGATATCTTTGCCAAATTTTTTTCACTTACAGCTCGAGCACTATTTTCTGGCTGCTCAAAAGGATCCTCAATCTAACCAACCATTAGAATCAGCAAATAACTAAATCAGTAAGAAGGGAGAGTTGTGATTATCGTTAAGGGAAGACAGAAGATAAGAAGCAATCGAAAAGGAAAGGGAGAGTTTACAAATAATGGGTGATTATTGGGCAGCCATCTCGTATTACTTCTGATGTGCTCCCATTGACCTGTGAAGGGGCAGATACCTAGCTCGGAAGACTTCAAACTCAACCCAGAAAACTGCAAAATCATAGAAACATTAAAGAATACAATAACATCCTCGACTCATCCAGTGAGCACTTAGCATTACCCGCAAAGATCAAAAGAAAGAACATGACAGGAATGAATACCTTTTCAAGAAAAGAAACAAAAAGATGGGCTAAGGAACTTCGATTGATTTTTCTGTATTTGTCAGAGCTAAACCTGGCTATGTTAAAGGCACATATTTCGGCAATTTGTCTCTCTACATTAGCCCTCACTCCTGCATGAAGAACATAGGAAGAATCATTCCTATTAGCAATGAATCCCTTGAAATAGTACATTCAGTATTTCACAATCATTTCTTCTTTTTTTTTAAATTTCAAATATATTCTCAGGATGGCTTTCATGCTGTGGTTGGATGCAAATATGCTAAAAAGGCCTGGAGACTATGCTTGTTTGCAAATGCTGTTTCTAACAAAATGTAGCTATTGTAACCATGAAATGTAATATGAAAATATGCATTTTAGCCTGAGCATATAGACATAAGTATTATAAACCTTAAATCATCATTTCCCCTTTTAGCAGATGAATCTTTAGTTCCTTAAACCTGAATAACCTTCTAAGGATTACTTTTGTAACCAACAAAGAGAGAAGTGATCGATCAGAAGCTTTAGCTTAGATTTCAAATAAGTACATAAAGACGGAACGTACCTTTAAGATCATCAACAAGATTTCCCGGATATATATCTTTTAGGGGAGGTAAAATGGCAGGTACACATGTCTGCCAGAGAAGGTAAAAAATAAAAAAGGAAAGAAAAGAAAGAAAATGGAAGTTCTGGTTATAACCAATCATGGTTCCTCCAGCAAAAAAAATCCACATAAAACATTTTACAAAGATGTATAGCATGGAAGAGCTTAAACAGAAAACCCCCTGGATTTAAAAATTCTTTCTATTGATATCAGACATAAAGATAGTAATCATCACCTGAAAATGGAAGAGAACGAGCAAGCTGAGAGAGTATGAGTTGAATGTCCCAGTCTTAGGATTATTGATGTCATGAGCTTTGGCCCATTCCTTGACCTACATAAGCAAGAAGGTATAGATGAGACAGAAGATCAGCGCCGCCCAATGCAGCAACTGTTGCTGCACCCTAAGAACGTACCAATAGAACCATATCACGAAAACGTCCATCTATCTGACTGATCCAAAACAAGAATTTTGATTTGATTTGACCACACAGGTTATCAATTGAAATATCACATGAGATGTTCTGGTGGATGGTCTCAAATTTTAAAATGGGAACTCTTGCATGAGCGACAAACTGCAACCTGCGGTATCCACCTGCAGCTCAGAGCTGTCAGTACACAATTAAGGAGGTATTCTTATAAGATAGAACTAAGCCATAAAGAGAAGCAACATAAAGCCACCCCTCTTCTCCACATGAAAGAATAAATGGAAAAATGATGCGAACACTGGTGTCACGCTCCTTGCTGCTAATGCAGTATTGCCTTTTTCAATTAAAAGATATTGTTTCATTAGCGACAAGACGGTGTTACATGCAATAAAAAGCATAAAAACGAGGAAAGTGCAAAAAAGTACATGGATGTACAGGATGGATTGTTCTTAAAATATGTGTGCAAGGGAGATAACAGAAAACAAAAAGACCTTTTTGCCTCAAAGCTCTCAGTAAATCTCCTAGTAAACTTTGTTTCAACTTCTTTCCAGTAGATGAGATGCACGAACCATTGGATAACTCAATGGAGATATCCAGGTCTCCCCAGCGTGAGAAGAGATTTGACACAAACGATCCAAATGGCTCCACAGTTGCACCTATTTGTACCAATTAAACACTGCATTTATAATGCTAATCATAGAAACTTCTAATAAAAATAAATAAATCATGTAAAAAGGAAGTACAATTTTATAATGACTCAACAAAGATGGGGGTAGAAAAAGAAAACCCACCCTTCTCTACCCTCCTAGGAAATAAATCAAGGCATATAGGGGCAGAAAATAGTGTAAAAGATTCATTTCGTTATAAAACCTACAGAACGTGTCCCAAAATCAACCTTGGTGGCAAAACTCCTTTGACTGAGGTAAATCACTGGAAATTCTATGGATTTATCAACAATCATAAGAACTGTAGCCCCATCACAGCTGAAAATAATTTGAACATCCACGATAAGAAATTTAAGTAATTCATACATAAAGGATTTTAGCTAAAAGAAATGCACCATAATATTCATATTCTCTGAACATTGTATAACAAATAAACGCAAACATGAAACACACAATTACCTCTCAAACTTTCCACAGATTCAACAACTTCTCTTAAATCACTGATGACTTTCATTCGTGTCTCCCAATCCTCCCGTAAAGGATTGAGCATGCCAAGTATATCCTTAAGAATGGGCTCCAACACATTATAAGAGCCCATTTTTATTCACTGAAAGAAGTTGGAGTAGGCAGTTAAACAAGTCAGAATTCAGAAACGAGAATTTCTGGTAAAGCTTGCTAATTCACAATTCTCAATTAAAATTTACAAAGACCCAGTTAAGATTAATCAAAACATCATACAAAAACCACAAACTCTACCGCTCAAAATCAAACAAAATGTGGAACTTCACGCAAACCCAAATCCCAAAATTACATTCAGAAGCAAACCCACAAAAGAAATAATCAAGAAAGAAACCAGATCAACCAAAAATAAATAAAATCATCCGAAATTGTAAATATTTAACGTTACCGGATGTAATAACACAATTGAAAGCCTTCACGAATCTCGAGCGCAGAAGGAGTGTAAAATCGAGTCAACGACAGTCTATAGTCGCATTGATTTGAGCACACGGTGTGTGAATGAAGACCAGAGAGAATGTGTGTTGGCGTACAAATTGGGCTTTTTGCTTAGCGGGAAGGGTTTTCCACTTTCGCTTTTAATATTTTTATTGTAGTTGTATTTTTGTGCGCGGACTGGACTGCTCGTTGCTCAAAATAAATACACCGTACAGGAAGCGGGAAAAAGCTAAAGCAAAGCATCATAAATTTGAGGGCTGAAGTTGAGAATTGATTTAATGCTGAACGTAACTCGCGCCTCTCACAGCAACAGTATCTAGTCTTATTAGTGATATTGTTATAGTGAGAGGGCCGTAAGTTACCCTCCCTTAATTTAATAGAAATTTTATACATTGTCGCATGCTAATATTATAATCCATATATATGTACAATTTATTTCAACTAATCTTGTTGTACAGCGTTATTTGATTATTTCACAATTAGAAACCATTCAAGGTTAGGCACGCTACAAATACTGTAAAGTAGTGCTATGTGTACAACATCAAGTATGGTGATTCAGATTAACAAAGAATACATAGTTTATGTCAAATTAATTAAACTTTAATGCTTTAAGGCCGGCATTATGTGAGATTTTGATTAATCTAAATGTTTTATATAGAACTAGATGATGTCCTTGAAAATTTACTTGGTTATTGTTGAATACCTATAAGATTGATTGATCCAATGCAAGAACCGCATGCTTGTTGATCAGCAAACTACTCCAGATTTTTTCCCAAAAAAAAAAAAAAAAACTAAAGATATCAAATAACAAATAATAATAATAATACTAAGATAAAAGTTCTTTGAGTAAGTTGTTTTTTTTTGTATGACTTATATTATGGTTATAAATGTTTATTTAATTTTATAATCAAAACTTTTGTTGTTATTTGGTTTTTTAAAGTAAAGTTTTTAAAATTAAAAAGACAAACTAAAGCGTAGCTAGGGTTAATTTCATTGGATAATGTGGTCTTTTTTTTTTAATTTGGGTTTTGGGGGGGGGGGGTTATTTAGCAATTGCCATTGGTGGATTGTTTAGAAACATGACAAGTGTACTCGTCTTTATCTTTTGCTTTAGTTTTTTGCCTACTTTTGATTAATATGAAAAACATGATCGATGCCTAAATAACTTTAAGATGAGAAATTAAAAAAAAATTGGTTTAATTAATTCCGGAAGAACCTCATTCAAATTCAGTCCCCTTACGGTTTTGGTATTCACGAGTGAATTGGAAGTCAGAAAATTAGAGTTCCAAAATTATGTGTCAAAATCTTTTTGAATTTGATAAGGAGAGCAAGTAAGGTTTTCTTTGGGAGTGAAGTACTGTAATTTTTAAGCCACAACTGTTGTGAAAAAAAAAATCTATAATTATAAAATAAAAGTTAATAATACGTAATAAATATAAATTTTAAAAAGAAATTTTGACAAAAATATAATAGATTTTCCATCGTATAACTGAAAAATCATATCAATATAACTTCTAAACTACAGTTGATAGTATTTATTAAACACTTTAATAATGTAGTTTAAAAGTTACAGCTAAAGGTGGACACGGGTCAGGTTGATAAACAACCCAACCCAACCCGCATATAGAACGGGTTGACAAAATTCAACCCGACCCAACCTATTATATATCTCAACCCAACCTAACTCGCAGTTCTGCGGGTTGGGTCGATTAAGTTAGACTTTTGAAAAAACTCATTTTTATAGTGTAATTTAATATTGAGCAAAAATAAATAAATTAATAAAAAAATAAAAAAATACAATATTAAAATTCTTACAACAAATCCACATTTTAAAGTTTAACAATCAAATTATTAGTACATAATTAATGAAATAAACAAGTTCATAAATTTAAAATCTTATTTAATACAAAACACTACATATATATATATATATGGGTTGACTGGTTGGGTTGAAAAATTTAACAACTCAATCCAATCCGTATGTTTTATCAATTCAACCTAAACCGTAAAAAATCATATGGGTTGGGTCGGTTTCACGGGTTGAACGAGTTGGCTCCCACCCCTAATTACAATTATCCAACTTCAATGTCAAACACATTCTAAATTAGTAAAAGCTCCTACTTGTGGTCATTTCTCAGGATAGAGGAATACGACCCATTTGTATTGGAAAAGTAAATGCAGCACGAGAAAATTTGAAAACTAATTGCATCGTGAAATGATATTCGTTGAAAATATGACAGGAGCAGCATAGACAAGATTGCAATTTGGGGTGGGCTGCAATTTAATTGGGCTTAAGATTTATACAACACAGAAGAGACTGCGGGTGTTTTGAAATTTGAAATCTTTTTAGAACATTAGGACTTGTTTGGTATTATTTTTTAATTTGTATTTTTTGAAAATAAAAATGAAAATGAAAATGGTGTTTTGCAGTTGCTGTATTTTGAATTTAAATATGCGTCTAGTATCATTTTCTGTATCTTATATTTTAAAACTGAAAACAGTAATATGCGTTTGATAGACACAGTTGAAAATAACAAAAACAGAAAATATGCGTTTGGTAATGTTTTTTTCAAAAACAATTTTTAATAATCATTTACATTATATTTATAGTCATAAAATAATTATTTAGCTAATACACACAAATACAACAAAATAATTTAATCAAATTTAATATAAAAAATTACATGATAATAAAGTTTAAGAATTAACATTAATTAAAAAAAAGTTTGACATTGTCATTGTTTTTACACCATATAATTAAGATATATATTACAACACATGATTTAAATAAAATAATTATAAAAAAACACATGATACACATTATGCATTACATATGTAATCATGCCACATAAAAGCTGCAATTCCATCTCTTGTAGCATTCATCTCTGCGACACTTGTTGGAGATAAATCAATATTAGTAAGTGGCCTACTAGTGTCTCCTTCATCGTTGGTAACCAAATCTTGCACATCAAAGTCCCCAAATAACCTATCACTTGCATTTTCTCGTCGAATAAAATTATGCAAAGCGCAACATGCAATTGGAATTAGATGTTGCTTACATAAACTATAATTATGCATGTCCCTTAAAATTAAAAATCACGCTTTTAAAACACCAAAGCATCGCTCAATTACATTACGTAATGATGAATGTCTATAATTAAACAAAGCGCAACATGCAACGAACTGGAAGAGCAGCAGCAGCAGCGATGGACTGGAAGTAGCTGGAGCAAATACCAATTGAAGACAGCAGCAACAACGGACTGGCAGATCGAGTTAGAGAGAGAGATATGTGCTGTAGATCTAGAGAAAGAGGAAGAAGAGAGTGATAATGAGAGCGGAGAGTTTAGATCGGGGACTTTGGGAGCTGATGACGAAGAGAATACGAGCCAGAGATGTTTGAGATTTGTTATGTAGTTTGTTCTTTAGTGTAAACTGTAAATTCATTTGAAAACACATTAAACACGTTTTCAACTTTACAACTGGGAAACTGAATCCGAATTTTTTGTTTTATAATCTATTTATGAGTTTAGCCCACCAAATGTATTTTTCAATTGTATTTATAAAGCAAGAATAAAAATAGAGGTTTGAAAACAGGCCCTAAGATTGCTGTCTCAATTTGGCTCCAAAACAAGGATAAAATTACGGTGCAACCGTAGTACCATACCACAATTACATCTAACTATTAGATTCAGCTACAGTTGTTACCATAAACTAGATGCAACGATTGAAAGCAATTATGGTATGGTTACCATAGCCGGACCCCCAAAACAAATGAGCATCTGATTAAATTAAATTAATCATCCCTCTGTTGTGCATGATATTCTCCAATTTATTCATTCAATTATTGTTATGTCTTTGTCTCCTGACCAGCGATGGTCAAATAACGATTTGATTTAATAAAAAATTGAACTGATAATGACTTGAATTACCACAATGAACTGAATCAAATAAAAAGTCCACTGTTGAATTGAATTTCGATTGAATAATTTATGTGCAGCCATATGTAGATATTTTGATTGAATAATACACTTTTCAAAGAGTTGGGTACAAATCTTTCCGACGGCCATCTCCCAAAACCTTCTCCAACTTGTGTACATACCTTTCAAATATTTTTTTGTACGTATTGCAAATAAAACATAGCACGTAATAATAATAAATAATAAAAATAATAATAAAAAAGGGATCTATAAAACTTATGATGGGAGAAGTACTAGGGGGCACACCACGCAATGAACCAAAAAAAAAGGTGGGCAGTGCAGCTGCAGCAGAAAGGGAGAGCAAAATGGCCGACCAGCGAAGGGTCAATTTACTAGCCACATTGGCCGAATCGTACCAAGCAATAATTGCCACAAAAACAGTGATCCTAGTAATCTTCATCATTAAAATTTCGAAGCAAATGGGCAAAATGCAAAAAGCAAATGCAACTGGCAAATTGATGACACCACCGCCCCCCCAATCAACATCAAAAATCTTACAAAATCGAGTCCAGCGAAGGCAAGTAGGGACCAAAACGCAACGTGTCGATTACATATTGACAATCCTACACATGTTGTCAGAATCAAATTCGGTCGGATCATGTAATTTAATCAGTTATCAATCTCACGACTTCTATTCTTGTTCTTCATAATCGTCAACTTGACCTCTCCTCTTTCTTTTAATTGGATTATCTTTCTTTTCTTTTCCCCTCACTCTTTTCTTTCATCTCATCATCTTTTACGAAATTGGGAAACCAAAAGGACACGCACCACGTGGGATTTGTTGCAAAAATTATCAACTTTTGAAATTCTTCAAATAACCTAAAATTAATGTAATATCCATTTATTAGGAAAAAAAAAAACTCCTTTCTTGTTTAAAAAAAAAAAAAAAGACTAACGGAGTATTAATAGAATGAACTATTATACAATATTATGTGATATTACAATATTAATAATTATTTCATCCTCTTTCCTTTAACATCCTAAATTATTATTTTAAGTTAATTACTTTTAATACAAGTGTTATAGTAATAAAAGGAATAAATATAATTTTAAAAAAGTAACATATCCTTTTAAAAAAAAAATTCAGAAAATTATTACGACATAAAACGCAAGTTTCCAAAAATATGATGTAAAGAAACTATTATCTATTACAATATATAATTTATTGTTATTGATAATTAGCCTAAGTTATAACCATAATTTTTTGTGCCCACTTAGGATTTATTCTTGTATAGAAAATATCATCATACAAATTTTACTGTACAATTCATTTTTGTCACATCATCCTATTTAAACGTCAACACTAGGTGAAGTGAACAGACAAAACACCTGCAAAAACCGGTAAGTAAACCACCCGATCTCCCTTTCCACCCACAGTTTTTTAAAGATTTTTCACCCAAAAACCAGCCTATTTAAGTCTGCACATCGATACCTAAAAGGTTGTCTTTGCAATGAAAGATTATTTCGAGTGCGCATTACAAATTTTAATTTACAATAGACACCAATTTTGTTAAGCTAGTTGGCATAATATCGTCAGTTAGATCACCGATTTGTTGATTAACCAGGCTAGAAATTGCATACAGGAGAACAAATCCAAATCATTTGGGCAAAAATTGACAAACTAAGATTCAATCCTATTTTGGATTTAAAGTAATTTGTACAAGAGTATTCACCAATCTAAGTACTACTAGTGTGTCCCCATTTCTGCAAATCTTCTTGCAGCTTTGTGAACATTTCTCCACAACCACAACCAGCGAAAAACAGGAAACCCCCCAAAAAAGAAAAAAAAAACAAAAATTAGAAGCCTTGCGCATCATCAAATCAATCACACTATTTTTCAACCCCTGCAAGTTACACAACTATATTAAAGATTTAACTTTCTCGAGGAAAATCAGTCACTTAATTTTGCGTATTATATATATATATAACTCATTTTAATTAACTACTTAATCCCTGCTTTTGACTTTTGATTCCTCCTTAAATCGACCACCACAACGCTGACATTATCCGAACTACGCCTAGCCAAGGCCAGCTTGGTCAACAAAATTGACGCGTCCAAGCAAGCTTTGTCAGAGCTTTGACCAGACACTGCCACCTCGCTCCCCGGCGATCCGGGTGGTGAAGCTGCAGCCGCCGCCTTCTGAGCTCGGAAGCACGTGCGCACCACGCTGCACGCCGTCTCGTTCGACACCACGTCCCATAACCCATCGCTCGCCAAAATCAAACACTCATCCTCCGCCGTACGCTCAGTCACGGTCACCTCCGGCTCCGATATCACATACGGCTTTAAGTAATTGTCTCCGATCGCTCTCGACATCGCCAGAACGCCAAGCACTCTCGGGCCGTCCCAGTAAATCACACGGCCGCCGGCGGCTTCGATTCTAAGCAACTCATCCGGGCGATCAGGCTGGGACAAACAGAGAGAAGTAGCACACTAGTTAGAGAACAAATCCACGCGTCATAATTTCATTGGATAACTATTCAGCTTTTATCAAATAGTTGACTCACTTTATGATCGTTGGACAGAGGAACCGCGACGCCGTTTCGGCAGAGCACAGCACGAGAGTCGCCGCAGTTAGAGACGATAAGCTTTTCAGGAGTGACGACAGCAACGACGGCAGTAGATCCAACAGCGTCGCACTGCGGAGTCTGTAACTCGCAGCGGCAGTTAGAGATCTTGGAACTCACACTCCAATCTTGCACCTCCTTATCCATCTTCCCAAAGCTCGCCTGCATTGTCTGCTTCCACTTCACCGATTCTTCAACAACGTTACAAGATTCAATCTCCTCCCTAAGTATATCATGCAACCGATCTTTACACTTCATCGCCACCTACAAACGAAAATATAAAACAAGCAAAATTAGAAACGTTGTAATAATAATAATAATAACAACAATAACACGTAAAAATGATTCGAGCATATTAATTTATTAAGCGCCAAGTGCTTACATGTGAGCAACCATGACCGTCGAACACGCCGTAGAAGTGAGCGCGATTTTGCTTGCAAAACGACGGGTGAATTGACACAGTATCCTCCATATCTCGTCTTCTACCGCAAACTGAAGTCATCCCGAACTTGGGGTTATCATTTACCAAATCATCAGCCGCTTCATTATTCCCGACTAATTCTTCCTTGTTTACGGTACGACCTCGCTCTGAATCTTTCGCTTCACAATTCTGTTCGGTGTTTTCTCGAGCATGTGCAGCTGTTAAGGCAGTGTAAAGTTCAAGCTTCTTTCGTTTCCGATCGTTTTCTGACGGCGGCAAAACTGCCACGTCTGCAACCAAGTTAAACGGACGGAGCTCTAGCCTCCTCCGTCTAGAAGCTCGTGAGCTTTGCTCAACTGATACCGCTGGTTCACTCTCACAACCTACTCCACAGCAAATCCCCGCCATTAAAGTGAAGAGCTCCGAGAAAAATGATCGACCAAAAAAATGAAAAAACTTCAATCAATTCTAATTTCCTTAGCGCTAAGTAGCTATCTATCAAAGAGAGCTGCTACTGAATAATACCTTGGCGTAGACAAAGATGAGACAAAAGATAAATGAGAGATCTCTTGCTGAATTGGAGAGGTCCCGTTAAAAAGCCTTTCTATAGAAGCCGACCCTCTCTTTCTCTCTCTCTAATTCACCTGGGGCCCACCACGTAATTGCGGGCAGCCTACCCGTCACCGTCACGGGCAGGTATCAGACATGTACAGTTGTCGTGACGTCGATTTACTGAATGAAATATACTATCTTAACCGTCCATTTAGCACACGATTTTTCTCTCTCTTCCTTCATCTCAACACGTGTATTGGCATTTTAGGGCTCTGTTTACGTTAGCCAATGAGGTTTGGACACGACCGGCTTGAAACGACCGGCCTTTTCTGACACGCATGTGGTCATCTCTCGCTCCTCTTTTCAGTGCCCTCGCTCTGTGTCGAAGAGAAAAGGCCCCGTATTCATTGTTCGTATTTTTGTGTCCATAAAATAAGCAGCTGTTGCATACGATATCACCACGTGGCGCAATCGTGGAATACGAGATTCGGCCTTGATTCTTCTCTCCAAACGCTTCTGTTGCGAGTGGTAGCAACACAATTTGTTTTTTGTTTGGAAATTATAATTCGTAAATCTAGGAGGACCTCGTAATTTGATTTTGTGATCCTATAGTTTCCAATATAAATATGTGAGTTCATAATCAATTGTATATATTTTCACATATTTGTGCCCGAAAAAACTTCATAATATACATAAAAAAACTTAAATTTTTAATTTCATTAATGAAGTGAAAAAATATTTGTCATTACTAGCTTTGCTAATATTTTTTTTTTCATTTATCCTCCTTTTTAAATGACAATACAATAAAAAAACTACAAATTATTTCAAGATTTAAAAACTGTTGTTGTAAGACTTGTGAAATTTTTTACATTTTATTAAATTATATATGATATTCTTAATGTTGAGCCTGTAAATACACAAATTTATTTTCTAAATAATTTAACACTTTTAAATACTAAATCAAATTTTTAAAGTTTGGTAGATTTTTATATTTTTATAGTTTTTCAAAAAATTTGACACAGATTGATGCTTGTCACATTTTAAGTCTAATAAAATTTTTAATATTTTATAAATGAGTAATGATACAACCATAAATTTTTATATAAATTGATTTCGCATTAGTTAAATAAAAATATTAAATAATAAAAATAAATTATATAAATTAAAAATATTTAATCTGACTTATTGAATCATACCATCTTTATTAATAAAATTTATACAATAATTTATGATTATAATATTACTCTTTATAAATAGGATAATCATTTTATGCAACACCAAAGTAAATAAAGGACAAATATTATTTGTGAGTGGCATTAGTGGAGCGTGAGAAGACGCGCAATAGTTGTGTGGCGGGAAGAGAAATAGTGTTTGCCGCTTTATTCTGGTCGCTACCAGTTGTGTAATGAAGGCGTCTACGTAAGCGTAACGAGGTGATTTTGACGCGTGTGGGACCGCATGTCAAAGTCGATACCCCGTTGCAGAATATCTGAGGTTCGGTAGCTGTTCACTAGCCACGTGTCTTCTTCTGACGTGGATCTGAATGTGCGCCTATCGTTCCTCGCGCTCTTACACGTTTCAACCACTGCTTGCTCCAGAAATTATAAAATTTCACCGCCCCTCTTCCACAAATTAGAAAGTTGTTGTACAGGAGACCCTGTTTTTGACAATTTGCTTAACGACCTTTATAAGCTTCTGTATTTCTATTTTACCCCAATTAAACTTATTTTCACATTGTGACCCCTTCTATTATTTCTCGTTACTCCCTTACCCTTTACATAAAATATATAAATCGATGAGAATATTGGCGCACAAAATTTGATGTTAATTGATGTTATTATAATTAGGGGTGTTAGCGGATTGAATTTTACAGATTGGACACTGATCTATATCTGATCTATGATTTTGGGATTATAAATTTTTAATCCAATCTAATATACGGATTGGTGAAATTCAATACAAATCCAATCTATATGTTTGCGAATCGAATGCAGATATGACCCAATGTATATCCAATTCATTATTTTACAGATTAGTTTGTGGGTTAAAAATCTTTAATTCCGTCCTAAACACAAACTAACTAAATAAAAAAATTAATATAAAAATAATTTTCATACCGATCAAATTCAAGATTAAATAAGATTTAAATAAATTATTTACTTAAATAAAGCTTGAAAATACATTCAAAATTTTAAAATATAACACACCAAAAAGAAAAAATCTATCTATACATGAAAATTAACTGTTTAAGAAACTATATTCGTTTATTTTATTATTTTATTTTATATTATTATCGGATAAAATATAATATTCTGTTAATGCAAATATATTTTAACTTATTTATTTATGAATAAGTACTAATGCCACATTTACAAGTTTAATTTTTTTATTAAATAAGTATTTCTTTTTTTTTTGATTCGCGGATTTTTATGAATTTACAAAAGCAAATTCATATACAATCCACTGACTACGGATTTTTAAAATTTTAATCCAATCCAATTTACCAATCTATAGATCAAATTTTTACCGATCAGACGGATTGAGTAAATCGGATTGGATTTCGAACACCTCTAATTATAATCATGCGACCCTTATATACTTTAATAAAAGAAAGCAAATTGTGTTAACAGTTGTATTTGGATCGTGTGAGATTTATGTTTTATACAGACACAATCTATTTATTAATCATACGAAAAAAATAAATAAATAAAAACTTGAAATAAAGTATATACAAATAACACATTATGTTTTATTTAATAACTAGCTAATATTGCTACACATGTAACACGAGACACTAACCCACATAATATTTATTTATCTTAATTTACATGAATATCACCCATTCATTAACTTATTTGTATGTATCAACAATATTATATAAGATTTTATACATTATATCAAACCTATTGAAATGATAAAATTATACTTATTCAAATAATTAATAACATCCAAACTCATATAATGTTAGCTCAAACAATGAAATGTCACATATATCTTTCGATGTTTTGGTAAATATGCAAAAATGTCATCATTTTCATGTGTCAAAACTTGAAACTCTAATCTGATACAAGTATTGATGGGGATGACATGGACACAATCCATTTACCCCAAACCTAGTTATTTATATCAAAATCACATCAAATTCTATCACCTCTACAATTATTAATCATAGAGTTTGAGAGATTATGAGTTAATTAATCTCTTAGCATGCGACAATTTGGTGAGATGCTTGCTCCACCATATGTTAATTTAGCAAGTATAGCGTTTTTAATATTTAATACTATTGTTTTTTTTTTCTTATGGCATCAATTTTTGAAAACCGAACAGGTAAATTCAATTACTGCATTAATTGTTGCAACACTTCCTTTATTGTAAAATCATAATTAACGGTGCGTTTCTCATTAAACGATCATAACTTCTTTATTTTATTTTTTATTTTTATTATCTCTTAACATCCTTGAAGAAGTTTTAAAAATAAAATTTATAGGTCACGAATAAATGAATATAATAGAACTGGAGTTCAAATTAATGAAGTACGTGTAGGAGTACTTTGCTAAAAATCCTCAAAGTTGACGACAAAACGAGATGGGAACTAAAAAGTACACGTGTAGGGTCACAATTTAATTACCAAGGGCATTCACGCACAAACTCTATGAATAATCAATTATCCGAAAGGTGGGACAGAAAAGGAATTCAATTAAGTCCCTGCCTGTCCTGTGCATCCGCCACGTTGGAGGTGCAAGCTGTAAAGCAAAGGCTGTACTCCATGATGTGACGCAACAAAAAGGCCACGTGACTGAGGAGGCTACTGTCAGCGAGTCCCGTCGTCCGTCGCTGACCCAACCCCACAGTTTTGTTTTTTCGGCAGCGTAAATGGTAAAAGGTAATTTACACACTACACTCCTCGTTGCTTGACACAAATCAAACAACATTGCTAGTTGCCAAATTGCACCAGCTAAGACCTGTTAATTTTCATTTTTGACACCTGGCTCCATTTATTTTAGCTTTTATAACTTAATTGCCAAGGCGTTTGATTAATATTATTATTGTTGCATTGTTACTTTGGCACCATAACTAACTATATTATTTTTTATGAAAAACTTGTGGTATAATTGTAATATTGTGTTACAGTTATATTCAATTATTAAATGTCAATGGACCCTAATAATTTAATTACATTTAATAACTGAATGTAATTATAGTACGGTACCATAATTATACCATAACTTGATCTCATTTCTTAACTTTAAAATAGTCACAAGTAACTTATAAATTGATAGTTAGTGATATTTATTAAATATCTATTACTTCGCCAATGACTGAAAGTGAGCATTAGAGATTTAATAAATACAACATTAATGTATGGACCAAAAATCCACAGTCAAAACTAATAAATTAATTTTTTTTGGGGTAAAATCAGTAAAAAAAAAATTTTAATAGATTCGGTCCTTGGAGGTATGTGTGCTTCTAAAAGATTTTTTTTATACTGAGCCCAATTTCAGGATTCATTTTCTACATAAAGCCAGTAACGGTAACAAATTTTTTACTACATATATCATTTTTGTTATAAATATTATTATTTTTTAACTAAGTAAATGCATTTAAGGTAAAAAAAAAATTTTTGAATGGAACTCAAAATCGTTGAACTTGGACAATCAAATAGTGCTTAGGCCTTTTTCTCCCTTTGATTTTTTGTTTTTCATTTGTCTTGATCAGTAGCGAAGCTAACACTATTTTTTGGGGTGGGCTAGATTTTTTTAAAAATTCAATTACTTCTCAAAACTTTTTTTCTGTACAAATAAAATTATTAAAATACACTAGACAAGTAAAAATAATCTAAAATAATTAATTTTTTTTCAAGAAACTAACCTGGGCTACAGCCCAGATTAGCCCCCTCAAAGCTTCGGCCCTGGT
Organism: Citrus x clementina; assembly: GCF_000493195.1. Taxonomy (NCBI): domain Eukaryota; kingdom Viridiplantae; phylum Streptophyta; class Magnoliopsida; order Sapindales; family Rutaceae; genus Citrus; species Citrus x clementina. The sequence continues at coordinate 590,835 of NW_006262274.1, forward strand.
CTTGATTTATTAATATTCCTAGCGATACACACACACACATACATACATATAGATACATATATGTATATTACACTTCTTTTACATTGTTATTATTTGGGTTTTTTAAAATTTAGGGTGTGTTTGGGATTGAGGTTGGGCTGTAACTTAAAAGTTACAGTACTAAAGTGTTTGGTAAACACTATACACTATCTGCTGTAGTTTGGAAGGAATATTAATATAATTTTTCACTTGTTTAATGAAAAATTTATTGTATCTTTAATAATTTTGTCAAATTATTATTTTAAATTTATATTTATTACATATTATTAACTTTTATTTTATAGTTACAATTTTTTTTCTACAGCAGCTGCAGTTTAAAAGTAACAACACTTCAATCCTAAACGCACCCTTAGGGTTATTATTTCACAATACTCTAAGTATTATAAAATAGTAAATTACTATATGGATTATTAAAAGGTAACATTGTATTATATTAACTTTTTATAAATAAAAAATTATTGTATTTTCACTACTTTTATTAGTTGACTCGTTAGTTCACTTATAAAACACACACATCATTGTCGCTTATATTTACAACGATAATTATGAAAATATTGCCCCTACAATTGATTTGTGGCGTGATCAATTGTAAATTGATGGATATGTAATAAATTGTTATTTTTTAAAAAGTTAATATTGTGAAATATTATCTTTCAATAATTTTGTAATTATTTATTATTTCACAATAAATGCGACAGTTGAAAGGATAATAACCATAAGATTTAATTATAAATTTAATTTTTCTTTGATGAAAATATAATTTTGGTTGTCCATATGACGTCAGTGTGGCACCGTCATTATACTAATAACAATAACGGAAATTTAATAAAAATATTATATTTCAATAATTGATATAGTGATTTATTATTTTATAATAGTTATGCGTCGAAATGATAATTAACCCTTTAATTTAAAACGAAAAATAGAGATGTACAAGTCGCCAGTTACCGAAGATGAAACGTGCGAGGATTAGCATGCCACGTGAGAGTAATAAGAAGCATCTCTAAAGAGAAATGTTACGAGGTAATTAAAAGTTAGGGGGATTGCCACTTTTTTCCCAACAGTAATTAACATATACTATTTACTCCCTTTTTGTTTTTATAATAGCCAAAACCCCCCATGACAGCATAAGTTTATAATATTATCATTATTTTTAACTACTTTTTTATTTACATTATTATAAATTAAATAAATTACATGAATAGAAATTAAATAAAAAAATTAAGTATTAAAAACAAGAAATATATGTTTTGATATGAGCAAAAAAAATAATAAAATTTTTTCTTGTAATTATTTATTTTGTGAACATTTTCTTATAATAAACATTTTGTAATATTTTAAAATTAAATATAAAAAGTATAGCCAAAATATTTTATTATTTATCTTATAATAAATTTTTATTTGTCGTTCAAGTTTTCTTATAATAATTTTTTTATCATTTTACTAATAATTTTCTTATATATTTATTATAAGAAAATTTTCACAAAATAAATAAGTATAAAAAAAATTTATTATTAATTTTTTTGTTCATATCAAAACATATATTTCTTATTTTTAATGCTTAATTTTTTATTTAGTTTCTATTCATGTGATTTATTTAGTTTATAATAAATATAAATAAAAGAGTAGTTGAAAATAAGGATAATATTGTAAATTTATACTATTAGGGGGTTTTTTACCATTATAAAAACAATAGGAGAAAAAATAATATATATTGATTACTGTAAGGGGGAAATTAACAATCTCCCTTAAAAGTTATGCACCAAAACTTTTGCAAGTTTAGATATTTTCTGTGCATGAGTTCGAGTCTCAACAGTTGTTGGGACTCGACTATTTGGCTTCCTGCTTGGGATAGAATATATTTCTCTTCAATATTAAGTGAGATTCGTTGTTCGAATTGTACCATACTAACATCATGAAAAAGAGTTCCGATTGCTTTTTAGTTATAAGTATCAATAAAGTTCTATTGTAATATATCAATATTTCAAGAAAAAAGTCTGGATATTTTCTGCAGGTTTTTGGAAGGTTGCAGTATATATAGTTGGCAAACTCTGTCTCGGGATGCAATCATTAATATTTTTAAATATTTTTTTCAACGATATTTTTTCTTCGCAGAAGCAGAGGCAGAGGCAGAGGGGATGTTTCTCTTGCAGTTTCATGCTCAGTTGCTCCGATAATGTTATCGAAGCAATTGATATTTGCATGACAATTTGTGGGGAGTGTTACGGCCTCATGAGTATATGTGTCACCAATAGCTCATTTCTCATCATTGAAACTGCAGCAACAGGAGGATTTCTATTAAATTTCTCAACATTCAACATAAGAATAAACTAAAGAAGCTACAAGTTTAAAAAATGCCAAAATGGCCACAAGGCCTTAGGGGCATGAACAATCAACACAAGTTCTGAGTTCATTGTGCGGAAAAAAAAAAAAAAATCAGCTAATCTTTAGAAATCCAGTCTAATCCCAGGGTTAAAACCATTCGCAGTAAATCCTCCATCAACAGAAATAATCTGTCCCGTGATATAAGAAGCGGCAGGAAGGCAAAGGTATGCCACCAGAGATGCAACTTCCTCAGGTTCTCCAACACGTTGAAGAGGAGTCCGAGCTATTACCTTGTCCACAAATTCTTTGTTTTCAAGCAACTGCATGAAAGAGAAATATGCAGGCAATGAAGGTGGTTTATATTTTTATTTTTTTTAATATAACTGTTGATATTCACGAACTGCAATCAGGTGAAACCATGAAAGATGAAACCCCTAAGCACCTTAGGGTAATCAGCACAAGATATTATATTAAATTCGTAAATTTTGGCCAATTAGTAATTGGTACTTGCTGCCTGCATCCTAACTTCAGTCGATTCTAGTAATCAAATAAAAGACCTCAACTTGTTCTAGATTTAAATTCAGGGCAACTGAGGTTCGATTAGTCCATGAATAAAAGAAGACAAGTGTTACTCCTACCAAAGATCTACAGCAAAATACAAAGTTTTGAACAATTTTCTCAATATACTTTTCAGAATATCAATGGAAAGAAGAGAAGCTGATGAAAAGAAGTGTTACCGTAAATCAAAATTTCAAGATAATAGTCACAAGAAGATTAGAGAACATTACATGCTCTACTAGTGAGGTCTTGGTATACCACGGTGCAACAGAATTTGTCCTGATATTGTCTTTTGCCCATTCACAAGCCAGATTTCTTGTAAGTTGATTCATTGCAGCTGCGGATAACAAGTGGTAAATAAAAGCCTTTCAACATCTTCACACATGATACTCATGCCTATATATTATTATCACCAGATCAGTAACTGACCTTTAGTTGCTCCATAAATTGATCCGCTCCCTATATGTGAGAGACCACCAACAGAGGAAATGAACACGATGCTTCCAACTCCAGATGCTTTAAGAAGAGGATATACAAGTTGGCACAAATGGTATGTGGATTCAAAGTTGGTAGTCATTATTTTCGAATATTCTTCAGCAGAGTACTCAATAGTCGGCTTCCTGATATTAGTTCCAACGTTGTTTACCTAAAAAACCAATAAGATCATGTAAATGTCCCTCAAAGGTAAGGGGACTGTTAAAAAAGAAAAAAAGAAAAAAAGAAGAAATAGTATGATCTAAAGTTTGGGTCCAAAAACGAAAGAAAACATTCCCCATTATAGATTTAGAAAACCAACATCGTTTCATGATTGATTTCAAGAATGGCTAAAGTATTGTTGCAAAGCATTAGTCCATTAAGTAGCCACGAGTTTATTCCAATACTGTAAAATTTGGCTCCAACTTTGTATCAACAAAAATTGTTGTAACGAGTAAAGTATCCTAGCCACCTCCCACCCCCTATAACCGATAAAAATTCATAGAGCACTACATAGAAAATAAAATAAAGTAGCATAACAATGAGAACAATAGCGGCTCTTGGACCATATCAAGTTCTACTTCTCCTGCAAACAAAAGCCAATTTACAATGTCCCATTGTAGTGAAATCCAGAATGACTTCAGGTTTTACAAGGCTATATCAAAATCATAAGAAAGCTGGCCAACAGTTAAAACGGCTAAGTCCATATTCTGATAACTCAAAAATTACATATCAAAGTCCATTTTTGTATGAGTTTGTCAATCAATCACCTAGGGCAACATGAACTAGACTTGTATTATTGATCCAACCATGGATTTGAATTATTCTAAAACGAAAAATATCTATGTCATACAACATAAATACATGCTTAAATTCCCAAATATCATAAATGATTAAATTTTTTTTAACGATTTTAGGTATAAACATAACAGAAAACTAAATTCTCTCCCCACCCATATGAGCATGCTCAAACATGGGAACTCTTGTCAATTGTGTAAGAGACCAAAACATGAAATTTTCAATTTGGTTTGATAACAAAGTGCAGGCCTTACAAGGTGCTAACAGATAACCAAAATAGAAGGCCTAAATGGAACCAAATGAAATCATCAATAGAGAGCTTAAAACTAATCAACTAATTGCAATTCCAACAGTAAAAGTGAAAAATTCAAGTTTTTATGCATCAATATAAAACTTAAGCACATGGGCAAATACTACTAATTAACCCTTCAAAAATAACACTTCTGATGCAAACACTCACCAAAATGTTGAGTTTGCCATTGAACTTGGAACCCACTTCTTGAATCAGCTTCTCCCTCTGATCAGGAGATGCAGCATCACAAACTGACCCACTAACAACGAAGCCTTTGCTTTGCCATTCTTTTAAGCACTTATTAAGCTCAACTTCGTTTCTCGAACATGTGTGTACCACAGCACCCAACCCAGCCAGTTCCTCCACAGTAGCTTGCCTAAACACATTTATAAAATTACATAAATAAATAAATAAAACCCAATAAGCCATTTAGCCAAAAGAGTTTTGCTTAATTCAGTGATTAAATTAATTATAAAAAAGAGCGTTTTGTTAAGGACCCAATTCCACGAGTGCCACCGGTGACAAGAGCAGTCATTCCTTTGAGCGACCATCTTGAGCTCTTGAAACTGCTCTCTGCATTTGCCATGGCCGCTTTGTTCTACTTCACTCTGTGTGGAGGGATTTGTTTTATAAACCCGATATGGTCAATGGAAAAATTCTAGTCCTATTTTGGAATGCTCTCAATAACAGAAGTGTCGGTAAGTGAAATTTTTTTTAGCAAAAACCTCGGTTTAAGGTTAAAAGACATAAAGACCCCCATGCAGTTTAATTATATTAGTGAATTTTTTTTATATGATTTAGATAGAAATAAAAGTATTATGTAGTGCGTTAATTTTCTTGTCACGGTCTAAATAAATTAAATTCACTTATAAGGTTAGAAATTTAGATGTTAATTTCTGATTGAAATTTTTTTATTTGATTTTTTAAAATTTTTTTATTAGTTTTCTCACTCTTAAATTCCTATTATTTCTTTAAACTTTCTCTCTTTACAAAACTAAAAAATACCAGCTTCTCAATAATAAATAAAAATCAAAATTGGGGAAAAAAAAAAGGAATTTACAGCGCCCCCCGGGCCCGGGGGGGGGGGCGGGAGGCGGAAGAGAGAAAATATTAATGGGCATCATATTGGAAGAGGGTTTTATCGGTATATTGAAGGGGTGTGAAAAGCACCTCTCAATATCTAAAAAGAATCACCTCCAATGGACCCACATTAAACTAAGCTAATCCAATATTTTTCATTCGTTAGGCCTGGGCCCAATATTTGGTCCGATGGGTTGATCGGCTTCATTTTCCTAACCATGATGTGACTTACACATCGTTATTTATTTAATTTTTTCCGGGTACGCTGAAATATGTTTGCAAGCTAGAATTGAGGCTTTCAAGTTACAGAATTAAATTACAAGTTCTGGGTTGATACTTGATCCTCAGAGATATCTTATTGTGTTGTAGTTGGTAAAATTAATAACTGATGAAGGTTTTTATTTCTTTACATTTTATTTTACTAAGAATTATTATTTGAGAAGCTTTATGTGTTGTATGCATGTTGAGTGATGGTATCTTTTTCAAGTACCTCACATACAGAGTTTCTTTCTCTTATGCTCGAATAGTATGATTACAATAATTTAGGCACCTATTTGTATATTGGTTGTAAATTGATTTAAATGTTTGTTACCGAACAAATTGATTGAAAACTATTCATTTTTTTTAAATATTACAATATTAGAAATTTGTTATGATCAAAGCATGATCGCGTTCTTGAAAATGAGAAAATTACTCTAATAAATACTGGAGAAATGAACATGCAACATATAATTAAGTAAAATCTTTTAATAGTGATACTCTATATAGGAATAACTTCTATCTAGTCATAAAAAATAATGGTCCCAATTTAGGCTAGTTATAAATAAGAATAGATTTCACATTTTAATGAGTTATAAATTTTTTAGGTCATGTCTTAAGGAACTTACCTCTACATAGTAATAATTATTTATATATTGCAAAAATAAATGTTATGTTACGCAAGGAACATACCTCCTCATAAAATCAGTAAAATAATGAGGAGAGAAAAATTAAAGAGAATGCAAAAATTTAGATAATTTTAAGATAACTCTGCATATTTCTAGTATTGTATAGAAGAATATAATAATTTTTTAGAACTATTTCTATCTCTTTTATCAATATCTATACATTAGATTTGAATTACTCCATCAACAAACTATTAATATAGTGCATACTTTATAACTTGCACGAAGGAAAACTAAGTTAAAATAATAAGTTATGTTACTACATCTCTATGAAATTATACTGTCTTCATAGTAATAGTTTTACAGTTCCATTTTAAACTTTCCATTAACCTATCATTCTATCAAGACTTATCCTACATATATGAACTCTCACTATCCATTTTTCTATTTTTGCAAAGAAACCCACAAAAACTTAAAGAATAATAACATCCTTCCCTCTCATAATTCTACAATCAATCCATGAAAGCAACATAGAAACAGACTACAGACACATCAATTAGCCCCGCATGACCATGTGCACACTGTGGCTCAGCAATACAGCCACTACTAATGCACTTAAAACCCCACTGAGTCTCTTGATGATGAGTCAGTCTCACTTCTAAATGCTTTTTACACAAAATTGGAAACTTCATGAAACCCTAAGCAACCAACTTCAATTTCCCTCACAATCTCCAAGAACCCACGTAGAAAATTAAGTACCCACGCAAGCATTCTTCATTTCACATCCTTTAAATGGCTAAAAAAGTTGCTTGGTGCAACAGAAATTCTTTGTAGGCACAACAGTATACATTTGCGTTAGATTTTAAACATACATTAAGTCAAAATTAATATTGGCGATGTTTCATCAAATTTCCTCATAAAGAAACGTTGAAAAGCACAGCTATAAAACACTGAGACCTCGCCGTGTTTTATGGAGGAACCGTCGGTATCAAAGGTTACCTATTCGGAATTTACTGTAAAGCTACGAATGCCCATGTGTACTAAAACCAGACATGGTCTAGGGTTTTGGAATTTTTAATTTTAGGCTTTTAGGGTTTGGTTGTTGAAGGTTTAATAGCTATAGCTTTGTAGAGTGTAAACGCGTAAATAGTGGCATTGATGTGATATATTATGTCAAAAGCATAGTAAATTATAGTTTATTCAATTAAATTCATTCTAGTTCCAATGGAGTTGGTGAGTTATGGCATGTTTTTCTTTCTTTCCTTCTTTTTTTTTTTCAAAGAAAATTATGTTACAATCGATTGAAATTATAACTAGATAATGCAGTAGTTTATATAGTTTTAGAGTAGTTCAAAGTATTCTAAGCATGAATTTAATCCCGTGATTATCTAAGTTTGTGTTTGCTTTTTAAAATTTGGTAATAGGTGTAAATACACTTCTAATTTAGTAACCATTAATCATAGCTTTATAAAAAGACCCACACAAGATATCATATTAATATTCGATTTAAATTTATCATACATAGTCTAAATTAGACGTCTGAACAAATCTTGATCTAAAAAAAAAGCTAGTCAATATGAACAATATCGACTTCACGAACTCACAGTAATCACGCAATGGGTGGAATTATTGGATGGCTGAAGAGTGAAAGGAAGCAGTGATATATTGGAATTATAAGGAGGCAACTAGCGGATTTTATGCAGGTAGTCAAAAAGGCGATACATGTTGTGATGTGAGATGACAAGCTATTAATTAGATCTTCTTATAATATTTCGTATGAAGTGACTCACTGTCAGTTCTTTCAACCCATTTATGAACCTAGAGTCAAATTCCTTCTCTCTATTTGATTTATGTCTGTACTCGTAGTTAACCAATTGTATTCTTAAAGAAAAAAATAATTGTACTCTCTGTGCAAAATCCAAAGAAAACATTTTTCTTACTGTTTCAGCAAAAAAATTCCACTATGCAAAATATACTACTCATTAATGAATATATCCGGCTGTTTTCGTTTTTTTGAAAGGAGAATGTATAATGTATGCACAACTTGAATCTCCATTTAACAATAATATTCTTAGCTACTTTCAATCTTCGATCATATGTTCATGCTACATTGACATATATTTGGAGATTAATTATGAATCATCTAAAGAAAATAGTTGAATTTTTTTTCAATATATACATTTGAATCATATGGAACAAGTAAAAAATTAATAGCAAGAAGTATAGACTGATCAAAACAAAATAAGAGAGCATTTTCATACTTCTTTCATTCTACTCATATGTTAAAATGTGAACAAGAGGCATTTGATTTTGCCTGCTTTTCATTAGAGGGATGGCATAAAAGGAAACTAAAAAAAGAAAAAAAAAGAAAAAAGAAATACAATTTCTCTAAGAGCTAGCTTGCTGTAGAGTCCATTGGAGCTTTATAGTGGTTCTACTTCATCTTTGATGGATCACCAAGCCTGAGTTCAAGATCCAAATTGTCCTTTTGGAGACTGAATTTATCGCTAGACATGAAGAAAGGCTGAGTTGATTTTGAAACAGCAGCACTTGTCTTTGCTCTTTTGCAGCTAATTGTCTTATCACACCAAATATCTGGTTTCAATCCCACAGACAAGTTGGTTTCAACAAAATCATCTTCGTGATTTATGGTGACAAAAGAAGAAGAAGAATTTTCTTTAGCAGTGGTGAGTAAAGCTGCTGTAACCCGAGTATTTAAAAGAGTAGGTGATGATGCAACAACAACAACATTATTGCTAGGACTAGAATGATCAGATGGACATTTATGGTGTGTTGATTTATTGAGAGAATTTTTAAGCCTAGCTCTATCCCTTCGATGGACATTCATATGCCCACCCAGGGCTTGAGCAGACTTAAATTCTCTTCTGCAAAAGCTACAAGAATAAGATCTCGGTGGCCATATGCATCCACCAAGTGACCGTGCTGCTGCATCTTCTGCAAAAGCTTTTTCTTCCCATGATGATGATGATGATGAGTCGCTAAAAGAGTACTTCAAAATCTGATCTCTTTGCCTCTTCATCCACATCCAATACTGAGCTTGTGCCTCCATTGTGCTAGCTATATCTTTAATTTAGCAAGAATAAAGAGAAATGTAAGACAGTTTATTAATATAGAGAGACGAGTAATGCTGAAGCAGCTCTGTATAAATTCTTATTGAATGCATGAAAGCTACTTGAGAATCTAAGAGGAAGGGAAAGAGCTCAGATGGATAAGTCTCCTCACTAGCTTTTTTTGGTGTGATGATCAATTTGCTCTCTCTCCTTTGGCTCTTTCAATGTTTTGTAGCTGGGGTTTGACGGATATAGACAGTCAATGTTATCGGTACTATTTTGGCAATTTCTGAAGAGAGGCCCCATTGAAGCAATTATCATACACATCTATATGATATACACATAAAATTATTGCGGGAAAATATATGCATCTCTTATAATACATATTTGAAATGAGACCACTTTCTATTAGAATTAGACTGAGATCCCGTCTCAAATTTGTACATTAAAATGTGTAAATATTCACATTGTAATTAAGAATATGATTTGATTTTGATAAGACCCTTTTAAAATTAGTCAATTCTCATACATATGATATCCTCTAAGAGTGTTAATAATGGATATCAGGATATACAAAAATTTGAGTTAGATCATATTGTTGCAGAAAATAATATTCTCATCTCAAATTCCCATTTTGAAACACATATTTTTTATTGGAGGCTCTACTTAATATTCAGATACATGAAGGAATCCATTGATATTGATCAATATATAAGGACTATAATATACATATATAATTTTCAATACATTAACAAATTAAACAATATTGTTTCTAATATATTTAAATATGTGTCTTTTAAAAAATTTAGTGTCATTCTTAATTTGTTAAAAATGAGTGTGTAGTCATAAGAGAAAAACTATATATATTTTGATTAAAAGGCTATAATTTAATTATATGATTAAACTAATGATGAAAACATATTCATCTTCTTCTGGCTCTAGCTTTGAAAGACATGGCGTAAGATGTGGAAAAGTGGAGAACCATACGAAGACTATTATTGGAAAAGACAAGCAGCTGGTGAAGATTGATAAAACGAATTGTTTTATTAAATAAAGGATATAATAATTGCTGCCAAATGCTAATTGTCTTTTCTTCAATCTTCTATCTCATTCAAAAAACGTAATGCTTTATCAATTGTTAACTTAATCTTGTCAATATCCTTTTTGATAGTCATCATACATGTTTATTATAACCATTCAAAAGAAAAAATTAAAAAACATTTTTATGATAAAAAATTGACCTTTGATTTGATCACTTCAAATTAAAGTATTATATTTTCATTTTGTGTGTTTAGTGAATGTGTTCAGAATCTTTAGGTTTTTCCTTCTGTATCACGATAAGTCAAATGAAGCATTAATATTTATTAATATATTGCCAAATGGTTAATCTCTCTCTCCTCTCATTCATTCCCATGTTAATTTTTAGGGTTATATATATATATAATTTTATTTTTTTAGTGGGGACGTCCTTATTTTTTTTCATGTGAACACATTTTTAAATTGTACGGTTTAATAGAATTAAATTTTAATATTATTAAATCGTATAATTTTATAGTGTGTTAAAAAATAATTTTATTAGACCACTCAACAATATATTCGTATTAAAAAAAATTGCAGCTTTAGGCATAAATCAAAGATATTCGTAGGAGTTGCAGGTGCTCATTTTGCAATAAACCGTCCCGACATCGGTTTGGTCTGGAGTTTTTAATTGATCAGAATCAGTTCAGTTTTGTTAAAAACGAAAACAAACACAGGAAACTGATGAAGACCAAGCCCGAACTACTGCATTAATTTAATTTATACAAAGCCCATGCAAGCTATTTATGATGTGAAATGAAATTTATGATATGATATGATACGAAATAGCTATATATGGCTATTTATGATATGAAATGAAAATCCATTATAAATATACAGGAAAATTAATAACTAAGAACTCGTATCCTATATTATATATTCGGATCCAGTTATATTACAACTGTGATACCATACTATACAACGCTTTTTGTTTCTATTCTGAAATATCCTTCGACGTAAAGAATCTAACGGTTGAAATTAGTTCTTGGATAATTTAGGTATCCAGCTATGTTGTCATTATATATTCAGTAAACTTCATTACATTATGATTTAATTAGCTAAAATATTTTTTTCATGCAACATGTTTGAATGGCCAGATAATTTTCAACACGCTTCTCGTTCAAACTTGAAGTATCCATTATGAAAAATACAAATAGAATTTATTGTTTCTTTCGAGTAATTAAGTGCAGTTTCCAGTTACTGTGTAACTTTACGCTCATAATCAATTCATTTTTTACTGCATTGATTCCCCCCCCCCCCCTCCCCCCCCCTCCCAACAAAGTTCCTCTCTTATTTCACCTCAACAATTAAACATAAATTCTAGAAAACTACTCTTATTTCACTTCTCAAACTCCCTCTTACAAGTAAACACAAAACTACTCCGATTTCATATGCATCAAACAACAATTTTTAATTAGCACTAAAGACAAAATCAATCAAGCCAAAAACAAAACAAAAAAAAGCTCATTAAGGTTAGTGTTTTTTGAAATTTAGATTGTAAGATTAATTAAGTTTTATCTATGGGTTTTGTAGAAATTTGAAGAAATAGATATCTTTATTAATTTTTATTAAAATGTGAGTAGATATTTGCTTGTGTGAATCCCAAAATTAGAAAAAAGTCTAATAAATTATGTATTTCTATGACTTGTAGAAGAAAATCTGATCGTGGGCGATGGTTGCCATCGCCTGCCCTTCTTGTGGGCTCAGTGCGGGCGAAGGCATGCATTGCCCGGTCAATGGAAACCTTTGCTCGCACTTCTCGTGGGCGATACCGGCCGGAAGTACGGGCGAAGGTTGATTGCGGGCGAAGGCATGCATCGCCCAGTCAATGGCACCCTTCGCCCCCACTTCTCGCGGGCGATACCAGCAAGAAGCGCGGGCGAAGGTGGCGATGGCTCCCATCTCCCGCAACATTTGCGAGCAATGGCTCCCAGTGCCCGCCCATGTTGTGGGCGATGGGTGCCTAAACCCAACATAAATAAAAAAATTTTAAAAAATTTTTAAAAAAACTTATGAAATAAATGTAAACTTCATACTAGTAAGTAGCTTTGGTATTAAAGAGTGGATTACTAGGAACTAGTTTAGCAAATTTATTGAGATAAATGAAATTTTTTTCTTAGAGACATTTTAACGAACACATAATGTGCTTATATTTTACAAACATTAATTTTTAAAAATATTTGAATTGTTCATGCCAATACATATCATAATGTGTTTTTCTATCACTAATAATCCACCAATCAATTAAAACTTACTGTAAAAGTGTAAGGGAGGCATACCTTTAGGTCGAATCCTAATGCTGTTGACAATGTACAACCTTTTGCTGACGGAGGTTGTGCAAATAGGGGCTGTGATGGTGAGATTGTGATGATGAGGCTGTAGAAAGAAATTTCGAGATAACGAGCGATGATGGGCGATGCGTGAGTTAAGCGATTTTGACAATAGTCTTTGGAGAGAGGGTAATTTAGTTCATAAAATGCGTGTGGTTATTATTGTAAGAATTTTTATTCTATGACTAGTTTTAATATTGAGTTTTTGAAAGTGGCTATACAAGAAAATTTCCTTAAAATTATCGATAAGACATAAATCTAATGATTCCTTTTTGTAGGCAAACAAATGTCATATTCGATTCTTGATCACTTTCACCAATACTTCTATTGACTGTACATGTCATTGTAAGCACATGCAGCTTCTTCCATAACACTTCCAATCAAAGTAATTGTTTTTCAAATACGTATGCAATGGCAAGCATCTCTCTTTAAAATATATATCAAAGTCTACACCTATTCAACTATATGAAATATATTTCACTCTAAGAAGATGAATCCTCACAAAATTGGCAATATCATGAGCATCATTATAGTCGTCGTCGTTGTTCACTTGTTCTTATTATTATTATTTAAAGATAGTTAATTTATATTTACGTTGTTGAATAATTAATCAATTCCAACATTTGTAATATGAGCTTTTTTAATCGGAGGCAGGTGGGATGTGTAGAAATTTAGGGAGAAGAATTCTTTCGTTTCTTCATTTTTTTTTTTTTAAATAAGCAAGTTAGATGCTTTATAAATTTCTAATTCCTTCTTTTGTTCCTAACATTAAACGGTCAACTTAAAAAACACGTTGATGAAGATTAAACGTTATATGTAATTGAACCTAGGAATTGATATTAGATTTAAAAAAATTATTAACAATATGACATGTGAAAAAATTAAATCTAATCATGAATTTGTATGCTAAAAGATCCTACTGTTAAAAAGTGAAAATTTAATCGATATTCATATTTTTATTTGAGTGATGATACAACCACAAATTCTTGTACAAACTTATCTTGTACAAACTGATATGACATTAATTCATTGGTTGAATGAAAATATAAAATAGTATAAATAAATCATGTGGGCCAAGAGATATTTAATTTAACCAATGAATTAATGTCACATCAGTTTGTACAAAATAAAATTATACAAGAGTTTGTGGCTATATTATTACTCTTTTTATTTTATATATAATGAAATGGGATTCAATCAAGGAGATTTATGGGATCTACAGTCCGATCAAACTTTACTGGCTCAAGTAATAAATCAAGACGTTGTGATTTGTTTATATTTTGTATTAGGTCGAGATTTTGCATAATTCCAAAAGCTTAATAAATAAGAAAGAGAAGAGAAGACACATATAATACTTAAAATATGAAGATAATTGACTACTAAAGACTTTAATCATCTTTAAAAATACTGCTAAAATTGTCTTTATACTGTTTAGATTCTACCCTCAAATGCATTCAATAATCTCAACTTGTAGCAGAAGAAATGTGAAAAGGAACATCTAGACATTTACGACTTGATTGCAATGCAAACCAACAAATGTATAGATTTAAAAAAAAATTAAAAGTCTTATTCAGGTTTCTTGTGAACTGATAATGGAGGAGTTTACGGAATTAATTAAAGATTTTGCAGCCTGAGAGGTTGAGTCGACAAATGTGATGTTAGGTATGTGACATGACACTCAATGACTCGATGGATCATATTATATTATATACATAGATTTTTTAAACTTCTTGTTGTGTATTAAAATGAGAAAGGAATTTGGAATACATGGCTTGATAATACGTTGAAATCATGCACTTATTAAATTCGTATTGCTAGTTTTCTTTGACAAGTCCTCTAATTTTTGCATTTTTGCTACTCACCCTTTTTATAGTTTTGATAATATTCTGTTTACCATCTCTACATCATTAATTTGGTTATGATTTTGATTTTGATGATGAAGAACTTGGTTGTGGTTAAAGCCTAGCTTAATTTATTCTTTTTACTGATATATAAACATATGTGGAAGAGGGAAATAGCAGGAAAAGCATGCATGGGTGTATTAATAAAAGCGTATGATTGAAATTTATTGTCTTTACATTATTCTTTATTAATCGACGTTCATGATTTGAATTTTAAGCTCCAAAAATATCAAAAACAAAAGGAAAAACACTTGCATCATGAGTAGACAAATAGAAAGAGTTGAAATGATTTGGATTTTAGGCCCATTAATTCCTTATGATAACCCTTATCCTCGTTTGATATTTCTTTGCACCCCCTTAATATCCTTGCAGTACCCCATTTCTTTGTAATCATACATAGTTCTATTATTACTTGAATTGCGTTAAAGGATAAATATCAATTTAATTAAACTAAAATGTATATACAAACCATGAACCCCTCATATATAATATAATTAACTTTGCTGATAAAATCAAAATAATTTTGAAACAATAAAGAAGCAAATTACCTAATAATAAATAATTTTATTACGAAAAAGGTATGTTTATAATTATTTAATTTCTTATAACTAACAGTAAAATTTAAATAGAACTCCATTGTAATCTTATATCCTTTTTATAATTTCATAAAAAAATAGATATAAAAAATAAAAATTGAGTTTCTTAAAAATTTTAAAGGGTGTTTGAAGGGCCACTCCTATTTTTTGCCCTTTTGGGCTTGGCCCATTTATTTAACTCTGTGTCTTTCCGGTTCAAGCCCAGCCCCAACTTCTTTAGAAACAGAAAAAAAGCTCGACTTGGTCACACACACACACACAAACTGTGACACGTCCAAGTCAATGCAAGAGTGCGACACCCCACGTGATATTGTCCCATATTCCGTAAAAGGACATGTTAAATAATGAATGACCCACGCCACTAAATTGCGTTCCATTTTCCACTATTTATTTATGGTCCACTCATTTTGAATATTGCTTTTTTTTTTCCCCGTTTTAATCACATTCGATTTTGTGCAATGAAAAATTTGAGAGGTAGGGATGACAATTGAGCAGATATGAATTGGATATATATTACTTTAGATTTAGATCCGTAATAAAAATTAAGATTCGTATCTGCTTTAGATCCGTCATGAATCTATATTTTTCGCTTTATATCTAGATCCGAAACAAAAAATAAAGATTTATATCTATTTCAAATCTAAAAAGAAAAATTCAAATTCAAATATGCTCTAAATCCATCATGAATTCTAAATCTCAATAATAAGCGATCAATCTTTTTTTAGAAAGAAAATTTAAGATTAAAATGCATTGGTAATAATTAAATTATATATTTTGTATAAAAAAAATCTAATAAGTATTGTAGCTTCTACTTTTACACCAAAATATACAAATAAGAAAGATAATAAAATATCGATCAAAAGTAATTGTAGAAATAAAATCATTAAAAGATTCTAATGTCTCATTTACCATCTTGATATCCACTGCACACCATTATCATTCTAATATCATTAAATAATAACATATAAGTTAAAAATGATTTATTATATTTCGTGCGTTATTATTTTTATTATGATCATATATTAACTAAATATATGATTAACATAATTATTTTATAGTTGATAGCCACCATTGATTAGTGATTATACAAAATAAATAAGATTATGAGAAAATGATAGAAAAATAAACTCAAGCATATGGATTTTCCTAACAATTAAAGAACTTATTCAAGCATTTAAATAAAGTGGAGAAGTGAGAGTAGACTAAAGAGGAAAAAATAGACTAAATTGTAAAGTGAAAAACTTAAAAAAAAATGAGGGCAGACTATCCTAATTTTATTTTACACTTAATAAATTTTTGTCTTATTATCAATTAAGTACCTTTAAGTTTTAAGATTCTTAAATACAATGAATAAATTTTATCATCATTTATAATTACATAATTGTTAAGAATTTTTTTAAATAAAATTACATTAAATGGTGAGTGGATATGGATTTGGATCTAGATATTAAGATAAAACTAAATTTGCTCCAAATCTACCTTAGATCCACGTATCAATATCTAAATCTGATCTAAATTCATTTTAATCCGACCCAAATCCAATTCAATTGAATTTGAATCACATGGATCTTGGATCAGATCCGATCGATTGCCATCCTTATAATGAGACGCGTTAAGATAATTTAATAGGGAAATAAATATTCGTTTATGAGGAACATAAGTAGCCATATATCGTAATCGTAGTCATAATAATTAAAGAAAAAATAATTTTTTTTTTGGGAGGGAAAATATCTAATGGAAGCATTACCTAAGTGAAATGTCCATCAAGGTCAAGGTGGCGAAATTTCATTGGTCAAGGGGTTTCCTCTTTCATTTAAATATTTATCGTACTATAAAATTACAGTAATGATTATCACTCGCTCTTTAGCCTCATGTGGCCACCCGTTAAACTAGGACCATAATTAACAAAAGGGCAACAGTATCTTCTTCGAAAGCAAATGTGCTGCCAGGGGATTTCTCTCTCATTTTACCCTGGTTTAAAAAAAGTTTCTTCTTTTGTTAAAACTTCCCAAAAAATAATAATAATAATAATAACAAAAAATTTTCCTTATTGTATTCACTGTTTCATATTCGGTTTCAATTCTTCTGAGCTCCATTGAAAAGCCTCTCTGTGTGTTCAGCCATTAGAATCTCTTCTTCGTGGGGTTTTGCTTATTTTCTGGGTTGATGGTTGATGATGAAGAAGAAGAAGGATTTCGGAGAATCCAGATGTGTAAAGGCAAACGCCTTGAACTATCTGGGGTAAGCTCATAAAATTCGAATTATTCAAGGATACATAGTTTTCCTGTTTTGGTTTTGGTGAAGATGAGTCAAGCTCGAGTTCAGGACCCGAGTCATAACCCGTTAAAATCTTCTTTCCCGAGCAAACCCCGCCGTTTCTTCTTTCTTCTTGCGAGAATTCCTGTCATCGTTTGCTTGATCGCCTCCATTTGTTTCGTTCTTTACTCGGCCTTCTCGAATCACTCTCGGGGCAACCATATTTTCTTACCTCGGCTCAAATCCGAGTCCACACCCGACCGGGAACCCACCAACATCTCCCACATTCTATTCTCCATCAGTGGCTCCGCGGCCACGTGGCACGACCGGACTCGTTACATCAACCTCTGGTGGAAACCCAACAGGACGCGTGGCTTTGTCTGGCTGGACGAGGAACCCAGAGAAAAAAACAGGGCGAGTAGTACTATCGCTAATACGATACCGTATAGGGTGTCAGATCCGGGTTGGACCCGGTTCAGGTACTCGAGTTCGAGATCGGCGGTTCGGATTGCGCGGATTATTTGGGACAGCTTTAAACTGAACTTGCCAAATGTGAGATGGTTTGTTATGGGAGATGACGATACGGTGTTCTTCACTGACAACTTACTTTCGGTGTTAACGAGGTATGATCACAATCAGATGTGGTATATTGGTTGTAACAGCGAGAGCGTGGAACAAAATGTGATGCACGCGTACGACATGGCGTTTGGTGGCGGTGGATTCGCGGTCAGCTATCCTTTGGCCGAGAAGTTGGTCAACGCATTGGACGGTTGCCTTGAGCGGTACTATTATTTCTACGGCTCTGATCAGAGGATCTGGGCTTGCATCAGCGAAATTGGCGTGTCCTTGACCCCAGAACGAGGGTTCCACCAGGTACTTACCTTTGTTTCCAATTTGATCTCTTTCTGTTCTGCCACGTTGCATGTTATTTAAACTTAGATCTGGTGGCGTTCTGTATACGAGCCACGTGTTTATTTGTTCGTTTATTTTTGAATCTGTGGATCACCGTCGTTGACTTAGGTCAATTTTTTTCTTTTTTGGCCCTTTCTCGTTTTGGTTCGTATATATCGATTTGGACACGAAAGCCATGTGGCATGAGTTCGAGAAGTGAATTTGAAATTTAGATTAAAATGACGGAGCACTTCCAGATAATTAGGGTTTCTGACGCCGGCTTCGGATTAGAAAGCGAACCTGCTCAACAAACACCGCTTGAAATTTACGAAGCATCTGCGATCTGTCCTAAGAAACCCACAACGTGTACACGACAAAATTTTATCATTTGGCATCGTGA
Organism: Citrus x clementina; assembly: GCF_000493195.1. Lineage (NCBI taxonomy): Eukaryota > Viridiplantae > Streptophyta > Magnoliopsida > Sapindales > Rutaceae > Citrus > Citrus x clementina. The sequence goes on from NW_006262274.1 coordinate 609,807, forward strand.
ACTTCCAAGCAAGGACCACCAACAAAGCGGCGGCTAGCTAGCTAACCGTAGGACTTAAATACATTGTTATGGTATTGGTATACACGTATCATCAAGGCATCTAGTTTTGTCCCCGTCAATAGTTCAAAACTATTTCTTAATCAGGATTCGATTAGTTTAGTTGCCTTCCCTAACTACTTCCCTAGAAGTTATTCTTGGACGGGAAAATGACATTCAAGACCCCGAAGTTGGTTCTAATGTACAAGTAAACTCCTACTTCTTAAGAAATGAATACACAACATCGACCTAAAAGAGGGTGTTTGTGTTTATTTTTGAACCATTGAAAGTCTATACGTAGATTAGGGCAAATCCTTAAGGTTTAAGTGTGAGTTTGCCTTTGGTTTCATTCGATATATTATACGTACTCTTGCCGCCCCACCGCATCGAGGTAAAGAGTTTCATACATTCATTCTGGTGACAAGTGACAAGTAATCTTACCTTAGTAACCTTAAGCACTAGGCTAATGTTAAGTTACATGCATGTACCTTACACCCCTCTCACATGAATAGTGAATGATGTGGGTCCACTTACTATTCATGTGAGAGAATTATAAGGTACATGCATGTAACTTAGAGGGATCCTAAGCACTAAGCACTTTCCCAGAAGTCCTTTTTGAATAAGAATTATTTGTGGCCACGCGCCAATGCTTCTCGTGGCTTGAGATAAAGTTTCACAAGAAAAGAAAACAAAAGTCTAATAGCTGCCTGCTCAATGCAATAGACATATTCACTTTTTCCGTCCGCTTTTGCCCGTCTTTTTCGTTACTTTGTACTGCAAGCCTGCAACGTTGCGGAGTCTTTGCATGGAAAAACGACACGTACCTCAGAAACGTGCAGCACAGGCCAAAACCTTTACGTGGTCCTTTGTTGGGTTGGTTGGGAATTGATATTGAATATTTTATTTCTGAAATTAGATATTGAAGAACATGTTAGGTGAAGGAAATTAGAAGAAATTAATTGCATGTTTTGCTTAGCATAAAAGCAAGTACTTTAGTGACAATGTTTTTATTTGATATATAAGTTTTAACCTTTTTTTTTTTTTGGTTATAATGCAGAAATGCACTTCTTTATTTGAGAAAGACCTCTGGCCAAAAATATTATTTATGATTCTTGTGAATGTAGTTTAGCCACGAAACTAGATAAGTAAATATTCCATTGATTTCCTTCAATCCACTTTTTAAAAATAGACAATTAAACTTAAATCTTCATTGTTGAAAAATTAATATTTATACTCCTTTTCCGTTATTAAGTTTCATCTATTTGGATGAAGATAAGGGCATTATAATCAACTTCAGTGGACATTATAATATATTCATCTTATTAGGTATTATATAGTTCATTGATGCTCTTATATTCTTCCAAATAGATGATATTTACTAACGAAATGAGATCTAAATGTTAATTTCTGACAGTGGGGTTTAGCTATTTGTTGAAGTAAATCTTAGATGTATGTGTTTTATTCCATTGAGTGATAAATAATATATTTAGATGTTTGAGATTGGTTTGTAGAAAATTATATGCGTGGATCGATGGTCAATCGTGAAAATTGAAAAGGGAATTTCTTGCAATCGTAAAATTATATGCATGATGGCATAGTCATTTGAGAATGCAAAGTTAGCCTTAATGGTTAATATAATATGAAGCCTTTTGTTCCTAGGATTTTGTAAATTATAATGTGTCATATGTTGACAACTTTTGTAGTGCCCGAAATTTCTTTATGAATTATTGACATCTTTGTGTTGTTTATAAGATTTTATGTTCATTCTTTATGGTGGTTGAACTTGTATTGATAAGACTAAATAAGTTTCATGGTCTTAATTTCTTTTTGCAGTTGGACATTAGAGGGGATCCTTATGGTCTTTTAGGAGCCCATCCTATCGCGCCACTTGTAACACTCCACCACATTGATTATTTGAACTCCTTGTTTCCCAACCGGACCCAATTAGACTCATTAGAGACCCTTATTCATGCATACCGGATCGACCCAAACCGGATCCTACAACAAAGTTTATGCTACGACACCAAGCGAGAATGGTCCATTTCCATCTCATGGGGCTACACCATTCAAATATACCCGTTGTTTCTATCCGCGAACAACTTGGCCATGCCGTTGCAAACGTTCAAGACCTGGCGCAGCTGGAGAGACGGTCCTTTTATATTCAACACCCGATCTGTTAGTCCTGACCCGTGTGATCACCCGGTCGTTTATTTCCTTGACAGCGTGGAAAATGTGGGTCTGACTGGAACCCGGACCACTTACACCAAGTACGGGCCCTTGCTTGGCAAGAGCTGTGATAAACCAGGCTTTGTTAAGGCCATGGAAGTGAAGACCATTATTGTGTCTTCCTTGAAATTGGACCCCAAATATTGGCAAAAGGTGGGTGCAATAATTCGACCCCTTTTTTGTTATAAGAGCAAATATCTTGTCAAGTAGAACTAACTTTGGGGTTAATTTTTCTGTATATAATTGTGTGAGCAGGCAACACAGAGACAATGCTGTGAAATTATGGACGGTGGAAGCATAACCGATGGCACAATGAGGATTAGGGTTAGAAAATGCAGACCCAAGGAAACTATGGCTGTTTAGAAGTCGATTTTACTTACTAGGTTAATCCTTTGAAATTTTCCACTAATGCAATTATTCATTGTATATCAACCAAGTTTTAGGAAATTGAGAATTATTTTTCTTATGTAATACATGTTTACCGCTTACTACATCATGCAAATTACAAATAAGCTTCTTTAAATTGTGTAGAAATTGAATAATGACTCAATGCCACTATTTATGGGTAAATTCATGTTTTACATTAGATGCAGCACAAGAACTGTGTCACTCAACTCAAATGAAAATTGATGCTGTTGATGTAGCAAAAGTAAGGACGTTGCTCTCCTCTTTGCCAGATGGGGAAGTACCAAGGAAATCAAATTCTAGTTGCAGAGCAATGTGTCCCGGGTTGCATTTCCGGTTGTCGGATTTACCCTAATGAGAGAACATTGCGTCGATTACAGATGAATGATGTATCAAAAGCAACTTATATAATAAAATTTGTCTTACCCATCTGCAACTTTGCACAGATATCCCCGTTGATCATCTCTCAAAGGCACGTCGGTGAAGTCTGACAATATTAGGGCAATCAGCCAGTAGCTTTCAGTAGCATATGAAATCTCAAATACAATTATCAAAATCAAGAAAGAGAGCTCTGCTATGGCCAATAAATTCAAGCTACTAAAGGGATTAAAATGAGTCATCCTTTAAAATATTACTGAAAAAGAATACTTAGGACCTCTGAGAACCCATAAGATGTATGTAATGAGTGGTTGCAGGATCATGCATTTTATGAATATGAGAATGGAGTTGGCTTCTACCACTTCCAAAACATAATTTGGAATGAAGCATTTTGCAATCGTGAACCCTAAAACAAAGGCTTTAGTAACCAAAAGAAATCGTTACAAAATGGAGTTTCTACATACCAGCTCCGGTTATATTCGATCCCCTGAAAGAGGTGTTGCCAGTAGCAAGAGCACCTTCCAAGTTAGCATTACTCAAGTTTGCCTGTCCAAATTTGAAAGTACATACATACATTGCAACCTCAGAGTGGCCTCTAATATTATATATTGGCATAGTAAGAGTGAAACTCAACAAAGGATACAACAAGTTTAAACCTCAAAAAGCTAATACTAGATGGAACGTACAAAATCTGTGGCCTGGTCTGTCTCATAAACAGTAACTGCAAACTATATTTAAGAGCATTTTGGTTTTAAAAATATTGGTGGTCACATACGAACATAAGCAATTGTTATTGATAACACATGCTCCTCCCTAATCTCATCATGAAAGTAAAGGAACCGCAGTCTACCACTAATGTAATCTGTAAGAAACGATTACCAGTCACCAAGAAATCTTTTCCCATGAAACTGACACACAAAGGGAAAAATGTAAATGTGTTTTTAAACATGAATTGGACATCAAACAAATAGGAAAAAAAATAAAAAAAGATCACCTTTGTCACATTTGCCAATGAGAAGTCTGCACTTCTGAGATCAGCATCTGAAAGATCAGCCCCTGATAAAGGAAAAAGCAATAAACAGTGGATATACGAGATATTCCCCCATTTGGCAGCTACAGGCAACTGAGTAATATATGCAACAACCCTCATGTGGAAAGCTCATTTGGAGTTGTGTGCTATAAGCCAGCTGCCTTTTTCATTTTCCCCCTATATAACATTGGTTTAATATCCAGAACGGAATGATTTTGAAAGTCGATTCATTAGTAAAAAGCCTTCTCCTACCTTTGAATTGGCAAAACAAGAACTTTATGTGAGAGTAGAAGCCCCAAAAGGAGAAATGAAAGTTGCTACGCCGTATTTAGTGACAATTACCACCATAGAAAGAGTGTAATAATAATTCGAATCTTTTGTACTGTTTAATTACTGAGGTCACTACGTGTGTTTTCCTACATTTCATTACTAGATCATTATGGAATTCAGAAACTTATGTGGGACAATAGCTCCTGAACAAGAGGACCAGAAGGCGTTTATTGGAACACAACTTGAACTCCAAGAGTCAACTAAAGAAGATTTCTTTCTTTAGACAGAGCATACAAGTAATCATCAATAAAACAAATAAAAAGTTAATGCACATATATACACCTGTTAAATCAGCATCAAAGAAGCTAGCACCCAGTAACTTGGCACCCTTAAAATTGGCTTGTCTCAATATAGACTGAAACAAACAAAGCAAATTATTTTATCAATCATCATATTATGGCAAAATGCACATGCATTATAAACAAAATTTGATTAATTAAGACCGTTTTGAAGTCTTGCTTGATCAAAGTCTTGCCGCTAAAGTCCTTCCCTGTAAGATCTTGACCCCTTGTCACTTCAGATCCATATGGACCTCCCCCCTTCAAAATTAACAACATCACCATAAAAAAAATTAAATCAAAGAGTAGTAAAATTACAAAAACAAGAAGAATAGACACACACACACACACGGGTTTAGAAGGGATTAGATTTTGGTTATATTGTACCTTAAATGCCAGAGCAGGATCAACGAAGAACAAAGAAGCAGAAACAAGAGCTAGAAAGCTGGTTTTAGTCACCGACTCACATAAAGAAAAGAGAAAATTCTCCTGAGACTTTATCTGACACTTCAGCAACTGCAGTCGAAACATAAGACCAAAAGTAAGAGCACTGCATTGGCTAAGCTAACAAGTGAGAATTAACAATGTGATCGTATCTGTGTATGCAACGAAAGATTACAATTAGTGGAAACCTGAGGCGAAGAGTGGCCTGGGAAGGAGACAAGTGGGTTTGTCAATGTGAAGAGGGGTTTGGTGGAAGAAATTGGAGGTATTTGCGTGAATTTGGAAGACATGGAGACGTTCAGAGGCGCCATTATTTTCGTGTAATGTGAATGGATAATGAAAGTGCGTAATGCGTAATCTGATTGTCGGAGCAACCAGCAAGCTGGGGTAGCGTTTGTGAGTTGCTCCTTACATTTGATATTGTGTGCTTTAGGAGTAGGGTTATGACACGTGGACGGTATTGATTTTATGGGCTGTTTTTGGGTTTTATGTTGGGTCGGGCATGAATGTATTGGGCTATCTAAAGAACCATAAACTCGTGACTAAAAAAATGATTTCATAAGTTCTTGAAATAAATATATTTTTAGTTGAGATGTGTCGTAAAATATAAGAATTATTTTACTACCCTCTTTTCCTTAAACCATATTGTTCATTCTTCGATAGTAAATGTCATGTTATCGGTGTTATACTTTTTTTTTTAATTTGATGCTAATACTCTTTGTTATTTTAGGATTATGCAGTCGAAAGCTCTATTAATTAACGATTTATATTGTCTTTATTCTGAAATAGGGTACGTGGGGGCGCCAAAGTAGCAATTTTTTTTTTTTTTTTGGTCATTTTCTTACATAGAAGAAATCTTACTAAATGGGAAGATGATTCGTTGTCTTATTCAAGGAAATTGAAAATGATGAAATTAGATGGTGGAAGTCAAGAGGAATTGTACTAACAGTAAGCTTTCATCCAAATACATTAAAAATTCATTGAAACTTCGTTCCATTAAAAAAAGTCAAAAGTGTAAATAAGGAAAAATAAATTTAATATGTGGGTTAAAAAAATCATAGACATTGTGAAAACAATATATTGAATAATAAAGAATATAAGAGAAAATTTGTAATTTTTTTATTTAATTTAATTATATAGTCCTGTCTATTATCGTAATTTTTTATGTGAACATTTTAGTAATTAAAAAAATTATTGAATATTAGGTTTAATGACTATTTTGGTGGGTTCAAATAACCTCACCCAATTCATTATATTATCTTATTATTATCTTATTAAGCACCATTTCCTTCAATATGGTATTTTAAGATAAAATTTTAGAATATTAACACTATAATTAATTTTTTTAATTTTTTTTAGTGTGAGGAAGCTCTTTTGTGAAAAAAAAAACAAATTTCAATAAAGAAAAGAGTGAAAGTTGTTAGGACAGATTTGATTAACAATAAGACAATGTCGTTACGTTATGATTACAGCTGACTAGAATTTAACCACTTAGAACAAATTTTGTTTGACTCTTAACGCAAAATGATCCACGAGAACCACGACTCCGGTTAATTTAAGTCGCTATCACCGTCCATTTTACTTTACATTTCTAATCGTGGAATTTGTGTGTATTCCTTTTTCTTGATTTTTTTAATGCATAAATTTATATATATTTTTTTACATTAAAAAAATGGCAATTGATTTTTTTGATGGAGTAATTCGAATGCCTCGGAACAAAACTAGCTAGATTTGTCTTATGAAAAAAAAAAATTATGACAAAAGTAAATATAAGGTTTTGTTTGTTAAATGTTTAAAATTTGAAATTTCATTAATTTTGATTTTTTTACGATTTATATATTTTATTTTTTTTAACTTATATATAATCTTTATATATTTACATTTAAATAATAAAAATAAACTTTTATAACTTCTACGTGAGTGGGAAATGTTTGAATGATAAATAAAAATTATATTGAAAAATATCTCTATTAAATATGTTTATTTCCTAAATTAGAAAACCCAATTTCCTTTATTCATTTTGGCTTATAATTTATAAAGACATGAAATTCATGTTTAAGATATTTTGTATTGATACAAAGAAATAAGATGTCACTTGTATTCAAATATTTTTTTAAAAAAGGCTAAAAGCTCGTTTAGTCCCTATATTTTGAAGTTAGTGCCCGTTTAGTCCCTATATTTTTAAAAATACCTTAAACCATCCCTACCATTAAATTATTGACACTTTTACCATTATCTTTTGTTCTTTTTAACTTATTTTTATAATATTGCCCTATTATAATAATTTTTTAGACATTATTAAAAAGAAAAAAATAACCCTATTATAATAATTTTTTTAGACATTATTAAAAAGAAAAAAATAAATTACCAGTTTAACACCAAAAAATAAAAAAAAATAAAAAAAAATATATTAATTTTTGTGGAACATACTCTTGAGTTAAAATATTAATTTTTCTAAAAAAATTGATAATGTAATTTTTTACGATATTAATTTTTTAGACATACGTGAGCTTCCACAAAAATTAATATATACCTTTTTTGTTTTTATTTTATTTTTGAGTTTAATTTGATAATTTAATTTTTTATTAGTATCCAAAAAAGAAACATTATTGTAAAAATGTAATATTGTAAAAGTAAGTTAAAAAAAAAAATAATGGCATAAGTGTCAATATTTAGTAGCAGAGACATTTTGAGGTGTTTTAAAAAATACAGAGACTAAATAGACACTAACCTCATAATATAAGGACTAAACAAGCTTTTACCCTTTAAAAAAAAATAATCATATCACACATTTGTATTTATACCTTTTCAGATTTCAATTAAAAAAGTAAATCTTACTTTAATCAAAATAACCATGTATACTCGTATAGAACAACCTAGATCTATCTTTAAATATGCAAGGAAAACAAAATAAGAAAAAAAATGTTTGTATAAGAAACACATAAAAAGACCCGAATATCTATTGCATGTGTTAAGGGAGATGATGAATTATGAATGGCCAATTAGTAATAAATGTCTCCTTAGATTAGATTCTCTCATAATCTAACATTTCTTAACGTTTCAATGAGATTTTGACACCAGCTATTTTAATTAATCCTATGGATAATGTTCAAAGTTTATTTTATTTGTCGTTATTAAAGAAAAAACAACTCCCTTTGTTGCTGACTAAAATAGAACTAACAAACCACAACGGAAGTTAACTGTTTTCTCATCTACTTTTTAATTATTATAAAGAGTAATCAAACAAAGATTGTAATCGTTATCATCTTCAGTCTTGCCTCCCCCTTTTTCTTCACGCCCATTGGCTTTGCATACATCCCCTCTGTCATACTTAGCCTTCAACAAAATCCAATTATCGATTGTGATTTGAATTGACGGAATCAAAGCTTTTGACAATTAATATCTAATGAGAATTTTAAAGAAAAATCTAATATTGTCCAATTCATTTGATTTTAGTCTTTTTTGTTTTTTTGCCTATACATATGCATATTCTGTTTAATTTTTATATCTTCTGACGAGGCCAACTCACGTGCTTGTAATTTTCTAGATGTCTTGTAATTTTCCACAGTACTTACTCATTGAAAGTTGAAACTGCAGAATCGTTACATATCTAGTTAGTTATTTATTATTATTAGGGGTAAAAGTACTAAAGCAGCACTAGTTCTTTCCATTGCGGCAAGTAAAGGAAAAGAAGAAGAGAGCAAGAGAGATAAATGTCACAATCCCAGGAGCTAAGCCAAGGCCAAGGCCCCAGAGCAAAAGGCCACAGGCGGCAGCGGTCTAATTCAGTCGGTGGCTTTGGTAACACAAAAGTTTTTCCCATTCAAAAAAGTTGATAAAGGTGGCTGCTGCACACCGAAAATGGGACTCTCTTAGAAAGCAGCATCGCAAAGCTAATCTGCTAGCTCTGAAAAATGGTATGAATGGGGGGCTCGGTCTCGGTTTTTGGAAGATGGTGACATGTTGCAGACCTTGGCATTCAAAACCTTGTCGGGACTTGAGACAGCGACGTGTTTTCATGAGTCATGACTACCCACTCCCTCTCCCTCTCTCTGTCTCTCCCTCCATTTCATGCGCACGTTACCCAACACAATTCAAAGATTGAGAAATTTAGACCACCAAATTGCTTGCCAATTCACTCCAAGTTTCCGCCGTCTTCACCAACCACAACTACCCACGTCATCAACACGAGGGTAATTAGGTCATTCTGATTACTTGATAAGAAGGACATGGCAACCTTATCAAAATCAAGAATGCTTTGCTTGCTGTACTTAATGTTATGGTTGGCACACCATTGTTACAGAATAACCCTAAAAACATTTTACAGGAGAACAATTTTCTTTCCATTTTTTTTTTGTCTTTTATAAATTTATACTAGTTCTTATACTAAGTTTTGAATATACATCATTATCCCATGAAAATAGCCCAAAGATACGTTAATTTATTAAAAAAGAAAACTTACTATTTTTATCATTTAAATGACTAGAAAAAGAAAATATTTTCGACAATAATAGTTGAGTAAGAGTGTAAGGAAATATCACCATACACACTATATTTATTATGATTGATTGATATTATAGGTGTGTTTAGGAATGAGGTTGTGCAACTATATTTTAAAAGATACAACACTAAAGTATTTACAGAGATGGACAATGGGCCGAGATCGGCATCAAAGTAAGGCTCATGTGTACTCGTACCGTATCTTTTTTTTTTTTGCTTAGGCCTGACCCGATACATGTGTTGTGTTCACTTGTGTTGTGCCCACACATGTCGTGTTGTGGGTCTTGTCGTGCCGTGCCTAAGAAAAAAATTCAATAAATTTTTTTCTTTTTAAAAAAAAAAATTTTAAGAGCACATGTCAAACTGTTGGTTTGCTTTTTTTAAAGTTTATGTATTTTTTTTAGGTTTATACCTTTATTCAAATTTAATAAAATCGAAAATTCAAAACTCAAGTCTATATTTAATAATAATAAACTAATAATAGTAAGATAATGTAATATTAATTACTAATTTTGATTTTATAGTATTATAATTTTTTTTAATACTTAACGACGACGACGACGACGACGACAACAACAATAATAATAATAAATTTTCTTAAGGGTTAACTTACTTGCTAACTTGGACTTACATAGAGTCATAAATCACAGTTTACAATAATATTAATGCATATTTATAATTTTATTCATTAAAATCATGATATCAATTATTTATTTAATAAATTATAAATATAAATCAATTATAATATTTTTTAACTAAGAATTAACTGAAGTTAAACAAATTCAATTTCAAGTTTCAAGTTATTTGTAAAATCATAAAATTTAGTTTACTTTCAAAAAATAAAAAGTATTTATTGTAGATTTTTTAATCGTGTCATGCTTAGCCCATCTCTAATCGTGCCGTGCTTTTAAGGCTCGCGTGCCTAAAGTTTTAAGTCCAGCTCAGCCCACGTGTGTGTTGTGCTGTGCCGTGCCGTGCCGTGCCACGTGTCCCACCGAAACGTGCTCGTGTCTTGCCGTGCTGTATGGACACGTGTTGTGCCGATGCCCGTGCCGTACCATATGCCATCCGGCCCATTAGTCATCTCTGAGTGTTTAGTAAATACTAGATATTATAAATTGAAAGCTATTATATTTTTAATAAATTTATTAAAATTATTATTTAAAAATTATATTTATTATATATTATTAATTTTTATTTCATAATTATTATTTTTATACACCAACCATGCCTTAAAAGTTACAATATATTTATCGCGCTATATCTATCATGATCAACAAGCATATAGACTACCGGCATCGGATGATAGAATTTTCTACAGTTCTGGACTTGTATACGAGTCACGAGAGGCTTCCCATTCAAACCGAATCGAAACCGAAAGTACTTGTCACCTAATGTTAATCGAGCGAGAGATCTAACTTTTCAGTTTTCACATTTGTTTTTAAAGCAGAGGTTGGGGTTTTAGATCGTTGTCATCAATAGAACAAGAAATGACATAATTGTTCGAAACCCACCCATAATGCTTGTCCAATTCGAACTTATTTTTAAGTAATGTCGATAATGACATTCCTCACCAGTCGCCCTGTTACCCTTCCTGCGTACATTAGACACGGCTGTAATTGAAATTATATAAGATTAGGATGAGACAGGCGCAGACAGTTGGTCATGTAATCTATGGGCATTATTGTCCAATTGTTCAATTTTAGCACATGAGTTTTTTTTTATCAAGTAATTAAAAATTTTGGGTTATTTTCATGAATTTTTTGCAATAAGAAACCAATGTCATACTATTGGTGCATTTTTCCAAGTGATGTGTCCCCAAGCGTAGAGTAATAAAGTTCATTCAACTTGGGGGCTTGAAACTTGTTCAGCACAAGACTGAAAAACCAAAACCAAAACCAGGGAGACAAGCCAAAACCAAAGTCTGTAAAACCGCTAACTTGGCTTCAAGATGATACACGAATCCTTATCGTACGCCAGTCTCGAGTGCTTTTTTGAGTTATCGTACGCTCCCACACAAAAAAGGAAATTAACTAACTGGCATCTCTAGCCAAGCTACCTGCAGCAGACCAAAGCTCGCCGTACTTATCTACCCAACAGAAAAGAAGCTTAAACTGCAGATTATTGTCTGAACCAGAAGAGGTACCACAATTGTGCCAACTTTGTTGCTCTGCTTTCATAGTACAAGTTTAAATCTTTGGATATTTGAGCTAGGGTTTAGCTGTATATGTGGAGTGGGTTTTGTTGGATCTGATTTAGCGGTCTAGGGTTTCTTCCATGCAAAACAAGAGGAACCCATATCTCAAATGTATTTTTCATGCAGCAACAACAACAACAACATGAAGGGAAGATAAGGTTTTGGATTTGGCCTGTATCTGTTGGATTTGAGTTTCTCTTCTCTTGCCATATTCGTAGTTAGCTAGTGCTAGACGTATATCTCTCAAATTTTCTTTTCCCAAGAAACAAACAAAAAGCATGGCTAATCGATGGTGGGCTGGAAATATAGCAATGAGAGGAGCTCCAACGCTTCATCTGAGAAACCCGGCTGAAGATGACCGTTCCGGTCTAACCGGCCGTCTCGGTTCACACCAAAGAGAGCAAGAACTCCTCGTTGACACAAATAATAACAACACAAATACCCCTACCGCCACTCACCAAAATCAAGAAGATCAAGAAGAAAATCTTGGAGGTGACAACAACAACCAAGAAGCCGAAGAACAAGGGTTGACCCTTGAAACTGTCGAACCGGGTTCCAGCGGCGGCGGCGGCTCCGGCTCAATCTCTCGTCGACCCAGAGGCCGGCCACCCGGTTCAAAGAACAAACCGAAACCCCCTATTGTCATCACCAAAGAAAGCCCCAACTCTCTCCGCAGCCACGTGCTTGAAATCACCAGCGGCACCGATATCGTCGAGAGCATTGCCAATTTTGCTCAGCGACGCCACCGTGGGGTGTCTATATTGAGTGGGAGTGGAATTGTGACCAATGTGAGTCTTCGGCAACCGGCAGCACCCGGTGGACTCATAACTTTGCATGGAAGATTTGAGATTTTATCGTTATCAGGTGCGTTTTTGCCCGCTCCATCCCCCCCGGGGGCCACGGGGCTAACAGTGTACTTAGCGGGCGGTCAGGGGCAGGTGGTTGGCGGGACGGTAATGGGGGCATTAATGGCATCAGGGCCGGTTATGGTGATAGCAGCTACATTTACTAATGCTACATATGAGAGGCTCCCTATGGAGGATGAAGAAGATATGGGTCAGTCTCAGAGTTTGCAGCAGCAAGGAAATGGAAATGGAGGGACTAATAGTGGCGGCGGAGGTAGCGGTGCTGGTGGGGGCCAGTCTCAGGTTCTGGGTGGTGGTGATCATCAAGGTGGTGGTACAACAACAATGCCAATGCCAATATACAATTTGCCTCCAAATTTGATGCCCAATGGACAAATGCCACATGACGTATTTTGGGGGCCGCCGCCTCGACCACCTCCGTTTAACTAATGGGAAGAGAGTTGGGTCAAAAGTGCATGCATTTTGCTGACCGGTTTTGTCCAAAAATGTACTGATCATCATAATCTATTGTAAGCATAGCTAGCAATTATGGAAGGTAGGTTCCTTTTTAATCTTTTGTGAATCTTGACCAAGTTCTCTCTATTGTTAATTAATGTTTTGGAACTTGTGGATTGTTCTTGTTTTGCTCTCTAATCAACTTTTTATGTTGTAGACTTTAGTTTCTGATGATATAGGAAATTAAAGAAGCAATAGTCAAGCAAAATGCAGTTCTTGCTATACCGAAATTTTTTTGATGGATCAATGAAATCACTTTCTTGTATAAACGGTAAGCTTTTCAGAAGTTTATGTGATTTTATGCCCTTACTGTGGTGAGGGTAAAAAATATATGAAATGAATTTGAATTTTTTTTTTTGTAATGATTGAAGTTGAATTAATAATTAACTACCTAGTTGAATTAAGCATGGTGTTGGGGGGGGGGGGGGGGGGGAGAGGCGCGGGGCTGTTACTGACAGGGAAAGGCAGATATGGTTGGGGTTTGATTCATTGGCATTTTCTCTCAAAAGTCCCCTTTTCACTTCAAGTTAAAATTATGGTGCATGCATTTGCATCATTATTTCTGGTAGACAAAAGCAATGGTTGGTTCCCAACTTGATTTGTGTCCCTGCAAGTTGAATTGGAAAGTTTACACATGTTGGGTCTTTTAGGGCTTGTGTGGGATCTAGCTACATTAGACATGAACGGAAATCCACGCCCAAGAATAGCTATTTGATATTTGGCATATATATGGAAACCTTTCTGGTAACATCTAGGATGTACTTGGCCTTTCTCAGTACATGTAAAGCATGCTCACTTTTTGGGCAGATTCCATTGAATCACCCTTATCTCCATTAGTCCATTTACAGGTTGATATAGGCTACCTAGTTTAATTATTGTGTTAAATTTATTTACAGCTCTAATTGTCATCGGACCAAGACCGATTCAACAATTCATGCTTGCTATGGTATTTCGCTTTTATACTTGATTGTTTACATCTCTATTAGTGAAGTTATGGTTGTTTAGTAAAATGGCAAATCGATTCAAGTGGACTTCCAATTGTTGGTGGGAATTATTGTTGTTTGCAATAAGAACTCGCCTTGTTTATTTTATCTCTTCCTTTCATTTTAAAGTCTCTATTCAACACCTTCGTCTTGTGAACAGTTAAGCTAACTTGTTATGATATGATGACTTAAGTTTTATCTATTTCATATCGTAGTTTGGGCTTTTTCTTTAATCTGCAACTTAGAAGGATGAGTTCTTTTGAAGGCTGTAACTTCATCCATCATACTCTTATAGATTGTGCTGAGAAGATGCGTAAGTCATATACAACACCAAATGATTGCATTAGTTTGACAAATTGTAAGGAAATTTTGTCTCTTCTACACTCTTTTAGTCAATGGTAGTTGATATGTATTGTTCGTGTCATCAATCTTTTGAGTTTGCACTTTAACCTTTGATAGTGAATCATGTCTAAAAGTCAATTCCTAATCTACCAAACTGGTATAAGTCCATCTCTTGCAGATTCATTTGAGAGTGTTTGTCTTTGAGCTTGCACTTGTGTCCATATCTTGATGTTCCGCGAATGTGTGTTTCAAGAACAATATTTTATCTTAGCTTTGGTTGTTGGCAAGAATGTTGGTTGTAATTGTATGTACTACTTAAACTTGGGACTTGATGATCAGTAGAATTGTTATATATAAATTAATGACACTTGTTATTCAACGTGTGTGCTTGAGCTGAGATAATTAGCGTGATATATGCATTAGAAGAAGAACGCAGGGTGATACGAAAAGGAAGATCTATCGGTTTTCATTAGCCTTAGCCAAGTTTTTCTTTTTTTGGATTGGATGGCATTTATGTCTATGAAATCTTAACTGCTAGGTAATCATACAGGAATCCCATATTACCTCATATTAGATATAAGATGGTTGGTGCAATCAGATTGTGTCATTTCTTGGCTATTCATCTGAGCTGCTTAATTGTTTTTACACCTTTAAACTTGTGCATGAAGTAGTAGTATACACTGGAATAAATTTAATTTTGCATCTGGGTAATCCCTCATTTCTTATCTGTGGAGTTAGCATTCCCAGCAGTTACATGCGGACTTTTGACTCGTGCATATGTTTTTATTGCTTTGACATTTGCCAGGATGTTTTTGCTTTTATGATTAGAATTACAGTACTGCAGCTGTAATTGCTTGCTCTTTTTAATTTGATTATTTTCATTTTCGGATTTGGTTGAAGAAGATGGAGAGATGGGGCAGTCTCCTAATTTTCTTAGATTATTTTGCATTTATTTTTGTACTAAGAAAATGTTGATGTTCATTGGAATTTTCGTGAATAGAAAAAATGCGGTCTTTCTTCACTCTTGATTCATTTTCAGGCTTAAACCCTAATTCCTAAACCCAAGTTTGCCTAAATTTCGGGTTTGAAACACTTTAAGCCAATGTAGTAAATAAATAAAATAATAGAAGGATTATGATTTTTTTTTTAAGATCTTGTGTCACGTAATTGTACGTAGTTAATATATATATATATATGTATTAACCACCTATTACCCATACCCATGTGAATATTGTCCAGAAGGAATTTAAATTATGATAGAACCTTGATCCATAATAGAAACCATACTCAGGACCAACTTAATTTGGCCTAGATTAAATTTTTATAAAGGATAAATATTTGTTTTGTTCTTATATTTTGATTTAACTATTTATTTATTCTTTATATTTAAAAATATATATTGAAATATTTCTGTAATTAAATATGTTATATTTTTTTCTTATCTTTTTCTTTCCTCTTACAGTAGGGGTGTCAAAAAAACCCGCCCGGACCGGATCCGGCCAATCCGGTCCGGGCAAAACCCGGACTGCATATACTGAAAAAGCGGATCCGGGTTTCCGAATTTAAAACCCAGACATTTCCGGCCACGGTCCGGGTTCAGCACCAAAACCCGGAACCCGGACCCGGACCCATTTTTAGAATAAACTAAAAAAAAAAAAACTAAAACTAAAACCAGTTACCAATAATGGCCATGGAGCCCGCTAGCTCGGCCGCAGTGATGTAGCCGTTGCCATCGCAATCGAAGGACCGAAAGGCCTCCATGAGTTGTTCTTGGTTGACCAAGACTTGCTCGCTGATGTCGGGGAGTATTAGAGCAACCAATTCGTCGAATTCGACAAGGCCGTTGCTGTTGGAATCCATGTCGGCCAACAAAATGTGCAGCTGGTCGCCGGTTGGCTTGAGCCCCAGGGCGCGCAGGAGTGCGGCCAGTTCCAGCTGCGTGAGGCTGCCGTCCGAGTCCATGTCGAAACGCATGAATATGTCTTTGAGCTGTTTTAGTTGCTCCGATTGAACTGTTTCCATCACCGTCATTGTTGATTAAAGATATATGGGAATGGGGTGAAGGAAAGAAAGAAACAAAAATAAGATTCAAGGAAAAAAAGAAAAAAGAAAAAAAAAGGCTGTGTTTTGTGTTCTTTTGTTTTTGTGCTTTTGTTTGTTTAAGACGCAGTGATGTAACCATCACCATGCATGTTTTTGTGACAGCCATTTCATTTCATCTCTTCATCTTCATGTTCTGCCACTGCTAGCAGCCCTGTGCCTTTTGTCTTCTTTTCGAAATAATTGTTTGCGGGCATAGAAGTCCGGAAGACAAAACCCGGACTCGGGACACGCCGGGCTCAAGCTCGGACCGGACATGCAAAAGCCGGGTTTTGTCCGGGTCTGGGTTTCAATTTTTTGCGCCCGGTCCGGTCCCGGGTTGCACCAAACTCGGACCGGACCCGGAATTTTGCCAAGCCTATCTTACAGTAATACCCTTTGCAATCATAATCTTAATATTAATTGATTAATTAATAATTATTTATTAACAAATTAATCAATAAATAATAGAGTGAAAGAAGTAGTAATTTGGTACTTGTGCAACAATCTTGTTAATAACTATTTGTAAATAATTAATATAAACTAACTTTAAGTAATATTTAATATTCTTGTTAATAATTATTTTATAAAAAATAATTTATTAAATTAATTCTACAAGTAAAATAATAATAAAAATATTTGTTTAAATTTTTATATTACTTTTAAGGTTGATTTGATAGATTATTATTTTCTTCTTTTAATTAATGTCTTTAAGGATACATATTTAACCACATGAATATCTTGAAGTATGTTTTTAGATATAGGGACCAAACACATATTTTAATTCAAGATATAAGGATAAATAAATATGTATCCTCTTTTATAAATAGAGGGTTTGGTCTGAATTTTTGTTATATATGTATACATTTGTTTTATTTCGTTTCTTCTTCTTGTTGTTTTTTTTTTAATAATTATACAAATACTGATAAATACAGATCAATGCCTCACACATATCAAAGTTGAATATGTAGATAGGGCAAATTCCATTTTTTATTTTTAAATAAAAGAAAAAGATTCTCTCCTCATTCCTCTACACGACACCGTGGTCCTCAAAATTTCAAATGAAAATGTTCTCTCGTCATTCCTCCATGGATCGACATCGAGAGAATATATAAAAATTATATTCTATTCAAACCAATTGAAATTTAAAAAGGAGACATACATGCACAAATGCGGAAAGCACAATTCATAATTCAAGGGATGTGATGTGGGTGTGGGTGTAATTGGTTTCATCAAATGACATATTTTGTGCGCGCGTGTGTGTGAGTAAACAAGATTTAATGACTCGGCAGCAAGTTTATAAAAATTAATATCCGTTTGGTTCACACCCAAGCATAACATTAGTTGGTAAATACTAAATACACAGGTGTTCTTTAACTATCGATTAATAAATAATGTAATAGAGGCAGATCGGGTATATTTTGAGAGATTTTATTATTAATTAAACTAAATGGACACTCATATAACCAACCCCCAAAATATGATACATCTCATTTTATTTATTTAGACACAACACACATGAGTAAACATATACTTATAAATCTTATATATCATCATGTCTACTCATAAAGTGATATAAAATGATGTTTTGAGGTGCCAAATTATCACTTTATGTATGAAATACAAACTTTTGGGAGCATAATATTACCATTAAGATAATTTAGCCATTTAACCACTCTCATCAGGATTTCTTCCCTGTTGAGAAATTATAAGAAGATTAAGAACATTCAACTCCTGTCTCATCAGTAATCAGACTCGCGACCGTAATAAGACCTTCTTTTATTTTTGAAAGGTCGGGGCTTACTATTAAATTCTCCCTGATCAGATTTCGCTTTCATAAAGATAGAATTTTGGATTCGTGATGGACCCATTTCCACTAAATATACACAAAATAATTGACTATAATTATAATGAATTAGTAATCAATTTGATAACGTTATGTCATGAGTTGAATGTCACTTAATAATTGGTTTTCAAGGTCAATTGTCTAAACCAATAATTCGTGCCAACGTGATTGTAATTGGAAATAATTTGCTTTTGTTATTTCTTGCCAGATTGAAACATCTCATTGGTTAATTTTGTCGTAATCTAATTGATTGATGACTTGATGTGTGTTTTTATTCCACGGTTTGGGACAGCTAGATAGATATGAGGATTTCATTTATTGAACACCAACCGTTCCCTCTTTCTCTGAAGAGTTGTTATTGGTCTCTATTATGGTGAGGAATTTCAACATCAATTACTTGCTGGTTGAAGCTGATTTTCTACAACGGCATGCATAAACAGAGAGAGCCCCCAGTCGAGACCTAATTTTCATCATCCGACACTCGGAATAAGTTACGGTGGATCAAAATAAGAATGCCACACACGCTCGATCGCTTGCTGGCTGATGGCATAGCAGTTCCAATTCTTACCGAAGCCAAAATTGATGAGCCGTTCGATCGGCTGCGATGAAGAGGGTGAATCAGCACTTTCACACATAACAACAGCGTTTGTTTACTCTTGATGAATGACAAGTGGATGTAAGAGAAACCGCACAAAACACGCACCTGCTCTTAAACGTATCTGCAAATGATAGACTAACATCGGTTTGGTAGATTAATTAAGAATTAAGTTACTTTTGAGTCATGATTTGCTGGCAAAGGTTTATGGTCATTTTTTTTACACCGATTATAATTCATATTATATAAGATTACAATTAGACTATACTCATATTATTTGAGATTCACATTTCATAAAAAAGAAAATTATCTCCACTCAATTATTTGTTAACTCCTACAATAATTGAGAATAAATTTTAACTCCTGAAATATTGTGTGGGGCTCGAACTGCTTCTACAATAATTGAGTGGAATTTTAAGTTCTAAAATGCTGTGAGGGCTGTTTACGAGGACAGCAGCCCTCATGGACACTTAATTGTCTAAAAATATTCAAAAATTTGCCAACAATCATCGTAGAAACTAATTGTCCTATTGCATCAACCACATTCGACTAAAAGATTATAAAAGAGACAAAATTCCTGAAAATTTGTCCAACTAATGCAACCGTTTGTTGTTGTATCAATTCAAAGGCTATAAAAAACTGAAACTGGATACACTTAGAAGAAGATCAAGCGATAGGAAATGGAGAAGGCGGCACTCGCGGTTGAAGTAAGGGAACAAATGGCAGTACTTCCACATGAAGGCATGACCAACATAACATAATAGAAGATATTCATATCCTTTCTGAAAAACACAATTTGTGAATTCTCTGGGAAAAATACTATAAGTGTTGGATAATCCTTCTCCGAGTGAAATGGTATAACTGTTGGATAATCCAAAGGTGCCAGAAAATAATAGGGAACACTTGGTTTAAAATCTATCACATAACACTGCCTCCATTCCGTTTCAGGAACCACCAAAGAATTATTGTAATTAGTGAGTTTCTTTCGAAGAACAAAAGATCAAAACCCCACGAAAACGTTATGGTAGCCACTTTGAAGCAACTCATCGATTTCAGTTTTTGTGAGAATCGGAACAGCTCTACCAGTCATACGTGCAAGTAGCATTCTGATCAACCACAAGTTATCCGCGGCCGTGTTGGGGTCGTATGCAACGAAAGTTTGCAATGAATAGGTATCGATTGCGACTCTGCTGTACATAGAGTTGTTGTAAGCACCACCCCTACTTTCGATTCGAACCACCATGAGATTCGGGATGATAATGGAAACCAATAACAAGATTTATGGGATTGCACCCCCTGTTAGGACGAGGGAGAAGGAAGCATTGGTCAGTAACAGGATTGCACACAAAGTATGTCACGGGATGGCGGCCGCAAAGGGTCAAACCACTGAAGAAACCCAAGATGAAACCAATCCTTTTCAAAAAAAAGGACGAGATGTTAAAGGCATGCCTTGTTTGCAGACTGGTAAGAAGGAGAGCTTAGGGGCCCCTTCTTGTTCGATTGTAGTCCAGTATCAGGACTTGCAGCCCTGGAAAAATCCTAGCAATTGCAACTGTTGTGATTCTCTATTGAGCCTGCGCCGGCGCTGGTATTGGGCATAGAATGAGGGGTCAAAGAGTAAACGGTTCGATGTTTTTGACAATGATCTATATTGGAATATGTATTTTACAGGCAATTGAAGGAAGATTTCAAGAATGATATCATCGCTCAATTCAACATGACGATGACGATGAATATGATCACCCATATTAATCAATCAATTATTTCTTTTAAGCAAATTAAGGGATTTCATTTGAGTCAGAGGCTATGTACCAACAAATAAATATTAATTAATTCTTATCACATATAGGATATATAAATCAGCTGAATTCTTTCTACTTCAGAATCCTGTTTTACAGTCTTATTCCTTGTTGTCGGGGTGTCTATTCTAGGGTTAGTCGGACAAGTACAGTCCTATTTGTAGGCAGCAAGTCAACTTTCAAATGGAACATGACCGCACAACTAATTAACTATTCGCAGGAGAGACTATTTGATAAATCAAACCATCAATTATTATTTTTTTTGTGATTTATCTTGTTCAATTTTTCATCATGCCTATGTTTTGTTGATTATAGGTCATATTGACCCTCTTAATTATACTAATTTTATGTTTTTCCCAGTTTACTTCTGTAGTTTCTGCATTATAACCCCATTGAATACCCGATGCATCCACCTCTTTTTAACTCCTCATGTGCTGAGTCCTGGCTCCGAAAACATATTTATGTTTAAGAAGATAGGTTAGGCTTAGCCACACTCATTATAGTTTTATGTTAGGTAGTCGTTATTGAGTATATGAATCTTGGAGGAGCTAAATTAATCTTATTTTGCAGATATGTTTGAGTCATTAAGGGAATAATATGCTTCATTGCCAACATCGTAAATTCTTCAACATGAGACACCAAAGATTGATTTGATTTAGTAAAATTGTCAAAATCATCTCCTCTAATTGAAAGAGCAAAAGTAATCATCACGTGCCCTTACAAAGCAAACAACAAGAACCGCACTAAGCATTTCAATTTATTTGTCACACGAAGATATTATTAGTATTACAGAGACAACCAGACATGCAAAACAACAATATATCCTCCACACGTGCACCTCAACATGTTACATTCGTTCAAGATGATACATGTCTCATTTCAATCCTCTCCTCGTTTGCCTCCTTCGATTTCTATTAATTGTGAAAATTAGGAATAAAATTGTTTCTTCTAATTAAATTCACTCAAACAAAGCTGATCTAAATGAAATTGTGAACTCGTGCTCAATAATTTCAATGGAATATGTTCTAAAGTTACTTTAAATAATTGGTATGCAATTAAGTGATGGTGAGTGGGGGCAGCGTATTGAGTAAGAAACACTTAAATTAAGAAAATACAACCCAAAAATTAAATGATTAATATTCATTCATACCATAGCAAATATTTGGATTTTGATTCTAATTTTCCAGATAAAATAGCAAAAATGTGAGAAATCAAAATTTTGATCTTGCCACGTTATTGCACGCGGGACCCCGCTGATAAGAAGTCCGAGAATCTCGCTTTGGTCCAAAACATATCTCCCACTTAGATTTTCTAATTAAACAAGAATTAATTTAAGGCAATGGGATTACTTATAAAAAAAAAAAGGGGGTTACAAAAAGTAAATAATAATAATAATATAGTAAAAAAAAAAATAAAAGGGAAAAGACAGTCTCACTCACGTTAGTCATCACCCACGAAGTAGAAGTAGGGTTTTGTTCTTTTGCCGTACAGAAACAGAACGAAAGGCCAACGAAGCCCAGTTCGGTTTCGGCTGTCACTCTCGGCCTCCGAGTTTTGGTTACAAAACAAAACCACTTGCTTTTGATTTGAGTTACGAAATTCACAAGGTTTCCTTCATTCTTCATTCTTCATTCTCTTTCTCCATGTATTATTAGGTTTTTTTTTTTATCTAACACTTAATGACAGTTCACGTCTCTGCTGTAATTTGATTAAATTTGTAGGGTTTTTGCTGTTTTGCTGAAACGCTTTTACTTTTCTCCTTTAATGCGAAAATATGGATTACGGGTTGGTTAATTCTGGTTTTTTTTTTTTTTTGGTTTTGCAGGTGGATTGGGAGAATGTCGGGCTTAAAAGAAATTACAGCAATTACAGCAGCAGATTTTTTGCAAGTAAGTAGTTTTGATTCTCTTCTGTTACTATTATGATTAATCTACTAAAACGAAAATAGCACAAATTTGATGACGTTTTGTTCTTCTTGGAATTTCGATTATAGGGTACCCACAGGAACACTCTGTTCCTGAATGGAAATTCTGCTATCAAGCGGAAGAATTTGCTATGGGGGGCGCTGAGCAATCAAAATTCGAAATTTGGTATCTCTAGTAGAAAAAGTGTTTCGTTGAAATGTTGTGCTCAATCAAAGCCTAGAGCCGTTGTCTCTGGGGATAAGGCCACTTCAGTGGATGAGCAACCAAACTTGATTGAGAAGCCTGCTCAAGAGGTTATTCATTTTTATCGGATTCCGTTACTTCAGGACAGTGCCGCTGCTGAGCTTCTCAAGTCTGTTCAGACAAAGATTTCAAATCAGATTGTTGGGTTGAAAACAGAGCAGTGTTTTAATATTGGTCTTGATTCTAGGATTTTGACTGAGAAACTTGAAGTGTTGAAGTGGCTTCTTCAAGAAACATATGAGCCAGAGAATTTGGGCACTGAGAGCTTTCTTGAGAAGAAAAAGCAAAAAGGACTGAAAGCTGTGATTGTGGAGGTTGGGCCTAGATTGTCTTTTACTACTGCATGGTCTGCTAATGGTGTATCTATTTGTCGTGTGTGTGGGTTAACAGAGGTGACTCGGTTGGAGAGGTCAAGAAGATACTTGTTGTTCAGTAAAGGTGCACTACAAGATAATCAAATTAATGATTTTGCTGCAATGGTTCATGATCGGATGACCGAGAGTGTTTATACTGAGAAGCTGACATCATTTGAGACCAGTGTGGTCCCAGAGGAAGTTAGATTTTTGCCAGTTATGGAGAATGGCAGAAAGGCGTTGGAGGAAATCAATCAGGAGATGGGTCTGGCTTTTGATGAGCAAGATTTGCAGTACTACACCCGGCTCTTCAAAGAGGACATCAAGCGGAATCCAACTACAGTTGAATTGTTTGATATTGCACAATCCAATAGTGAGCACAGCCGGCATTGGTTTTTTACTGGGAAGATTGTGATTGATGGAAAACCTATGGATAGGACTCTCATGCAGATTGTGAAGAGCACCCTGCAGGCAAACCCTAATAATTCCGTCATCGGCTTCAAGGATAACTCAAGCGCAATCAAGGGCTTCCCTGTGAAGCAATTGCGACCAGTTCAGCCTGGTTCAACATGTCCACTAAGTGAAAGTTCTCAGGACCTTGATGTTTTATTTACTGCAGAGACCCATAATTTCCCATGTGCAGTGGCACCGTACCCAGGAGCAGAGACGGGTGCAGGTGGCCGAATCAGGGATACCCATGCGACTGGAAGGGGGTCTTTTGTAGTGGCATCTACAGCTGGTTACTGTGTTGGGAATCTGAATGTAGAAGGGTCTTATGCTCCCTGGGAAGATCCGTCTTTTACATATCCATTAAATTTGGCTTCCCCTCTCCAAATTCTTATTGATGCTAGCAATGGTGCATCTGACTATGGAAACAAATTTGGAGAGCCTTTGATTCAGGGCTATACGCGGACATTTGGAATGAGACTCCCAAGTGGGGAAAGACGAGAATGGTTGAAGCCAATCATGTTTAGTGGGGGCATTGGGCAAATTGATCACAACCATATATCAAAAGGCGAGCCTGACATCGGGATGTTGGTTGTGAAGATTGGAGGTCCTGCATATCGTATTGGAATGGGAGGTGGAGCAGCATCTAGTATGGTTAGTGGGCAGAATGATGCAGATCTTGATTTTAATGCTGTACAGCGTGGGGATGCTGAGATGGCACAAAAGTTGTATCGTGTAGTTCGTGCCTGCATTGAGATGGGGGAAACTAACCCAATTATCAGCATTCATGATCAAGGAGCTGGTGGGAATTGTAATGTTGTCAAGGAAATCATATACCCAAAGGGTGCTGAGATTGATATCCGGGCGATTATAGTTGGTGATCATACTCTGTCTGTTTTAGAGATATGGGGAGCTGAATACCAGGAGCAGGATGCAATTTTGGTGAAACCGGAAAGCCGTGATCTTTTACAATCAATCTGTGAAAGAGAAAGGGTCTCGATGGCTGTTATTGGAACCATTAGTGGCGAGGGGCGTGTTGTTTTAGTTGATAGTGCAGCTGTTCAAAAATGTCAGTCAAGTGGACTCCCTCCTCCTCCTGCCGCTGTAGATCTTGAGCTTCAGAGAGTTCTTGGAGACATGCCTCAAAAAACCTTTGAATTCCATCATGTGGACCAGGCTCGAGAGCCACTTGCTATTGCTCCTGGGATTACTGTGATGGATTCTTTGAAGAGGGTATTGAGACTTCCATCAGTCTGTTCAAAACGCTTTTTAACAACAAAGGTGGATAGGTGTGTGACAGGACTTGTAGCTCAGCAGCAAACTGTTGGTCCATTGCAGATTACTCTTGCAGATGTTGCTGTCATTGCTCAAACTTATACTGATTTGACTGGAGGAGCATGTGCCATTGGTGAGCAGCCAATCAAAGGTTTGCTGAATCCAAAAGCAATGGCCAGATTAGCAGTTGGAGAAGCACTGACAAATCTGGTGTGGGCAAAGGTCACTTCTCTTTCTCATGTGAAAGCAAGTGGTAATTGGATGTATGCTGCCAAGCTTGATGGAGAAGGAGCAGCCATGTATGATGCTGCAACAGCTCTTGCGGAAGCTATGATAGAACTTGGAATTGCTATTGATGGGGGAAAGGACAGCCTTTCCATGGCTGCGTATTCAGGTGGAGAGGTTGTTAAGGCTCCTGGTAATCTTGTAATTAGTGTCTACGTCACATGTCCTGACATAACAAAAACTGTGACTCCGGACTTGAAACTGGGGGATGATGGTATTTTGCTTCACATTGATTTGGCAAAGGGGAAACGCCGGTTAGGTGGATCTGCTCTTGCACAGGTTTTTGACCAAGTGGGGAATGAGAGCCCAGATCTAGAAGATGTTCCTTACTTGAAAAGAGTATTTGAAACTGTTCAAGACCTTGTAGGTGATGAACTTGTGTCCACTGGTCATGATATTAGTGATGGTGGGCTGTTGGTGTGTACCCTGGAGATGGCATTTGCTGGGAATTATGGGATTACCTTGGACTTGAATTCAGAAGGTAATAGCCTCTTCCAGACACTATTTGCGGAAGAACTTGGCCTTGTTCTTGAGGTAAGCAAGTCAAACTTGGACACTGTATCCAAAAAACTCCATGATGCAGGCGTTTCTGCCGAGATCATTGGACAAGTGAACAGTTCACACTCAGTAGAAATAAAGGTCGATGGATTAACCCATTTGAACGAGAAAACTTCTCTCCTTAGAGACATGTGGGAGGAAACTAGTTTTGAGCTGGAAAAGTTCCAAAGGTTGGCTTCTTGTGTGGAATCAGAGAAAGAAGGGTTGAAGTCAAGGTGTGAACCTTTATGGAAATTGTCCTTTACTCCTTCCCTAACAGATGAAAAGTATATGAATGCAACTTCAAAACCAAAAGTAGCTGTGATTCGAGAGGAAGGCAGCAACGGAGACAGAGAAATGTCTGCAGCATTTTATGCTGCTGGTTTTGAACCATGGGATGTTACAATGTCGGACCTTATTAACGGAGCGATCTCTCTAGATGAGTTCCGTGGAATTGTGTTTGTTGGAGGTTTTAGTTATGCTGATGTTCTTGATTCTGCAAAAGGTTGGTCTGCTTCCATACGGTTCAATCAACCTCTTCTAAACCAATTTCAGGAGTTTTACAAGCGTCCAGACACATTCAGTCTTGGTGTTTGCAATGGGTGTCAGCTTATGGCTCTATTGGGGTGGATCCCAGGGCCTCAAGTCGGGGGTGTGCATGGCGCTGGTGGGGACCCATCACAGCCAAGGTTTGTTCACAATGAGTCAGGTCGGTTTGAATGCCGCTTCTCGAGTGTAACAATAGAGGACTCACCTGCTATAATGTTGAAAGGAATGGAAGGCAGCACATTAGGTGTCTGGGCTGCCCATGGTGAGGGTAGAGCGTATTTCCCTGATGATGGTGTTCTTGATCGTATCCTTCATTCACATTTGGCTCCAGTAAGATATTGTGATGATGATGGAAATCCTACAGAAGTTTACCCTTTTAATGTGAATGGCTCTCCCTTAGGAGTGGCAGCAATTTGTTCACCCGATGGAAGACATCTTGCTATGATGCCTCATCCAGAGCGTTGCTTCTTAATGTGGCAGTACCCGTGGTACCCCAAGAACTGGAATGTGGACAAAAAGGGCCCTAGCCCATGGTTAAAGATGTTCCAAAATGCCAGAGAATGGTGTTCTTGAGATGGGTTAGTAACTCCCCCTTTCCATTTTCCCTTCAGGAAGGTTGCTGCCTCTAATTGCTCGCTGATTCATTTCTGTGCTGATGTATGGTATGTTTGATGCCGGGAAACCAGGGCTCTGATTGCTACAAAAAAAATCTGCAGACATTTTGAAGTGAGTTGTATTTGGCTTCTGATTTAGGCCAATTTTAGAAGACATCCGATGTGTTAATTTCTTTTGATAATTTTATTTGCAAGAATTACGTCAAACAATAACTGAAAAATGGACATATTTCATCATATAGGATACTTAACTACTTTTAAATGAAAATTATACATTTTTGGTTGCATAAGTTCTTTGTTATAAGGGCATAAATGCAGCCTGCACATAAAGGAATATTGGCCCTCATATTATTACTCTGTTCTGGATTAACAAGGCTGCTATTTGATATGGCATTGCATAACTGTGTCTTGTCTCTTGTCAATCAAATGCTGATCATTAACTGCAGAATCAACTTGAGCTGGATCTTGCTATACTGGCTTTGCGGAACTTGATACCTTCTTCCATGATATGGTTTGTGTAATAATTAAGACCTTGACTGTGACAGTTTTGATCTTTGTTTTTTTAATCAAAATCTCAGTAATTGAATATAGTGGCTGGCAATAATAATGAATGGCAATGTTGGATGCCCCTGTCGCCGCATCTTTAAACTTAAAAAAGTCTTGGTCATGCTCATTGGTTGTGGTTCAAAAGCAAGGGTCTAGGTTGTACAAGTTTCAATATTCCATATCCTGTGCCATGATTTTTTTTTGGTTTGGGGAGAAAATACAAGTAGGTGATAATTGCCCAAAAGGATTCAATTATAGATAATCTGAGATTGCTGTAAATATTGATATGTAATCTCTCTACAAACCAAGTAAGATATTGACTTTGGCTAAAATGAAGCGTATTTTTTAGATACTGAATATTATCAAAGTTAATGCAGGTGCATGGTTAAGTTATTTTAGAAGGTAAAGGCTGTACGTATGGTTGCAGGAGTTTAACTGGAGCTAGAATATGCCTATGTTTTAGTCTTGAAAATCATGGTTATACACATACTTGATATGACAAAATAGGTATAACGATGCTTGTTTTCATTTGAAAGCTGAAGGACATCCCATCTTGCAGAAGCTCTTTGTATACTTTATTGCTAGAGCAATTCTCACTGCCAGCTTGGACCCTGTAAATTTATGGCATTGCCATTGATATCAAATGATGGATAATTTGCAAAATTCTCTTGCTCCACTGCATCAAGGTTTCCAAGTAAATGATTTGGATTGGACTCAGTTAGAAAGTTTTGGTCTTCCCAGCCCTGCAAGCAATGGATCTCTGCGTTCGTTTGGCTTTCAAAAGCTTGGTTAATGTTTATGTTTGCTGCATGGTTCTGCAGCAGTTCTGCCTGTTGGTTTGGATAGTAAAGTGTGTTCATGGCTTCAAGTTGTGGAGAAAAGTATGACTGACTACAAGGCTCATTAGGTGTTTGAGAACCTCCACTGAAAACGGCTCCAACCAAGTTATTGGCCATGTGATTTTCGAGCATCTCTATTTCTTCTTGTAAGTTTGCTACCTGCAAGGCAACATATGAGAGTTCATGTTGATTCAAACTCATTTAGTCATGTCATAATTTTGCACTGCAGCATTGAAATGGCAAACCTGTTGTTGGAGTGCAAAGATATGAGCGACACAACCGTAGATGGGATCGTGCATGCGAGCTAACGCCTCGTAAGATATGGTGATAGCAGCATCACTGCGGTTGTGAACTGGAAGGTGTAGTAATAGCTTTGAGACATTGCTTGCACCAAACACTTTATGCACCGCTGCAAAATGAGCTGCAGCCTGGTCATAGCAGAAGTAGGGAGCAAAGATGCAATCATTTGTGCACCTTCTTCTCAGGAACTTGCATGCACCACATGAAGAGCCAAGCCCTGTCATTGTCCTGATCTTTTACTTATCTTTGGGAACGTTATTTCACTAGTACTGGAAACTTTGAATTGCTTTGTTTAGGATAAGAAGTCAGAAATTTACTCTTTATAACAATGAGTAAAAGGGTTAAAAGTACTTTTTGTTGTGAGCAAGGGACAATTCTCACTTTAGTTGAAAAAGTTAGTTTCTTTTGGGTCTCCTTTGTGGCGTACATTGTCATTCTCAAATTTGGTAAGGCTTCTTAATTTATGCCATAAAAGGTTTTTTTTTTTAATTTATTTTTTAAAATAAAAATTCTTCATAAAATAAGACAGTTGCTAGAAAGAGCTAATCATCATTATCATAAAGTTGGGCTCTAAAAGAGAGATACACTTGCCTTAAATAATATATTTTGAGTTTATAATATTATTGATGGGTAGACGAGTACAGTCTGAATTTTCCCTTTACTTGTGTAAGAAGACATTTTAATTATGATTATTGTGCTCTTACTTATTAGCTTTAGTTTTTGCATTAAGCGATTCCCTCTATGTGTAAATTCTGTTCAAATCATTCTATTTCTTAAACTAATTTTTGGACTCGTCTTTCAGGTCTATATGCGATGTTTGTCTTGAATTTTAGCGGTTTCATCACTAACACTAGGGAATTATCAAAAGTTGAAAATGCTTCTAAGGAGTAAATGACGAAAGAATAGTTATCTTTTAACTCTTTGGATAGGTTTTGAACACCAGGAACCAAATTATAAATGACACAGCGATCCGTCTTTTGTTCTGTGCAAGTACTGTATTCTTTTCATAGTTTGAAGGCTTGATGACTTATATTATATCGAGTATCTATTCTCATTGTTTCCACAAGTTCGCTGTTGCTTTAGTGAATCCAAGATCAAGTCCAGTAGTTGCATGAAGGAATAATAATGATGGAATTTGTGTAAAGTTTTATGCTTTCAGGTCAAAATCGAGTTACAGGGATTGGTGCATTACGGCTCAGAACTTGCTCATTTAGCTAATGAAGACAAATCTATGCTGTTTTACGTGCACACTCTAGAGCTTAAAGATTGGACATAGACTGCATGACTCATGACGGCTATTTGTCTGGTTTCTGATAATTCCCCGGAATCAAGCAATTTTAATACTTAATTAGCTTAGTTGTGTTAATTTTCCTCCATTATTATGCATATTTTATTCTTGCACTTAATCAGGTTGTGCTGTTGGCCACTTTACAAATGGTGAAAGACTTCAAATGGGAGTCGTTCCATTCTCTGGAAAGGCAAAAGCAGAAGTCACATATCCATCACCCACAGTTATAACTTGCAAGTGCTTATCACTTGTGCTTAATTATATGCTTCTTGGGTCTAGAAGTAAAGTGGGAATTGGCAAATCAAAACAAAAGGAGAAGGGGAAACAGAATGGTGCCTTTACATTCACATGAGCATGATCATTCCCACTTTGTGTCTTTTCGGAAACTGTATAATCTTTTGTTTTTGAATGAAAATGATATGTGCATGAGTGAAGAACTTTCCCACTTTCGAGTTTAACGATGAAAGTGCCTTTCTCTATCATGGATCAATTATCATTCCTCTTCCATTAACATCTATAAATGCTAGCTAGGGTTTGCTTGCTTGCTAGCTAGTTCTTGCTAAGGTGTTCACATATAGCTCCTGTTGATGCTACGTATGGTTTCTACAGAAACCAGTCTAAGACCGATGGCTAGGTTAATTTCTTATGCATTTATATTTACTTGTGCAGATTTGAGCTGTCATCAACTCCAATTCATTACAACTCTTATAGCAGATGCAACTTAATTTATCAGTAGATAATAGATTTTTAACCATGTGAGGACAATGATTTCTCAAAATTTCTGTACTAGTTGCTTTATATTTTCATGCATTAGCCCAAAATCTTCTCAGAATGATATGTAGATATATAATTTTCAAATTTCTTGGCCTTATGATGTGCTCTTATCAACGTGAAATGGATGGAAGTGAGTTTACATTTTAGTTTAATGCACAATATTTTCCGTCCAAGAAAAAAAATGCTTAATATTTGAGAGAAACTATTATTCAAATATCTACCCAGACCTTGTTTGAAGGGATTCAATATGTTGAAGCTATAATTTTTGGGTTTAATTTTTCAACTATTATTCAAATATTTACCTTCCAAGAAAAACTAAAGGTGATGTTTAAATTTTTTTTTCTTTTAAATATCTGAATATCAATGTAAAGTAATTTATCTTTTTAATTAAAAAATATTTAAAAATTAATACTTTTACATTTATGTCTTATCTATTTTTTATGATTTCTGAATTTTTTTTCTTGGGTTTAAAAGCTCTTGGATTTTAGATATTTTGGCCTCTAAATTGTCGGTTTATGCAGATTTATTAATTTATATGTTTCTCAATCGAAAGAACCAACGCAATTGGTGGATGGAGAGATATTTAGAAATTAAGATGATGCTCATGTGCACATCAACCTGAAGGAATATCCCAGAGACAAGTTTTTTTTTTTAAAAAAAAAAAACTGAATTTTGAGTTGGTTTCTACATTTTTTTTCTGATTGCTGCCGTTATCAAATTACGTGTATCAATTTTGGGTAAAATTATGTTACAATTATAGTATGGTATTACAGTTATAATTAATTATTAAATCTACAATTATATAATTATATTTATTAGATTCAATGATTGAAAGTAATTGTAATACTGTACCATAATTGTAAGGACTTTGATCTTGTTATAATTTTTTTTTTTAATAAAGTTTCCCAAAGAGATCTTTGAACGAGAAAAAAGAAAAAATAATGAGATTATTATGTTTATATGGTGATTAGTGGCCTAGTTTTTATGTTCTCCCATCTCCATCCATTGCATTGAGCCATGGTGGAGCCCACTCCATGTCATATTGGACACGTGGCCCAATCAACCACATTATCTGTAACTTATCATAATTTCAATCAAATTATATGGCAGCAATTTTATTTTTCCAACGGATATGTTTTAAGAAATTATTGTAGCTTCCGAAAGTGACCGAGGGAATGTGTCAGCGGGGGACCAGAAATCGCTCACTAGGACAAAACACATCCGGCCTCTTAACAATAACAACAAGCAGATTAAGAAATTATACGTAACCCAGAACAATTTTGCACCTCAAGTGTCATTTTTTATCCTTTTTTTTTCCCACAAAATTACACAACAAAAAATTTCAAAGCACAAAATAAGTTTCCAAATTAAGCTGGTTGTGTGGTGACAAAATAAGCTGAATTTAAGCGGTGAGGAGCCAAAGCAAACCACCCATACGCGGACTCAATAGCTAAGCAACTCGTCGTTTGCCACGTGTCATCTATGCAATCTTCATTGTGTGGCCGTTAATAACGGATACACTAATCTTCAAGCTTGATCCATTTTGGTACACTCAAAGAAACCACTATAAGTTTTCACTCTGATCTTCAATTCTCTCCTCAAAGAGCACAACACGCACCCAGCGCATTGCTTCGCTTTCCTTTGCCTGCATTGCAGCGTGACCCTTTAGCTACTTCAATCACAGCCGTCCAATTCTCGCTAGCCTAATGGCTGCTGCTGTACCGGTACTGTTATATTTCTTTTTCCCGCCATCTTTCCATGGCTTAGCTTGCTTCTTCGTTACTATTTATTAATTAGCCTATTTAGCTTCATTTGTTTAATTTGGACTGTATTCTTATCATTAGTTAATGAAAGAAGCTTGTGCTTTTGCTCTTAACTGACTAGAGATTAGGAACTTGTTGATTAGTACGAACCTAAGTTCATGTATATCTTAGTATTTTTGCATGTATATATAATTGTAGGGAAAGTCTGTATCTGATTTTGTGTCTGCATGGGCTAATCTTACTAAAAGTAGCTTAATTTGTCTAGAAATTGAAGAAGTAGAGATTGGTGTTCATATTGGATGGTTAAATCTTACGGGCTAAGTTCATTTTTGGGAACAGTTGAGCTTCAATGGCTCTGGTGCTGCAACCTCTGTCCCAAGCTCATCTTTCTTTGGCACCAGCTTGAAGAAGGTAAGCTCAAGGATCCCCCCATCCAAGGTCCCTTCTGCGAGCTTCAAGATTACTGCTGAAGTCGATGAGAACAAGCAGACCAAGAAGGACAGATGGAAGGGCCTTGCCTACGACGAATCTGATGACCAACAAGACATCACCAGAGGAAAAGGTGCTGTGGACTCTCTGTTCCAAGCCCCCATGGGAACCGGAACTCACTATGCTGTCATGAGTTCTTATGACTACATCAGCCAAGGTCTCCGCACGTAAGTATATATGATGCTTATTCATCAATCGTTAATCGATTATTATCAGTGCCTGGCTTCGATCATGGATTGATTTGATTTGATGATTTAGATACAACTTGGACAACACGATGGACGGTCTCTACATTGCCCCTGCTTTCATGGACAAGCTTGTTGTTCACATCACCAAGAACTTCATGTCCCTGCCCAACATCAAGGTATATTTACTTATAGTTTCTGTAGTGATGAATACATTTAGGGAAATGTGATTAATAATTTTTCAAAACTTACATTTTTACAGGTTCCTCTCATCTTGGGTATTTGGGGAGGCAAAGGACAAGGAAAATCATTCCAATGTGAGCTTGTTTTCGCCAAGATGGGCATCAAGTGAGTCCATGCTCTCTTGTCATTTTTTTGGGTTTGAGGATATTTTTGGTGCGTACTTACTCTGTGATGTTATGATAATGATTTTTCAGCCCAATTATGATGAGTGCC
The DNA here is from genome assembly GCF_000493195.1 of Citrus x clementina. Lineage (NCBI taxonomy): Eukaryota > Viridiplantae > Streptophyta > Magnoliopsida > Sapindales > Rutaceae > Citrus > Citrus x clementina. Next base: position 643,504 of record NW_006262274.1, read on the forward strand.
GGAGAATTGGAAAGTGGCAATGCTGGAGAACCCGCTAAGTTGATCAGGCAGAGGTACCGTGAGGCAGCTGACATTATCAAGAAGGGAAAAATGTGCTGCCTCATGATCAATGATCTTGATGCAGGAGCTGGTCGTATGGGTGGCACCACCCAGTACACAGTTAACAACCAAATGGTTAACGCCACACTCATGAACATTGCTGATAACCCAACTTGTGTCCAACTCCCTGGTATGTACAACAAGGAGGAGAACCCCCGTGTCCCAATCATAGTCACCGGTAATGACTTCTCAACATTGTATGCTCCTCTCATCCGTGATGGTCGTATGGAGAAATTCTACTGGGCACCTACAAGGGAGGACCGTATTGGTGTGTGCAAGGGTATCTTCAGGAATGACAATGTGGCTGATGACGACATTGTCAAGCTTGTCGACACCTTCCCCGGCCAATCCATTGGTAAGTTTCCAGTTCCGTTGATGATGCAAACTCCCCATCAAATGCACACTAGCTAATCACTCATTTGACTGCATTTTAGATTTCTTTGGAGCCCTGAGGGCCAGAGTCTATGATGATGAGGTGAGGAAGTGGATCTCTGGTGTTGGTGTTGGAAGCATTGGCAAGAGCCTTGTGAACTCAAAGGAAGCAGCCCCAACATTCGAGCAACCAAGGATGACAATGGAGAAGCTGCTCGAGTACGGAAACATGATTGTGCAAGAGCAAGAGAATGTGAAGAGAGTTCAGTTGGCTGACAAGTATTTGAGTGAGGCCGCTCTTGGTGAAGCTAATGAAGATGCTATTCAGAGTGGAAATTTCTATGGTTAGCCCCCTTGATCCTAGCTAAGAGGCCTTGATGGGAGGTTTGCTACTAGCATTCTACCAAATTTAGAGCATAAATTGAGATCAAATGAAGAATAACAAAGCATTTTTTTTTTTGGGGGTAAATTTTGTTGTTGCAGGCAAAGCAGCCCAGCAAATGAATGTTCCAGTTCCTGAAGGATGTACTGATCCTACTGCAGAAAACTTTGATCCAACTGCAAGAAGTGATGATGGAAGCTGCCAATACACGCTTTAGGCCTTGTTTGTAAGGGTTGAGAAGTGTCGCACTTTGCTTAGGATGTGAGATATTCAAATAATATTGTTGCATTTTCATTTCTTTGTTAATTAGAAAGAATCCTCTAATTTTGTGTTATATCACAACTCTTTATTCGATCTTTAAAAGGTGCTCCTTCTTACCATTATTTACATTTCAAGTATCTAAGAACCTCTCAAGTATGGATGTCCACACATTTTAAAATGCAAACATAATGTTAGGCTGCAAATCCACCACGGTCTTGCTTCAGAATCTCATTTTAAAACACGCAGACTGGCCACTTATGATTGAGATTATTGGCATTTAGAGTCGCTTTTGCTTCCAAACTAGCATTAATTTATAAACTAGTTCATCCCAGTATTACATTATTAGCGAGCTAATGGTAGCTTTGGTTAGATCTCAAATTGTTAAATACCCAACTTTTGTTTGAGATTATTACATTATTTGTGAGAGTTTCTTTAAAATGCACTTTTGTTTCTTTTGCTTCGCGGGACAACGTATATATAGATGCATTCAAGGCCAGCCCTAGAGCCTGGGGCCTTAGGTAAATTTTTTCTGTGAGGCCTGCTTACATTCAGTAATTTGATCACACAAAGAAATATAAAAGAATTTGAAATTAGGGGTGGTAATTTGGGTCAGAATTCATTTATTCGATTCAATTCGAAGCGAATTAAATGGATTTGGGTTTGAAAGAATTAATTCGTTTAATAAATAGGTGAATTCGATTCGATTCATTAATTAAATGAATCGAATCCGGGTTTGAAGACATTGATTCGTTTATTCATTTAGAATTCGTTTAATAAATGAGTTATAAATGAACCGAATACAATTTATTTGTTTAAAATTTATTTATTATTCATTTAATTAAATTACTTATTTATTCTTAAATATTTATATTTTTTTAATTTGAAGGTTAATCTAGTAATTATAAATAATAATAAGACCATATATAAATGAGATGAAAAATTTTATAGTTTGGATTATTTATTTAATTTTTGTAAATGAATTCATATTCAATTCAATTTGTTATGAATTCGTTTATTATTACTGTAAAGTAACCAGTGAAAGCAATTCAGAGACTTTGAAACGACTTGAGAGAGTGCGTTTTGATGTGTAAACCAAAGCCAAGTGAAACGATGTCATGGAATGTCGTTTTACTTAAGTGGAACACCTGAGACGCACGTGAATAGATTCTAATGAAAGAAGCTGTTAAAGTCGTTGATGAAGCATGGCTTGCACGTGAGCATCTGGGATTAGTTTCCAGGAGGTTATCAGCAACTGAATTGAGCTGATTCTGGTGCAGATAGTTGGCTACGAATCACGAGTATAAAGGGGGGGTTACTCCTTAGTTTCTTGGCATGTAATTTCCATGAAATACACTCTGTAAATTCTCTGTAATCTTGAGTTCATTCAATAAAAGCCTGAAGTCTTGTTCCTCCGTGGATGTAAGCTAAGTGAGTTAGCTGAACCACGTTAAAACCTCTTATGTTCTTTATTCATTAGTTTGATTTGTTTCTTTGATTCTTAAACCATTGATTTCTCTGATTAGAATAAGTTCTTGGTTAAATCTTTCTCAAGTCACCATTAGAAAAGCATCTAGGAATCTGATCTTGGATCTTGGGCAGAAGCTGAAGGTGTTTGAGCAACTGAGTGCCCTTCAGTTTCTACAATTACGATAAACGAATTTGGATTCGATTCGTTTATTAATTATATTAAACGAATCGAAACGAATATTCACTTAATAAATGAATCGAATTCGAATTCTAAGATTTTAATTCATTTAATAAATGAATTGAATGAGAATCCACAAAATTTTGACCCAATTCATTTAGAATTCGATTCGATTATTCGTTTTGCCACCCCTACTTAAAATATAATTAATTTCTAATTATATCATAAATTTCAACAATAACCAATATGATCCAAAGAAATTTCAGAGAAGCAAAATAGTCAAGAAGATAAATTGTTTACTTCCTTTAGAACCATTATTTCAATAATTTATTTTTTTCACTTCAAAAGTGAGCCAATAATTGTAATAATTATCATTATAGAGAAGAGTGTAGGAAATTTTTTAATGTAAAATAAATAATTAATTAAATTTTATTTTAAAAAAATAATAATGAATGAATTAACAGTTATTCAATATTATTAATTATAACTCTTAACATTAAGTTTATCATATATAGAATTTTTATAAAAATTTTTAATTATAAGGTAATTATTGAGACAGGTCTAAAAAAAACTCTTTCTTACTACACCAAACTTAAAAAATTCATCAATTTTAGTATTATCAAAAAAATACCAAAAAAGTATAGTCTTTTTAAAATACAGAGTCTTAAGCGACCGTCTAATTTACCTATATTTAAAGTTAAAAGGGATTTGAAGTGTTTTTTTTTTTTTTTTGTCTGACAAATGATTACTTTTGAAAGTGCTTTCGGGTGTGTTGCGAGTTGCTTCAAAACCCATATTTGCTGCATATTGGGTATTTGGTCAGTAGCCCATGTATCACTGCGTTCATTTTGGCAAAAAGCATTTCTGTTCATGCGAATTCAAAAGCTACATAATAAGCTACCTGTTAATTGATATCTAATATTTGATTAAGAAAGTGAATAAATAAAATAAGTACCTTTTAAATCGAAAGTGCTTTTGTTAATGTAAGACTATCGAATGTGAAAACGCTCTTGAAAATTCGAAGTAGTTGTTGACTTTGTAAATCATTTGCCCCATACCACCACCTTGTTACGAGGAAACAAATCAACCATGTTTCCTAATAAAGATGCTTGCTAATTAAGACCAACTTTAATTAAACTACAAAACAAAAGATATTTTATATGAACTTCAAAGTCGAACCCTTTTATGCCTCAATTCTTCTTTTTATTTTATAATGCTTCGTTATCCTATCTATAACTTATAATAGATATGTCCATTTTTTAAGACTAACCCATTTTGTAATATTATTAAAAATTGCAATGAGGACCAAATCCAATTCTTATTTTAAAATGCGTTAAGGGCGTGGACGAGTGGTTTTTAAACAATTTTATTTGGTTAGCTATCTGAGTGGTTTTTAAACAATTTTATGTGGTTAGCCATCTGAGTTTAAATTTTAAAAAGTTAACAAATAAATTTTAACTTTATCTATCCTTACCTTTTTTTTTTTAAAAAAAAATTCTTATTTTAAAACAAGTCTATAATAATGGACAACTTAAAGTTGGAGAATGAGAAATTTATGAGATTAAAAATGGAAGTAATGAGATTAGAATAATAATTAATCACAATCTTCAGATTCCTTTTCCCAATTTATCTATTTCATACATTGGATTTTAGTCCATTTTTTTTTCGTTCAATCAATCAATTTTTTATTTTAAACCTTTTTGTTGATAACCAAAACTTGATTGCTTGAGTAACAATAGATTTTCTTGGCTGTGAAGATAAGGGAATACATAATTATGAGATTATAGCCAGATTTGAATAAATTCAGGAAGCACAATATTATATATCTTGAGTGATAAAAGTCAGTAGTTGGTCATTTCTCTTTTATAAGTTTTAAATTGGTTGTTTCAAAGAAGAAGAAGAGAGAGAGAGAGAAAAAAAAAAGAATTGGTGGCTGGGAATATCATATGGATGTTGATTGATTTAATCCATGTTGACTCCTAATATATTTTTTTTTTTTAGACTGATTAATCATCAGATTACTGCATTACACAGATATTTACAACAACTGCTTATTGTAGCAGAGATATTACACTGATATTTACAATCAGATATACATGATTGAGACTTACATTATTACAATGAATTCTATGAAGTACATGCCCAATACAAATAACCCCTCACAGGAGAGGATGTCCATACTCCACTTGCATTTCGCAAGGGAGATGGATATAAAGAACATTTAGCCCCCACAATGCTTTTGTGGGGGCTAGAACCGCTGCCCTCACAAGCATGCAAGGGAGATGGATATAAAGAACATTTAGCCCCCACAATGCTTTTGTGGGGGCTAGAACCGCTGCCCTCACAATGCTTGTGAGGGCAGCAGCCCACCACTTCAGCCAAGGCCGAAGTGGCATGTTGACTCCTAATATAAAAACAATTTTGATTGATTTAACAATTCATAGTGACAATATTCCATTAATAAAATACATTTATTCAAGAAAGTAGATTAGTATAAGGGACATTGTTAAAACACACTAATATGAATTGAAGCCTAATGCTTTTGTTGGTCAAAAAAGACAATTTGATGGCTCACCAAACTCCGCTAGCATGTATAAGTGCTAAAAGACTATTGAATGCTGAATCTTTTCTTAAGCGCCACATCACTAACTTGGGAAGAAGTCACCATTTCACTTGTAATAAATTTATTAACCTCAAATTTCAATCCCTGCAGGAAGAAAAACAAAATCTCAAAGGGGTTGAATTTTTAAGAACTTTGCACCGCGCATTTACACCAAATTGGATTTTTTAAGAATTTTTGCATCAAGTTAAAAATGTCACGTGTTGCATGAAGTTTTCACTTCATGCATTTAACATGCAGCGGAGTTTGATGCAACAATTATGAAAACTCCCCAATTTATTATGCTACCGGCCAGTTTAATAGGGATTGGAACGCGGTTGTGTTCATGAGGCAGGAGACCACCGGAAGTCAGAAGAACTCTTTATGAAAGAGGAAAAAGGAAAGTAAAAAAAAAAAACGTAATATAAAGTTTTGGTTAGACCATTGAAATTTCAAATCCTCCGCAATTCCAATTTGATTTTGATTCTTGTACACGAATAAAAATATACCTTTGCTAGTCTTGAGTCAGAATTAT
>NW_006262274.1:650156-667745 GCF_000493195.1 Citrus x clementina
GCATGTATGTACGAGTGAAATAAAAAAAAAAATCTCATTATCCTTATATTTTTTTTTTGGAACAAAAAAATGTTCTAATTCCATTCCAAAAAAGTTCGGATCCTGCGGGATCTCATTTCAATTGAAAAAATTTTCATTCATAGTTGGCAATGAGACAGGATGGGACGAGATTTACCAATACCAGTCTCGTCCTGTATATGCAAATAGGATAAAAAAAAATCATACTCCCGTCCCTATATTTTTTTTATTGAACAAAAATATATCTCAATTCCGTCCCAAATGGGATAGAATCCCGCAGAATCTCATCCCATCAGAAAAAATTATCATTCATAAAATAAACCTTACGTCAAACTTAATTAAATGCATACATATTAATGAAAAAACACTAATTAAATGGTAAAATTGTAACACCACCATATCATAAGTCACTATCTAAGGCTGGACTACACCATGCTTACATATGAGCCTACGCAAAATAAAATAGATCTTTCACGAACCCTTTTCATAATAGAAATCCTATGCTTACATGTGAAAATATGGAAAAGAAAAAAAAAATCAAACCTCAAAAAAGGAAATAAGAAAGAGAAAGGCGTCACTCTCTTTTGACTGGAGGACGGCACAGAAACGTGCATGCGTGGTGGGGTGTGTTCCAGTGCTTTCTTTAACAGTTCAAACTCCACAACCCCAAACCCCCACGTGTAAAAGATTAAACTGATGGAATTTAACACAAGATTATGATTATTAAAAAAATAAAAATGCATGCACCATTTTTTTTTTCATTTCTTTAATCTGAATTTACCTTTTAAAAATTTATCAGATTCAGACCAGAATCTATCACGATCTCTCTCCCGTTCGCACATTTGAAGGTATAAAATTTTATTAATATTATTTTAGCTATAAATTTTATATTTTAAAATATAACAAAATGATCTCAGGGAACAAAATGTTGTACTTATCGTGTCACCTGGTGATGACGACTAATTATTTTTGACAAACTTCGGCAACATTCACCGTAAGTGATAAATTGGAAGAAATGAGCGGCAGCAGCCTCTACTCATTACTTAAGCTTCCTTCTTCTTTCCTCCTTCAACCCAGTTTATAATCACTGCCTTTGAAAATTAAAAATTTGTAACATAATTCCATTCTCAGTCATCATCTTCTGGTTCGCAGGGTTCAAAGTTTTCTTTTTTTTGACCGCTTCCATGGCAAAAAAGCTCAAATTTTTCTTGGTTCTTTTCATTTTTCTTGCAAACCCAGTTTTTTCTCAACAAGAGGAGTTCTTTTTCAGTGGGTTTCGTGACGCAGCCAACAACAACAACATGAGCTTAAATGGGGCTGCAGAGATTGAAAAAAATGGCAAACTCATGTTAACCAACACAACGCTTAGAGTTCTTGGCCATGCTTTTTATTCATCTCCTATCAAATTCAAGAACTCGACTCGCAACAACAAGTCTTTATCTTTCTCCACTTGTTTTGCTTTCGCCATAGTTCCTGAGTATACAGCACTTGGCGGCCACGGCTTTGCTTTCACTATCTCCACTTCGAAGGAGCTCCCAGGTACTCTTCCCAGCCAGTATCTTGGCCTGCTCAATTCAAGTGACTTAGGAAACTTAACCAACCACATATTTGCTGTTGAATTTGATACTGTGAAAGATTTTGAGTTTGGCGATATCAATGATAATCATGTTGGCATTGATATCAACAGCTTGAGATCAAATGCCTCAGAGCCAGCTGCTTATTTTCTTGAGAATTCAACAAAACAAGTGTTGAATCTTAAGAGCGGCGAGGTTATACAAGCTTGGATTGATTATGACTCATCCAAGAATCACTTAGAAGTGAGGCTTGCACCTTCTTCTGTGAAACCAAGATCACCGATTTTGTCCTTTGATGTGGATCTATCACCAATTGTGAAAGAAACTATGTATGTTGGATTCTCGTCATCAACAGGTTTGCTTGCAAGCTCACATTATATATTGGGGTGGAGTTTTAACATGAGTGGTGATGCTAAATCTTTGTCTTTGGATTCTCTTCCTTCACTTCCCAGGCCTAAGGAGAAACATCTCGGTTTAATTGTTGGGGTTACTGTTTCTGCTTTTTTTGTCATGTTTTTGGCTATTGCTGTAGGTTGTTACCTTGTTAAGAAAATCAGGAATGCTGACGTTCTTGAATCATGGGAGCTTGATGTTGGTCCCCATAGATTTTCTTATGAAGAGCTCAAGAAAGCAACCAGAGGTTTTAGAGACAAAGGGCTACTTGGCTTTGGTGGATTTGGCAGAGTTTACAAAGGGACACTACCAAGTACTAATACTCAAGTGGCTGTCAAGAGAGTTTCTAATGAATCAAAACAAGGCCTGAGAGAATTTGCTTCCGAGATTTCAAGTATCGGCCGTCTTCGCCACAGAAATCTTGTTCAGCTTCTAGGATGGTGTCGACGCAGAGGTGATTTGTTACTTGTCTATGATTTTATGCCTAATGGAAGCTTAGACAAGTATCTTTTTGATGAACAAAAAGCTATTCTCACTTGGGAACAGAGATATAGGATCATCAAAGGTGTGGCTTCAGGCCTTTTGTATTTGCACGAGGAATGGGAACAAACTGTGATTCACAGAGACATTAAGGCGGGGAATGTGTTGTTAGATTCTGAGTTAAATGGAAGATTAGGTGACTTTGGTTTGGCTAAGTTATATGAACGTGGCACAAATCCAAGCACCACTAGAGTTGTGGGAACATTGGGATACTTAGCCCCTGAGCTCACACGCACTGGGAAGCCAACAACAAGCTCAGATGTATATGCATTTGGTGCACTTTTACTCGAAGTGGTATGTGGGAGGAGACCAATTGAGCCCAAGGCATTGCCTGAAGAGCTCATATTGGTTGATTGGGTTTGGGACAGATGGAAAGCTGGTGCAATTCTTGAGGTAGTTGATCCAAGATTGAATGGTGAGTTCAATGAGATTGAGGCTCTAGATGTGGTGAAATTGGGGCTAATGTGTTCTAACGATGCAGCCGAGGCGCGGCCGACAATGAGGCAGGTAGTGAGGTACTTGGAAGGAGAGGTTCCATTGCCTCAAGCGGTTGCAGCACCTGATGCATGTGATGGAAAGAAAGAAAAGACTAGTGGTGGTGGTGCTGGGGTCGACGGTCCTGAGTTTGAAGATTTTGTTCATTCATATCCCAATTCGTCATTACTTGAGAAGGTGAGTAATTGGTCGTCTGCCGGTGACGATGCAGATGTTGATATTGAAGCTGGATCATCTTCACCACTCTCAGGTAGAGGTGATGTAGATAGGCGTGGTTAGGGGAGAGAGTTTTCACTATCTTGTCTCTGTATTTAGATTTTTAGTTTTTCACTATGGGTATAGAACTTACTGCTTCAATGTAAATGTATCATATACATCTATGCCTTGCATCTGCGCTTCTCCACATTCTTCTTTTTGGGTTAAATATTCGGTTTCAAGAATATTTCATCCATATGCAGGGTAGGGAGCTGATTTTGAATGTGATAAAACTGTGTAGATATTGACTGCATTAAATAGTAGATGCAGCACATCTTGTCACAGTTTTATTATTTAGTTTTGGAATCCCAAACATGTCTTCATTACCCAGTTTGTAATTGTAATTTATGGAGTTGTTACATTACCAATATTCAAGCATGATGAACTTAACTCTAAAATGAAGGATGAGAGACAGACATGACAGCCACTGAAGTCGGTACATTTAAATTTGATATTTTAATAATCACATTGTGAACAATCTAGAAAACTCACCAATAACAAGGGTGATGATCGTTCCTCGAGACAAATCTCAAGCTGACTGTGAAGTTGGATCTCATCCCACATTGTCTGTCTTCATCAGTACTTCTTGCTAGAAGAAAAAGAACAGACAAAAAGCATCTAGCATAACGATAAGTATTCGTCGGTGACCTGGTGGTGGACCTGAACCTGAAAATGAGTCTTCATAGCTAAAAGATAAATCACAAGAATTACATCCAAACAAAGCCTTCAATCATTATAGGGCAACAATATGTAGTGGGGGGCATGAGTGCACTCAAAAAAATTCAACTTCATCAAGTTGTTAGGCGCATTGACAAATTCTTTAACAATCCAGCTCTACACGTAATCTTTAGCGTATGTGACATCCAATCGCAATATTAAAACATTGCAGAAAAACATGTTAAACGAGAAACAGTAGTAGTACATGATCTCTTTAAGGGATATTTGAATGGATTTGTAAGCAGGTTATATGATTAATGATTTCATCATGTCGGCCGGTGAACTGGATCGAGTCTGCTCTCTTTTCTAATATTTTCAATGCTGAGAGGGGAAAAAAAGGTAGTTTCAAAAACAAAATAACGCGAAAACAGTATTGAAGTTTAACAAAATCTGATAGTTTCAAAAATAAAATAACGCGAAAACGATATTGAAGTTGAACAAATTTTGTTGAGAGAATAGAAAGAGTAACAAGGCAAGCTTGATATGGTCTCGAGTTCAGATTTCGGGGGCTTGAATTGATTGTTAATAAAAACAATAAAATATCTCTATGGATAATTTGAAATTTCACAACCAGATTGCTCTAATGCCCCATAAACTTCACGACTGGAGACTCTCATTACATCTCATGTGCGGGAGTAATTACTGGCATTTAACAGACGAACTGCAGGATCGTGACCTTAACATGCTAAAGAAAGGTGGTCCTTCAATTGTAAAATTATCTTAGAAAATTTGGAGACAATCCCTTTTCTTCAATCTCTATCTTCTTCAAGTAGATCTATAATGAAAATATTATTGAAAGACAAGCAATTACAGCAGCAAAACAGTTACTCTCAATATCAAACCAAAAATCATCCTAGAGGTGCTTGTTAATGTGAGATTCATCTAGGGTGTTATATTTCATCCCCTTTAAGGACTTAGAGTTCTCGTTGAGGTTTGCCTCACCATCGCTAAATGTGCTTTGTCGAGGTGGGATTCGTCTAAGGTGTTACATTCTACCTCCCTTAGGGACTCAGGGGTTTCGCTAAGACTTGCCGCACCATCACTCAAGATGATATGCAGACAAGCTTTTATTAGGGGTGGGTAGGGATGGCAAAATCCGAGTCCGGGTCCGGGTTCAGTCTTTCCGGTTTCGGACCCGGATGACAATTTTGTTATACCGGACCCGGATATAATCGGGATATTTTAATTCCGGGTCCGGACCGGGTTAAACCCATAAAAAGCCGGGTTTCCGGATTGCGGGTTCCAAACCCGCATATCTATTACAATTTTTTTTTTCTCTCGATGTTACTTCCTCAAATCTCCAAATCTCAAATCACCAAAATCCCGAAACCATAGCTAAATGAATGTTGAGGGAGGATTGCTGAGTTTTCAGATTTTTTGTGGCATTGGTGTTGTCGTCGGCGTCGAGGAGAGCATTGTCAGAAAGTTGCTGTGGAGATTCGGCAGTTTCTGGTGACAAAAAACTAGCAAGAATGGCGGAAAGCAACTATCAAAAACCAGCAAGAGTGACAAAAAATGAGGATCAGCCTTAATGGGTGAATTCCTCTTTGTCTTCCTTTCAATACAAAGATTTTTCCAAGTCATTTGAGTGAATGAAAGAGAAATTGGAGAAGAAAGAAAGCAGCTGCAGTGGGTTTGTTTTAATGAAAAGAGAAGATGGAGAAGAAAGAAAGAGAAATTGGAGAAGAAAGAAGCGGCTGCAGTAGGCATTAGGGTTTTTTTGCTTTTATATTTAAATTATCCGGGTCTTGGTTTCGGACATCCGGGTTAAGATAAAACCGGATCCGGACCGGAATGTATCCGGGTTCAAAATATCCTTTCCGGATCCGCATTGTATTACCTTCCGGTGCGGGTTAAACCCGGACCGGATTATCCAGGTTTATCCGGGTCCGATCCGGGTCCGGGTTAATTTGACATCCCTAGGGATGGGTAAAATATTTGACCCGATCCGACCTGACCCAACCTGACTCGATCCGACCTAACCCTATCCGAAAAATATCGGGTTCGAATCGGATTAGGTTGTTAATAAAACCTGATTGAATGCATTTATGCCAATTCGATCAAATCAGTTTTTTACCCGATCTGATCCGAAAACACAATCGGTTGACCCGAATTGACCCGAATCCTATTTGATCTGATTTCACCCGACCCGAATTAACCTGAATTGACCTGAATCTAATCCAAATTGTATCTAATTCGAACTCGACCCGATCCAAACTCAACCTGATTTTTTTACCTGATTCGATTCGAATTATATTCGATCAGATTAGATCGGGTTATATGTTTGGGTTAAGTTTAGATGAATTTTTATCCAAGCCGAAACCCGATCAAGTTGATTTGAACCCGATTTTACCCAGTCTTAGCTTTAATACCATTTATCATAACACAACCCAGACTTAGCAAGTTATTGTCCGCTTTAGGCCTTAATAAGGCCGCACAATTTTGTTTCTGAGACACCCATATACACCAAAACGAGTCTTATCAATTACGGTGTGAAGATCACCCATTATAAGCCCAACATCTCTTCGTACTTTGTCGATGTAGGATTCGCCTAGGGCTGTTACAAGTTTAGAAGGGCATCTTTTATTGGTTAACGCTTTCAAAATCTATCGTTGCCTGCGACCCCAACATGGCCACCGATAACTCGTGGTTGATCAAAATGCCGCATGCACGTACCACTGGTAGAGCTGTTCCGATTCTCACAAAAATTGAAATCGATGAGATGCTTCAATGCGGCTACGATGATGTTTTCGTGGGGTTTAGAGTTTTCGTTCTTCGAAAGAAACTCACTAATTATGATAATTCCTTAGTGATTCCTGGAACGGAATGGAGACAGCATTATGTAATAGATTTTAAGTGAAGTGTTCCCTATTATTATCTCTATCCGTTGGATTATCCAACGGTTATAGAATTTCACCCGAAGAATTCACAAATTGTGTTTTTCAAAAAGAATCCGAATATGTTCTGTTATGATATGGAGGGCTCTCAAATGAGATTAGTTCAATATGTTGGTGAAGTACTTCCATTTGTTCCCTTACTTCAACCCCCAATGGCTGGCCGCCTTCTCCTTTAGCTATCATTTGATCTTTTTATTTTGTACTTATATCTTGCTTATAATATTCATTCTTCTTTTTTTCTCACTTATGATTGGGAATTGTTTGATCTTCGTTCTTCGAGTAAGCATAATCAACTTGAATTCGAGAAACTTAGTCAAAATATTAGTAAAAGACTGAATTTGTTTTCGGGCCAGTTATTCAATATTCAATCATATTGAGCCTTATAAAATTGTCTTCAGTGCTTTGCGGAGGAATCCACAAAATATAGGGAGAGAAGAGAGAATTGAATTTGGCTAGACAACTTATCCTTGGTAAATAAGGATGGACCGATGGATTATGGCCTTGTTCACCATCTTTATAACTAAAGTTGACTCGCACAGAAAAAATTAAATTAATGTGCGACAGCCGAGAAGCAATCCGACCGCACCCGGTGAACCCAATACAGTAAGAATGTTCATAATGCTCAACTGTGCCTATGAAAAGAAAAATAATGAGGTGGTACATTCAACGGTTAGATTGTCATTGTGAATAACATAAATTGTATCATGCTTGCAATTATATCGCACTTAATTTGATAGGGGATGCTTTAAGCTTTGGTTGGAAAGTTGATTGGTAAACTCTTTCACAACCAACTGTCTCAACAATCGTTGCATAATAAAAAAGCAAAGGCTCTTTTGTCGCAGCAAGGCCATGGATTTGAGGAGTACTGGTTCTTTTGAGGCCTTCTTTGGGGTCTCTTGTTTGTTGGGGTTTGTCTCTTCTTCATGTGCTGTTTGGTGGATTTGTCAAGTTACTTTTTATTGGCGGGGAATTGTATCTGCTGTCTTTTTCAATATTTTCCAAAAGAAAAGAAAATGAGAATCGGTATTGAAATCGAAAATCTTCTGTTGACAAGTCAACTTAAACTTTTTTTGGGCAAGAGTAAAATAGAAAGAGTAACAAGACAAGCCTGACATTGTCTCGGGTTCAGAGGCCTGAATTATTCACAAAACCTGGCACAATATGTATCGATAATTTGAAATTTTACAACCACATTACTAAGGAAAATGCTCGGTGAAGAGAAGCACGAGAGAAAGACGAGAGAAATAAAGAAGAAAAGGGCAGAGAAAGAGATGATAAAATTCTCTCATCTTTCTCTCGTGCTTCTCTACACCTAGCACTACTCTTACTATAATGCCACATAAAACTGCCCACCTGGACCCTGCGTTACATCCAATACACAGGAGTAATCATGCAGCGGTTCATAATCTTAAAATGCTAAAAATGTGATTGCATTTTGTATGTGCATTTGAGTGTCTTGTTGTCTCAGCGTGCAGCAGTTTCAATTGTACCTTGATCAAGACTTTCAGCAACTTTGCTCTTAGCTTGTTGATAAGATAGAAAGAACAGAAACTGAATTTAATCTTACCACGACAACACCAACACAAAAAAAGGAAAAAAAATATACATTCCTACATCTTCCTAGTCATGACAGCACCTAAGTAATACAGCAATTTCTAGGTCTTACTCATCATTGAAGACAGACAACTCGTTAACTTACGCTGCGTTTTTATTGTTATTAGAGTGAAGGCAGGATGGCAACAATCATCATTCATCAGTTTACTGGCTTCCAACATTTTTCATCAACGTTCTATTCATCCTCACCCTCTTTCACTCTAGTAAAAATCTCATAATCATCAAAGCCTGCATTGATCCCCAAAAAAAAAAAAAAAAAAAAATTAAGTATAAATTTTCCTTCAGGAATATTTTTCTACACTTGATGAACTCTAATTACCTCCAGCTAATTCCTCGACTTCATCATCTGAAGATCCTAAAAGCATTGGGCTACCGGAGGGTGGCTCAACTGCCTTCCAATCTGAGCTCCCGTAGTCTTCCAAACATATGTCCTTCCCTGTAATCCACTCTTCAAGCGTGCTAAAGCTGTCAAACGACATAGGGTCCATAGAATCCTGTTGTTTCTTCTTGCTAACCCTATGAAAAATTAGTTGGTCAAATAATAATATTTTCTTTCCCATGGAATTTTTATATACCTTCTTCAAAGATATTAAGGGTCCCTAGAATCTACTTACATATGTTTCAGTCGTAAGTTGTACTGGACAAAGACAAGGTCAATCAGACGCTGACGCTCTAGGCAGTTCCTTGTATCATATATTCGTTCAAAAGGAATCTGATTTCGAGTATCTGCCAATGAACTGCAAGTTTGACTCTGAATACGGGTGGCTAAACGTGCCAAATTTGGGCAACTCCCTCCATATGTTGACCACCATTCAGCTAAAACAAGTTGTATACTAAAACCATCAGCAAACCACAAACTAACCAAAAGACTAACTGTAACAAGTGTAAGAACGAATGCTTGCTTATATTTAATTGCCTTAAGTAACTTTGAATCTTCTTGTTCATGAATGCTCACATTTTGTACATGCACAGACAAAAACCAGTTTTCCTCCCATTTAATCATGTTTTTGTTATGTGTGGGAAAAAATAAGGGACAGCTTCTTATGCTCCTCCTACCTGATATAGGTATTATATTTCCTGTAAATTTGACTTATGCAAATAAGGGAGGTCAGGTTATACAGCAGTTGAAAATAACCAGATAATCGAATAGAGTGGACTCTCACCAGGAAGTAAAGTGTCTCTAGCTCTGATTGCCATTTTCCTCCCGAAATCTCCAACAGCATCTTTGTATAAGTTTATCTCTTTGCTGATTTTATCCTGCACTTTTGTATCAGGAACCAATCTCTCTATGCAATCAAACATTCTTGACACGATCTCATTATGTATGTCACCTTTGATACTATAAAAGAACTTGGGGTTAAGGAAGAAACCGGCAGCATGGAGAGGAAGATGCCACAGTTGTTCCCACCAATGATCTATAATATTCCAGTAGACCATGTACTCGTCCCTCTTAATTAGTTCTTTCTTAAGTGCATCTTTTGCTCGATACATTCCAGCATAGACATACCCAATGGAAGGCCTCCTCTCACTACCAACAATTCTGAGAAGCCGCAAAAGGGGATTTGTTAAACACACAATCAGACCACAAGAAGACCAAAACGATTGATTGCTTACTATGTCTAACATTTCCAGTCCCCCTGGTTTTTTTGAATATGGACAATCCATCCACTCCTGTGAAGTGACCATGGCCTGCAAATTTGGTTTAAGGGAAATCATTCTTCTCAAAGTCGTAAAGTTTGTAGCAGAACGAGTGATTCCTGGTTCTACAATATCATTGCCAAAAGTATACCTCCTCAACATATTCAAAACCACACTGTGATTGTACACAAATCTTGTGACAGCTCTAGCCTGTTCAATTATTGCATTTATCCACTCAAGCTTTGCAAAATCCTCAAGTATCAAATCCAAGCAACGAGCTGCACACGGAGTCCAATAGAGAGTAGGGAATGTATCAGTTAACCTCCTCCCAGCAGCAATAAACTGCTCTTCACTACTAGTAATCACTTGCAAAACATGTCTTACTCCAACTTCTTCCACCACTTGCTTAAGCAATTCATACAGAGCATCTGAGGAGTTCATAATGCCAGATGCATCTACTGATTTCAAAAAGACTGTTCCTTCAGGACAATAAGCCAAAAAACAAAGCAAAGTCCTACCTGCTTCTGTATTCCACTGGTCGACCAAAATAGAACAACCAGTCTTTCCCCATGTTGTTGTGTATCTGTCAACATCATTTTTCACCTCCTCAACTGAATTCTTCAATATCCAACCCCGAATATCATGATAAGAAGGCATTGCAGCCTCAGGACCTCCTGAAGCAATAGCATCAACCATAGGTTGGAAATATTCTGAGTTCACAGCATCTAAAGGTGCCCCTATATCATAAAGAAATCTTCCTACTGCCATAAAGATAGGATTATTCCCCCTTGTAGCATCTAATGAAGCACTGATCATAGCACCAGTATAAGCATTCACAGAAGAATTTTTCCCTCTCCATCTCTTTCTCTTATCTCCAGTAGTATTACTGATGACATCTCTGCTAACTACCAAATTTGAACAAGCCTCAGGTGTATTTGAATCATCTAGCAATGGCAAACCAGGAGTAACATCGCCCTGATCAGTAAATGCATACACCTCACCAAAAGTGGGGTTATTATTTGTAATCTCTTCTGCAATCTTTTGTTTCTTCTTCTTTTTCACAACAACCCCATCTAAACTTTGTTGCATTGCAAGGCGAACATCAAGTGGAACACGCGAACAAGTAGACGCATTGCCCTTCTGGCATGCTAAATGTTCCTTAATCCTATGAATCCCCCCACCTCTAAATAGTTTGAAACAATACAAACATTTAAGCTGTACTCTATCACCATTTTTAAACATTTGACAGTGCTTCCATGCAGGGTCATGTTTTTGGGATGATATCGGAATGGGTTCCAGTCCAGATGCCATTACATCAATCTTAGTAATGCTATAAGAAAAGAATAGTCTGTTAATGTTAAAACTTACAACAGCAAGCACTTCTTTCGAACACGACTAAAATCAAGCAATTCATTTATTAAAAATGCAAAGCAATATTTAAAACAGAAAAAGGCCAATGCTAGAATTCTATGACAAAACTATAATGATTTTAAAATATACTAGGCCTGAAAAAAATCTATAATATAAACTTCACAAATACAGTGTGTATTTGTGAACTGTAATGCTTCTGAAACTTAGAGATTTAATTGTTTTACTTCGCAGCTAATATTTAACAATCACCCATCTATTCATATAATAGAGCACCTCAACTCTAGCATTAATTTTTTTTTTTTTGGGGTACTGAAAAGAAAATGTAAATTTTGCTTGCTAAAAATAAAAAGGCTACTGATTAAACTTCACAAAATGCAAGAACTCTGTGGATATTTAAAAAAAAAACAAAAAAAGGAAAGCAGAGAACACCGTTTCCAAGAATAAGTAAATAAAAATAAAGAGAATACAGAAATTGGAACTTACTTGTGATTAGAATCACTGATTTTTTTCCAATGTGAGAGAGAACCGAGTTAAGGTGGGCTGGGGGCTGGGGGTGGGATATGAACCGAAAGGAGGGTTAACCGGACGGACCGGTTAGGGTACGGTCTCATTCGGACTGGTTAACCAAAAGTAATCCGAGTCTTACCGGATCATCCTGTCACGTGATGAAGTGGACCGGCTTTAATAAGTGTGAAACCGGAACTCCCGGTTGCCTCGTAAACGGTTGTACCTCCAGAATAAAAGGGCAAAAACATTAAAAAATAGTAATTAATTAAAAAATCGCTCTACGTTTAGACCGGCCGCTGACCGCCGTTTTAAACCGATCAGTTTTCTGGTTCGTTACCGTTATGGTTCTGAAACCGCATTCTTTAATTTCTCTGTCCGTTGTTTTCTCGAGAAACAGCAGTCAAGTTCGTGCTTAGCCGGAGAGCTTCATCTGTTCTCGGCGAATAAAAGCAACCTTCAGTGCTATCCTAGCAATTGCCGACTCTGCAGCTTAATTATTTCTCAACTTAGGTGCGGCTTCTCTTCTCTTTCATCTGTGTTATTGTGTTAATTTAGTTCTTTTAATGGCCCTGTTGATTTGTTATTATTAGCTGTTATAAATGTTCTTGTATGGCTGTTGTAATTGTTTTGTGAGTTTTTAATAAGTCTATTAGATGATGGAGAATGAGTTTGAAGACGGCTATTCGAGTTTTTGCAGCTTTAATTTGGGATAATTTTCCATTTCTAGTTATGAGATTTTTGCTTTTAAGGTGAATGTGAGATATTTGATTGAGCTTTTGTTGCTTTAATTTCGATGAATTTTTCCCTTTTAGTTGTGGGATTTTATTTTTACGGTGATTTTGAGACTTACTGAGTTTTCGTCTATATATGTTGCTTTTAAAATGGTAATTTAGAGCCAAGATCCAGGAGGTATTTGATAGGATGCTCATATAGTTCGAAGTTGGAGCAGTGACAACCTGATCCCTTACTCTGTTTGTGTCAACATTGTAGTATCTCAATTTCAATTTCTTGAATCCATAACTTTAGACAGATGTGATAAGTTGGAGAGTGTGAATATTTCAAGGCACTGCCTCAAAACACTCTGTATCT
The DNA here is from genome assembly GCF_000493195.1 of Citrus x clementina. Lineage (NCBI taxonomy): Eukaryota > Viridiplantae > Streptophyta > Magnoliopsida > Sapindales > Rutaceae > Citrus > Citrus x clementina. The sequence continues at coordinate 663,265 of NW_006262274.1, forward strand.
ATAGGTGTTTAGTTTAGTTGACTGAAATCAAGATTGAGGCTCCTAATTTGAGTATATTTCGATAGTCTGGTGATTTAATCTCCTTCTCTTCTAAAAATGCCTCTCTTTCAGAAGCTGATTTCTTTTTCAGCCTGGCAAAATTACTGATCAGTGGTTTGTTAATTACTGATCAGTGGTTTCCACTAGCTAGCCAAAAAGAATCTGAAATTTGTGCATGAAGTTGAGGACATCCCTGAGCTTAAAAATTATAATGTGAATTTCGTGATCTAATCTTGATATCGACATTATGATAAATAAATTAATGCATTATTGTCAAGATTAGGAGACAGAAATCTCGTCTCACCTTGCTATGTGAGTTGTGTTTGCTTGACAATATATGCCTGCGTTCATATGCTATTACATTTGCTCTTTTATGCTACACCACTTGTTTGTCATCCTATTCCACATTTGAAGTTTTTTTAGCCAGCCATATACCATCCATCATGAATATTATTCAAATAAGTGGAGCTTTCTTTTTGTTTGTTACTTGTTTAAATTCTGTAAACTTGATTTTCAAACACTTTTCAGTGCTTTGTTAATCATTTGCTTTAAACTCACTGGTTCATGGGCTCTGCCAAAATCCAGTATATAGATACCTTGATTTGTGATGCATAATTATTATATTTTAAATTTTAAGCATATTTTATACATAGACCAACATTTTTGTAAAAATAATTATATAAACTACCTGATAATTATGCTGCTTTAATTTTTCAGTTCCATCACATCTTAATTCTCAACATCATTGATTATTTCTCTTTGATCCAGATAGGAGTTCAATCCCTTTTCAGCCTTTCTGACTGTTGCCACAATGTTATTATAAAATGGGGGATTATGCTACCATAATGTAGCTATCCTAAATGGGGCTCAAGTATATATATTCCTTCCCAGTTTTGCAAAGTGCTAAATTCACTTTTACAATCTGTATTAGTTGAATTTGTCATCTTCCTAAATGGATAAGCTGTCACTTAGACAGATCAAGATTTTTTTGCCTGTGCTTTACTACTGTGCAGGAGCCAAGAAATTAGAAACCTGTGCCCAAGAACATGGACAGCAACGGCCATTTTGAATCTTTGATTACTTGTTCTTACATTGAATGCCTGAATATAAAAAATATCTGCTGCTTTCAGAAAAAATCTCTGGTATTCTCGAATTTTCCCAGACAAGTAAACAGCTGCATAGTGCTGATATTGCGAGTCTAATGAAAGTAATCTGGGCCTAGATTTAGGACATAATTTTTGCTGTTTTCTGCTTTTGCTGCTCTTTATTAATTGCTTAATTTTGATTGAGTTTTAATCGCTTTTTGCTGCTGTTTTACCTGCTAGTTCTGCTGTTTACTACTATTCTTTGCTACAGTTTTTGTTTCTATTTTTGTTGTTGTTTGTGTTGCTTTTTCTTTTTAATTTTTTGCAGTGTTTATTTATAATTTAATATTGTTAAGCAAACTTATTATAGAATCATAAAGAGGCAACAAACTTCAAGAACAAAGCATTCTCATATCATGAGGACTTGTGTGTGATTTATAGTAAAGAGCTAACAACTTTTATCGTTGCGCAAACGGAAAAAAAAAAAAAAAATTCTAGTGCCGCGAGTCAAGTTATAGGACAAGAAATCAATGACAAACAAGTAGGGTTGAGTGATGAGTTGAAGAAGATAAAATTGCTCTGGGTAGTGCCACGCTCAAATTTTTTTAGTCTTTGTATGAGAACAGAGAAACATGAGTTGGACTTTTCTTTAATGGTAAAATTTAACTCATTCTATGGTTTATTAATGTCTAACTTATGAAATTTAACTCATTTGAGCACTTGAAATTTGAGTAAGCTTTTTTGCAATTTTTTGTTATTTTAAATTCTGGACACTGTTTGATATTATGGGCTGTTATGGACATTGCTTCCATAAGAAAAATGAATATTGCTAACAAAAAGTGTTCTGTCTTTTGAATAATATTATGGGTTATATTTCTATTATTTCATTAAGCACTTGAAATTTTAGTATGTTTTCTCACAATATTTTTGTTATTTTTCTTGAAATAATATTCATATTTCTTATATAAAAGAATAAGGGGGAAAAAGCACTTCTGATAAAAGCATTATAAATCTTGCCAAGTCATAGAGAATGAAACATTAACCTGGTGGCTAGTTTTTCAATGGTTAAACATATATGTGGTTTTATAATTAATTTAATAGTAAATATTAAAAAATTAACATAAAGGGTAAACTTTTCTAGATATTAAAAAAAAAATCAATTCTTCTCCTTTAAAAATGGAATTCTCTATCCTTTCCTTTCTCCTTCTATTTTTTTCCCTTCCTCGCCTCTCCATCCCTTTCTAGCAACCAAGCATAGCCTAATAGTTAATTTCTCTGCCCGTTGGGAATTTAATGGATTTCTTTCAAACCTATCCTCTTGTATTTTTTTAATGAGCTTTCGTGAAATCTAATTGAAATTCGAATCAAAGTTTAAATTTTTCTTAAAATCCCTGTTGATGATTAGTGAATAATTTAAGGTGAAAATTTAATTTCAAGTTTCTTATTTCATTATTGAGATTAATTTACAACCTATTTGATTAATTTCACATAAATATAGAATCTAGGAATAAATTTAGAGTCATGTAAATCGTTGAATTTGCTTAAAAAAAATGATTAAGGAAATTAAATGAAAAATCATACATGACTGAAAATCTCATCTCACAGTTAATTTTTCAATCAGGTTTATTAACCAAGTTCTTTAATAGAGGACTCTTTAACATGAAGAATGGAATCTTATGTTGTCTTTTTTTTTTTTTTTTTTTTTTTTTTTTGGGTTGAAATCGGAATGCTATGTTGTTAAAAAAGGCAAGAGTGGTTACTTTGAATCAGGCTTGTAAGCGACTCTTTTTTTTTTTTTTTTTGGTCTTATCCACGAGATATCCTAGGGAGGGCCCCAACTGTGGGAGACACCTTTAAGCCCGTACCACAACCCAGACTAGAAGTCCCCGCTCGAACCGGGAGGCACAGGTTCTCCCAACAAAGGCGACTTCCCTGCGACTCGAACTGGGGAGCAAACCCAGTCAAGCCACTTAAGGGGACTCCATTGCCAGTGGAGCCAACACTTTGTTGGTTGTAAGCGACTCTTTTTAGGTGTAAGTGTTCTCCTAATTTCTCTTCTTGTAGCATTGCCTGATGCACAACTACTTTTGCCGTTGGATACATCAGCATTGCAGCACCGTTTGATATATTAGTCCCAGTCCCGAATTTTTAGTAATGTACATAATTTATTGAGGCGACCATTTGGGGATCAGTAACCCCCAAAAAAAAAAAAAATTTAAAATTTTATAAAAGTTATATGTATTTTATTCAGAGTGAGATTATTGACATCGCGTATATATATATATATATATATGTATAAATTTATAATTTAGTCCGGCCTGATAAAGAATTCTGGCACTGTAGTCAATCGACAATTCTCTTATGTTGTCATTTGCACTGCTGAATTCATCAAAACTATATCCACAAGTTTTTTTTTTTGAAGTCATTCACAATGTAATACGCATATGGGTTGGTTGGATCAAGTAAGAATTTCATTATTTTGAAAAAGGGAGGAAAAAAAAAAGGTGGGGTGGAAAAGAAACTTTTTGACTTTTTTTTGTCATTTTTTATTTTTCCAATGGACATTTTATTCGATTAGTAGTAAACCACTAAACCAGTTTTACAAAAGCAGTTATAAAAAATTAAAAGTCTTTCTTAGTGGGGCAAAAGAAAGGAAACAACTGTTTCCCACATGCACAATCACTAGGCTTAATTTTTGGCTTATTAGATACATATTGTGAATAAGCCACCAGTTTGAAGTCACCAAAATTCAAAAACAAATGACAACTTCTTCGCATCTTCTCCGCTTCTGCTTCTTCTTCTTGTGTCTTTTTTGCTTCTCGTCGGCAGATGGGACTCAACTGATATTAGTAAACAACTGCAAGGAAACCATATGGCCTGGAATCCTAGGAACTGCTGGCCACGAGACTCCCTATAATGGCGGTTTTGTTCTCTGCAGTGGGGAGCAAACAGTCCTCGAAGTTCCGGAAAAATGGTCAGGCAGAATCTGGCCAAGACAAGGCTGTTGCTTTGATGAAACGACAGGCAAAGGCTCATGCCAAACTGGGGACTGCGCCGGCCTTCGACAGTGTAAAGGACTTGGTGGTGTTCCCCCAGCCACACTAGTAGAAATGACTCTGGGGACACAAGCGTCGGCCTTACATTACTATGATGTGAGTTTGGTTGATGGTTTCAACGTGCCTGTTTCAATGGCACCAATTGGTGGTGGTGCAGGCTGCGGAGTTGCCGCCTGTGAGGCTGATTTAAACATTTGTTGCCCTGCTAACTTGGCGGTGAAGAAACAAGGGAAACTGGTGGCTTGCAAAAGTGCCTGTGTCGCTGCAAAATCTGATAGGTATTGTTGCACTGGGGAGTTTG
>NW_006262274.1:667790-685569 GCF_000493195.1 Citrus x clementina
AAAAAAAAGAATATATAAGGCTTTTAAAGCTTTTAAGATTCTACAAGCCTTAAAACTTGCAGGGCTCCTCGCTATGTCATTACATTTTGTCCTCCTAATTGACGGATTAATGTATGGTTTCTGATGCTGTTTTCAGTTCTTGCTGCTGGATTTCTAATTCTGGTATAATTTTGTTGTTCACTTTGATATCAATGGAAGTTTTCTTGTTACTGAAAATTTTTAATAGAATCATAAAGCTCTCTCATCATTAGGCCTCAGCCCACTTGTTCAATGCTTAGTGGCTTCTTGTTTACACTGCATTCCTGGACGTTAAGCATTTTCTAACAGCTTTCTGGAACTAATAACTTCGGTCTTGGGATCACAAAGGCCAGCATACCCCAAATCTCAAGAAGATACTTTAATAGTTCTCATTGATTTCTGTCGAAATCAAGGAATTTTAAATTAAAATTAAATTTGTTCTGTTAGGAATTTGATTATAGAGACTCGAAATATTATATAATCAAAGTGAATCGCCGCCATTGACTAGACATAAACAATAATGCTAAGAAGAAACCTCCAATCCATTCCCTTTGATTCCAATAACACTTGGATACATATAAGTCAGACAACGAGGAAACTCCAGAAATTTTCTGATGGAACCTTTAAAGAAGGGAAACTGGAAAGAGTTTGATTCCAATAATACGTCATTATATATATATATGTTATTTTTTTTTTGCATGGATGATGGATTAGACTATTTTTTGAGACAAATGGATCCGGAAGTGGGGAATGGATGTGTACAAGAAGACGAGGAGTTGGGTTGGGGAAAATCTTTACCTGTGCCCAGCGTTCAGGAGATTGTGAGGAATGACTCTCTGTGTGTGCCTGAAAGATACATACAAGAACGCCAGAACAGGCCAGATTATCACTCTGAGGTCTCTTATGCTTCGTCCGAAATACCAGTCATAAACATGTCTTTGCTGGCCAATGGAGATAAAGATGAGCTAAGAAAATTTGACATCGCTTGCAAAGAATGGGGTTTCTTCCAGGTACATTCGACCGATGCAACAAATTGTGGTACTTAGTACACTGAAACATAATGGGTAATGCATCTTTTGCAGATAACAAATCATGGGATAGCAGAAACGGTGATACACAATATGAAGGACGCAATAGCAGCATTTTTTCAACTCCCTTTTGATGAGAAAAAGAAGTACACAATGCCAGCCAATGATGTTCAAGGATATGGGCAAGGCTATGTAGTCTCAGAGCAGCAAAAGCTCGACTGGAGCGACGTCCTGTTCCTAGTGACCCTCCCACCTTCAGTTAGGAATTTAAAGCTCTGGCCGGTCGCTTTGCCAGTTTTCAAGTATGTATAATCATTTCGAACATTCAGTGATCTCAAAAATTGATTCCATTTCTTATATTTGTTTCATAGGGAGTCGATAGATCAGTACTCTACAGAAATACGAAAGGTCACTGAAGAAATATTTGCCAAGCTGTCATTGCTGATGGGGATGGATAAAGATGGTCTAAAAATGTTGCATGGAGAGATGAAGCAAGCTACAAGAATGAATTACTATCCCACTTGCTCCAGACCTGAACTTGTCCTTGGTGTTAGTCCCCATTCAGATGCAAGCACGATAACCCTACTCCTGCAAGATGATAAAATCACTGGCCTCCAAATTAAGCATAAAGACAGCTGGATTCCTGTAAAACCAATTCCAGATGCAATTGTCGTAAATATTGGCGATGTAGCTGAGGTAGTTAATGATATTTGCATAGAATTTTATCATTACTACTTTGAAATTAAAATTGTATGCTTTTTGGCTTTTCAGGTTTTAAGCAATGGATTGTACAAAAGCGTTGAACACAGAGCTGTGACAAATGAGAAGAAGGCAAGAATGTCAGTGGCCACATTTGTGATCCCAAGTGAAGAAGTAGAAATTGGTCCTTTGGAATCAATGGTGGATGACAAACAATTCCCTAGAATGTACAGAAATATGAAGTATGTTGATTATCTTAGACACACTTTAGAAAGGAAAATGGACGGCAAAGCTCACACTGAATATCTGAAGCTGTAAGTTGAATAATTGTTGCATGTTTACAAGCTCTGTAACAAACGAATGAAAACAATGCAAAACGTCGGCCAATTTGTTATGTGACACTTTGCTGCTGCATCTCAGAAGATAAAACTAATTGATTTTAAGCTGGGTTATGATATGATATGTAACCTTCATAGTTTAAGGCATAACGAAGTGTTAAAAAGAAATAAGTAAATCATGGAACAAATTGAATAAATTAACCAAAAATATTTGTCCTGTTAGGACTTTGTTTGGCTTAAATTTTTGACACAAAATTTGATATAATGAAAGTGAACCACCGGCATTGAAAAGAGAGAAACAAGAAGCTCGCTCCAAGGTGCCAATCCCTAAAACACCCAGAATTACTTCAGCTTGAGATTTTCAATATAGCAAGTCAGACAAGAAAAAAAGTATTGCAAGAATTTTCTAATGGAAATTAAAAAGAAGGGAAAGAGATAGACTACTAGACATTTGACTTTACAGAAGCAGTCTGCTTCTCAACTTAAGACTTAAGTGTCTAAGCAAATGTTTTTGTATATGAAAAACAAAAATGGATCCTCTGAGAAATGACCCTCAGTCTGTGCCTTAAAGATACATACAAGATCAAAAGGACAGGCCACTTGATACTGAGTTCTATCCAGCTTCATTGAAGCTACCAGTCATGGACTTCTCACTGGCCAGTGGAGATGAAGATGAGCAAAGAAAACTAGACGGTGCTTGCAAGGAATCGGGCTTCTTTCAGGTACGATATTCAACCAAATGAAAATGTATTATAAAACGTAACCCAGAATGCATTTTTTTTCCCCGGTAACAAATAATGGGATAGCAGAAACGGTGCCATGTGATATGAAGGCAGCAGTAGCATCATTTTGTGAACTTCATTTGGATGAAAAGATGAAGTATGCTAGTGGCAGCTACAGTCTACAGATAGAGGCAAGGCTATGTAGTCTCAGAGCAACAAAAGCTCGACTAGTGTGATCTCGTATTCCTAATGACTCACCCTGTCAACCATGTAAGATCAGAAACTGAAGCTCTGGCCAGCCACAATACCAGGTTTCAAGTATGTGTTATCATTCTCTTGACATACAATGGATACAGTCATAGCTGGAAGACACTAGTTTCATTTCTAATATTTGTTGCAATAGGGATGCAGTAGCACAATACTCGGAAGAATACAAAGGGTGGCTGAGGAAGTACTTGCCAAGCTATCATTATTGATGGGAATGGATAAAGATGGTCTTAAAATGTTACATAGGGAGATGAAACAAGCTGTGAGAATGAATTACTATCCAACTTGCTCAAGACCGGATCTTGTTCATGGTGTTAGCCCCCATTCTGATGCATGCACAATAACTTTTCTTCTGCTGGATGATGAGATCACTGCTCTACAAATTAAGCATAAAGATAAATGAATTCCCGTAAAACCAATTCCACATACACTTCTTGTAAACATCGGCGATGATGCTGAGGTATTCAATAATCAAAAGATTGACTTCAAATAGGTTATAGGTGAGTAGAATTTTCTTAATGCAACATTGACATTATAAATTTGTCGGGTTCTCCAGATTTGGAGTAATGGAGTGTACTGAAGCATTGAACAGAGAGCTGTAACAAATGAGGAGGAAGCTAGAATGTCAGTGTTAACCGCTGTGCTTCCATATAAAGTAGAAATCGGTCCAGTGGAAACAACGGTGAATGATGATCGGTCTAGAGTTCACAGAAACATTAAGTTTATTGATTATCTTGGTCAATATTTAGATAGGAAAATGGAAAACAAAGCTCACACCGAAATTCTGAAGCTGTAAGGTGAATAATTGCCAGCCGTGTTACAGTTTCTAAGCTATATCAATGACTGCATAAAACTAATCATGTATTGGCTTAATAATTAATGAAAAACTTTAGTTTGGTTTGTGATGTTTGATATTTCCATGGTTAAGGTACTGATATATCAGATCGATACCATATCATGTGCTAAAGAACAATATAATGGAACAAACAGAAATTAACCATACATAATTCTCTAGGATGAGGCTTGGCGGCGATATGAGGAATAAGTTCTTTAAACAAAGAGAAAACAATCCATACATTAGGAAAATTCCACAACTCTCCTAAACTCAAGCTCTCACTGCCTGATAACATTTGTACAGTCACAATCACAATGCGCTACCTCCTCCCTTTTTACACCCTTAAAACTTGTACAGTAAAATTTAACTCTTCGGGGCATCAGTGTGTTCACCATCTGAGCCTCAGCTAGCCTGATTCTAGGTATATCCTCAAACTAACAAATGTACAGCTTTAAGTACAAGCAACAATTTTATTTCCAATCAGCTCTAATCTATCCAAAAAAATAGATAGAGCCAGTACCAGACATGGAAAGGAAAGAAGAAAGAAAGAGGCATTCATACTATCCTCAGTTAGCTGTACATTAACTTCCTTTCCTATGCCATCTATGCGGGATGTGGAGTCATAATGCTTATCCTCCTCTCTGCAAGAAGATTGAGCACATCATTTGAAAGTTCTCATATAATATGTAAGTAAAGGCACAGCACTAGTATTATCACATTTTCTCCTGTTAGTTACATATGCCCACATCTGTGCTAAGATAGGAAAGGATTTATCAGACATAGGTAAAAACAATAAACATAGTGTTATTCTCTGCTACTGACCCCAGAGATTTTTTAGATTTAACAATTTGTGCATTCATTAGACAAGTGTGTGTGAAAAGATAACAAAGCCGGGGACATGCGTATTTCTAAACCTGTTTTATAGTATAAAAAGAGTTCCTATTTTTATTCAACCTGCAAGTATGACTTTGACTCACTGAATTGAATGAAGCACACTCCCTGAATACAATAAAATTAATTGTTAAAGAGCAAACGTCTTGTAAATCAATTTCCAAACAATGATCTTCAGTTAAAATGGGAAAAACCAGGCATTCTGCACGCTCAAGACAGCAAAGGAAGAAAAAAAGTTATAAAGGAAAGGAAGAAAAATACCCCCGGCTGCGACAAGTTTCTCTACACGTGCAACTATGTGCTTCCCATAAGTATATTTCTTCAGAGCATTCAAGTGAACCTTAATTCGATTGAGAATCAATTCAAGTTGCTGGTCATCACAAGTTTCCAGCACCTTCTGTACGACATAATTTGCAAATTGATCTTTCATCATCACCTAAATAAAGCAGAATGAACAAATATCAAAATGTGGACAAAATAGTTAATATAACCAGCAAAACCAAGCAATAACCAGCTAAAAGCATAAGCAAGCAAATAAATATGGAATATGCAAACAGATGAGTCCATAAAGCAAGTAAACCTTAGGATGGTACTTACAAATTGTGAAGAATGATTCCAATAACGAGTTACCATTTTCATCATGCTGTAGCAATTTTCTAACACTTCCCACTGCATGATTTTTTTTAAAAAAATTTTATGCAAAAAACCATTTCACGATTAGAAGTCTACCCTCTAGTGATATGTTACCGCCGCCTTAAGAACCCACTCACTTTCCAGGCATCCAATGTAAGAGAATAATTCATAGTTCAAAAATTCTTTTGATTTGGTAAATGCATGGAGAGCACATGGTTCATTGGCAAACCTGAAGAGGCTCATTTTCCTCAATGGAACCAAGCATCTCATTCACCAGGGCCTGGCGTTCTGCAGGAGTTCCAAAAGATAGACACTTCTCTATAACATTGGAGGCAAACTTCTGCTGGCTCATCTGAACTATCTGCCCAGTTAATTTCTTAATTATGGCCGAGCGTTCATGAGGTTTTCCATGTTCTAGTACATGCTGCGACATTTTGCACAAACAATTAGAAGTGAGGTAACCATTTAAGTTCAAAAAAATAAGATGGGGAGGAGAGGAGAATGGAGACAGAAAAATATACTATTCTTGAATGCTTTGCATGCCAGTCAGGAAGAAGGACTCGCATGACAGATCAAAGAAATTAATTAAATTGAAATATCATGATATATATGGAAAACATTCAAACCAAAAAAATCCTATTGCAAGTGAACTAAACTTATACAAATTGCCTACTCTAGCAATCCAAAAGTAGGATCATTTGTTTCCCTGATCCAAATCTAAGATCCACTATTGGAACGCCTTCCAGCCACTAATAAACTGAACAATCCAAAAGCTGAAAGGCGTCGCAATGTGTTCGAAGATTAAATTGACCATAGGCAAAATATTTTTGCATCTCAAGAAAGCTTATACTCAATACAAATAATACCTACTAAGGACCAAAACAAACCTGTACAACATAATTCCCATACTGGTCTTGTGCCAACATGCAAACTGACTGCAAAATCTCATCCATCATTATAGATTGGGTTTTTTCATCATGGCAATGCTCCAGAACTCTCTGCCAGATTAAAGTTATACTATTTTAGTATTACAAGTGTTAGAATGATCCTCCTAGCTCATACTTTGAAACAAAATACATAAATGTATGAAATATAAAATTAGTTTCCACACCTGTATGACACGACAACCATAAGGATGAGTTGACAGGGTCACAACTTGATCATAAAATGTCAAAACAATGAACTGGATTGCATCTTCAGGTACACATTCAATACACTTCTGGATAACATGGTTCCCATTCTGATCACGTACACAACGCATGATATGACCGTCAAGCTCTTTAACCATTTGAGTCTGCTGGTCCAGTTCAACAACTTCTATTGCCTGAATGACCAGATTAAAGCACATTAAATGTAGAAAATTAAGTTATGACGCAAAGTTTCATATCATGATAAGTGTCAAAAGTTGGATCGACTCTATAAAATAAAGCAAACCTTCTGGATCACTCGACAGCCATACATCTGCAGGCTAAGGGTCAGCACATGCCCAGTTAATTGGTCAGCAAGTTCTCTGATTTGGGATGCGGTTCCATGCTCAAAAAACTGAGGTAAGAAGGTACCAAAATAGCCATGAAGAGTCAACAACTCAAAATTCTTAGACAATATCTTGAAACATAATTGAATGTGCAGAAATATAACAGATTAAGGTATTTTTTACTGAATAAATAAACAAATAATTTTAACAGAAGCTCCATAATCACAATGGTTTTTAAATTCGAAGTACCTTCTGGATCACATAGTTGCCAAACACATCAGTCATCAATGAAAGAGCTTGGGGCATTATCTCTTGGAAAACCATGTTTTTCTCCTCTGTTGTGGCAGTTTCAAGCTTTTGTTGAATAAATCGGCTTCCATACTGATCAGCACTGTCAACAGATGGTAATAAATGAAGGTATTAAACTTCTGGAAACCAGCATAAGAGGACTAAAAGTTTAAGCAGCAAATATATACCTGAACTCAACAACATGACCCGCAATTTCAGACAACTCAAAACACTTAGTTTTGTTGCTTTTAAATTCATCTAGTAAGGAGGATGCAAAACTTTCATCCAAGCTACCTCCAGCTTCTGAGTGCCACGGTCCCATGACACCACCAGACAGATTCCTCATCCCTGAAGGAAAGCGCATATTGCGATCACCATGCCTGACTGGACTACCAGATCCTACAGGAGAGTTTGGAAGAAGAGGACCCCCGGGATACGACATGCCAAGGCCAAATGCTGGATTTCCGTAGAGATTATTGTTTAAGCTACCGGATTTATTAAGGTAAGGTACACCATACTGTGATTTTTGAGGTGACAGCAATGCCCCTAAGTATGCTTTCTGGAGTCCAAGTAAATCCATGTATGAATTACCAATGTCCATTGCAGGATCATTGAGGGATGCAACCTGTGCCGCAGCATATTCATTTGATCTTAAGTACTGAAGATACAGCGGGTCCATCAGGGGTGCCTGAAGAGCACTCCCAGCAGTGTGATTCCCCAGCCTATTCATACTCTGCAATTCTGCTGCCGCTGCCATTACATTTGGTCCTAAACCCAAACTCGCCAATGTTCTAGCGTCCAAGCCATTTCCTGCCATTGCAGAAGCAGCGGCGGCATTTTCATATAAAGGTGGCAAATTACCACTGCCAATTGGGCTTCCCATCATGGATGGCGGTGAAGGATTCATAGAATACCCATTTAAGCTAAAGTTTGAAAATGCAGAATTCATGTTGCCCATAACTTGATGGTGAGAAGGTGAATTTCCTCCACCATTAAGAGTTGGGGTAGAGGGTCCTTTTAGGTAAGAGTTTGAAGATGACAAAGCAGATTTATGCACATCAGCCATCAAAGAAGCATTGTTCATATCAATGCCCACCCCACTTTTACCCATATTTGGATAAGACCCCTTAGTTGAATGCGAAGCAGAATGCATAAGAAGATGTCCAGATTCTGACCTACCCAAGAAGGGATGTTGTTTCATATGTCTGGAGTCACCTTGCAAATTGAAGAGACTGTGGCGATCATCAATTTCATGTTGATTTTGCGACCTTGAATTGTTCTCTTGATCTGCCACGCCATCTGTCGACAGATTCAAGCCAGACAAAGCTGCAACTATCTCCGCAGAGTCTTTCAAGCTAGGTGAGACACCATTCAAGGGTAGTGGACCACTAACACTTCTTTTATCCATAGAGCTAGCCCTCCCAACTCCAGCAGTTGGAATGCGTGGACTAGGAGCTCTAGCCATAAGTTGAGGATCCGGAGTAGTGCTTCTTGACAAGGAGGCACCCAGAGCAGAGGCATATGAATGAGAAGCCGATGTCCCAACACTTTGAGCTGATGGCATGCCCTGTTTATTTGCACTTGAACCCAAACCATCAATGGATGATAAATCATGATGCAGATGAGCAAACTGGGTTTCAGAACTCTCAATAGCATCCTCAAATGCATTGCGGCTAGGGGGACGAGAAGGATGCCTTGAGACAGGCGCTCCATGACTCATATCATCCTGCATTACAAAAGGAAATTATAAAGCACATGGCATGTAAAAGAAAGAGAGGCTTGTGAGTAAAGGGAGTAAATAAAGCGCATATTTTGCACACAACCAATTTGATCCAACTAGTACTAAGTGTGTTATCCGAAAAAGGTTAAACAAAAAAGATCATGAAATAGGATTAAACAAACTAAAGAAGTAATTATTAGAGAATCACATCTTATAAAAAATGATAGAATTGACAAAATTATATCTGCAATATGTTCAATAAAGAAGCAGACAGTTATTAAAGAATATGCTCATATATAGTTTTTAAACCATTTAAAACACATCATTTTCCAGGAGTTGCAATCACATAGTTTTTAAACCATTGAAACACATCATTTTCTCGGAGTTGCAACCACATTTACCCAGTGAAAAAATGCAAGTACATGAGTATATAAATCTATGCATGCATGCGTACATATATGATGACCATCCACAAGTAGGACATAAGAGAAGTCTAGTGTTACGTGTGAACACTAAGCAAACAACATGCATCCCCTAAAAGGAAGCAACAAAGATAATCAATCCTTATCAGCAATCAATATAACACACAAATAAAATAAAATTTTAAAAAATGTCCACGCATCGTAGCAAGCAACTCCACTCTTTGTCAGCCAACCATTGACACCAATCACCTTGCACCAAATTGACACAAAGGTGAAAGATTATGGTTTTATGTCCTTAATTCATTTGTTTATTACAGATAACGACAGACGCATCCTTGCACACCTTTGTGCAACAGGATTCGATTGGTGAACCAAAGATTTGAAAGCAGCCAGCCAGAGAGGAGGCAAACCAGCATCATACAGATATTAAATGAACATGCACAAATGTAAAAGCAGACAAATTAACTCCACTAGCAGAATGGAAAAACCAAGTGCCAATGCAAGTAATTTACTATGACTAATCCTTCAACAATACAGTCAATTTCTTTTCTTTTATAATTTTTCTTCCTCAATTTCTTTTCTTTTATTAATTTTCTTCCTTATTCTTTCTCTTTCTTTTCTGGATAGAGCACTCAGATGGTTATTGTCAACAGTAATGCAAAAGCAGTTAAATAACCAAGTGAAAACAGTATATGACATTGAACATCAGCATTCTATATAAGGAAATGTAAATACATGCATCTAATAATCCAAGCCATATTGTCTAATAATCAAAATGTAATCTTATAAGTTTAAATATAATTCCTTGTTCGCCAAAAGTAAACCATCATGCTGCAAAACATTGAGACACAGTACAAATCAGATAATCCGAAAGGAATAATCTAATTACAATTAGCATGAAATACAAGTATTCCATCTCCAATTGATCAACTTTATCCCATCAACTAAACATCAAACTATCACCTAGCAGCACCATACAATTTAAAAACCAAGTCATGAACCAAACAATAACATAATTTACAATCAAAATCAAACTAAAACAACATTTATTCACCAAAAGCTAAACCAAATGAAAACCAGAAACCAACAACCGTCACCAAATTTTCACCTGAATAATCTCTGCAATGCTCTTCTGCCTACTCCCTAATCCCAACCCCGGCAACCCTATCAACCCATCACCTCCCCATTCTCCTCCTCCACCGCTGCCGCCGCTATTCTCCTCCTCCTTCCCTCCAAAACCTGGTTGCACGGCGAAAAGCGACCCATTCCCCTTCCTCCTATCACCAATCCCTCCAACTTCTCCCCCTCCACGCAATCTTTGCGTAAACCTCCAATCCTCCTTTGACAACAAAGGAGGAGGCAGTCTAGGATTCAGGTTCACATTAGAGTAATAATAATTGACATAAGCAGGATCAGCCCTTAACTCCTCTTCATTCAAAAACCCACCTTTGTTATCGCTTAGTTTCTTGAACAAACCATCTATTGAGCTCAAAGAACCTTCAACAGTTGGCGGCGCTGACCCACTTCTAAAAATATTCAGTTCCTTTTCAAGATCAGCAGCACTAGCACTATTAACTTGTGTTGCTTCTTGCAGATGCTGCTGCTGCTTTTGTTCACGAATCAGCTTGCCTAAATCTTCAACATAGTCAGGACTCTTATACATGGATGATCGTATTGATATATCAGGCATCATCTTTGAAGAAGTCCAACAATATCAATGATCATTTACACATTAAAGATTGAAACTTTTAGCTGAAAATTGATAAACAGAAACTGGGATTTTTTGTTTAAGCTCAAAAAGATGAATTTTACGATCAAAACCAACAATCCATGAACAAAACGGCTAAAAATGGAGACTTTGAAGAATCCAATAGAAAAAAACTAAGCTTTGATTGTGGGATGAAGTGAGAATTTTGTAATGATGGAGGCTTTGGCCATTGTTGAGAGAAAGACACAGAGTGGAGTGAAGAATAGAATGGGCAGTCATAAGCTGAGAGGTGGAGTGATCTGGGCCGTTGGTGAAGAAAATGGCGGCTAAGATTGATTCTGAATGGATTTGTTCTTACAAGAGGGTCTCTAGGGTTTTATATTTGTGAGATTAAATGCTAAATTACAGTTAAAGAATTTTTAATGTGAAACAATACTTACGAGGTAATTTTGGATATGATGATCTAAGCACATTTTAATTTTATAGTGACATTATTTTTAGGCTCAATATATAATAGGGTTGTTAAATATTGTAGACCGTAATTTTAAAACCCTATAAGTAATAATCATTTTTATAAATAAAGAGACATGACTCATGTGGCAAACTTTTGTTCTAATCAATTTAGGTTTTCTTGTTCATTATTCTTTATTTTTATCAAAGTGAATTAAACACTGAATTTACCGTGTACAAGAGCATTTTGAGTATAACATAATCTAATTATAATAATTTTTATCAATTATCAAGCTTGTAGGCATGCAATAAAGTTTTATTAAATGGATACACTCGAAATAAATCATGGATTACTTTCTTGTAAATAAAATATGTTGAGACTTTTTCTGAATATTTCAACCTATTAATAAAAGTTGATAAATGATAATACGATAATAATAGTTGATTTTCTTTTATCATATTTTTTTATGATTAAGGTTTGAATAGGAACCTAACGTGAACGTGTCATATTATTTTCACGACTTTGTTGATAATTATATATATATATATATATGAGATTTTGGTCAAATTTAACCAAACATTTATATAAGTTGGAAAAAAAAATTAAATTCTAAAAAAAATGTTCAGTAGTCACTGGTGATAAAATTTATAAAAAGATTCATTAATTTGCCATGGATATATGCATCGATTTCTTTTTCTCTTTTGCATTGTTCTTTTTCTTTCTTTTAGTTTCATATTTAGAGAATTGTTTTTTAAATAGAATGTTTTTAGAATGCCAGTTATGCGTCCAAAAAAAACTTAAAAATTTGTTAAACTTGAAACGAGTATTTAATTCTTATTATGGAACATTTTTGCATACTTAGCTCACCGTATATTTTATTGTATTCTTTATTAATTTATTGTCGAAAGTATATTTTAAAATTCGTAAAATTGATATGTTTGCTAGTATCCGATAATTTTTAAATTATTTCACTTTTTGTATTATATGTATTAATATTTTCATGATTCGTTGAGAGTGACTATAGCAATAGTGTGAGTATACAATGTTATTTTATTTCCTAAATAAATTCAAAATAACACTATTTTGTCGCCCTTTTTTTTTTTTTTTCAGTTGAAATATAATATATCATGAACAATTCTATTTTCGCAAAATCTAAGCCAATGCAAATCCTCCGCCGCAGTCAAACAATGTAAGAAGAAGAAACAGAAGGCGTATGTAGAGAGTGTATCCTCTGGAACTAAAAGTACATAAAACTAAGGAACGAAATCGTTTGTTTCATTGCCACGTCATTGCCTACAAATAGAGAAGATAAAGGATACCACCACGCATACGCTTCTCGTTTGCAGTTAACCGATGAAAAAGGCACACGTGGCGCACTGACAGGGGGGAACTCTTGTTCACGCTTTTTGACCGCGCGTGGTATATGTGTATTTGTGAGCCGACTGGGGATCGAAGATTGAGATTGAGATTGAGATGCTCTTGTATAAAAAAAGGACAATATCCAAGATATTTTGCCTTTTTCAAAAAGTAAAAAATAGATATTTGCCTTACTACTTATTATTTTTTAAATTTTTTATTATAGATATTATCGATAATAGATACATGATACAAAATTTATAAAAGTTCAAAAATATTTGTGTTTAAGAGATTCAAAAATAATTTTAAAAAATTATAAAAATTAAAAAAATTTAGTAAAATTTTTTAGAAATTATTTAAGTCAAAACCATCACATCCTAAAATATATTTAAAAAAAAAAGGGAGGAGTAGCTTTTTAAAATCTAATTCTGACAATCAACTTTATACTTCATATTATTATATATAAATCCTTTTATATATATATATTGTAAAAATACAAAACTATCCTTATTAATTAGGAAATACAATTATTAACTTTAATGATATTATTATTATTACCAATTATATTGAAATAAAAAAGAAAATCAATAATATGAAATATTATTTTATTTATCAATTATTATATGTAGACATAGAAGATATTATATATACATATTTATAAATGTGTAGATAAATTTATTTAACATTTTATCTAATTCATTCATTTTCATTCTTACAACAATTTGATAATAAGATTTTCTAAGCGCATGCAGCTATTTTTAAAACTAATTGTATTTTTAAAAAATAAATTTTACAAAACATTTAATTGATTATTCATACAGTGTAGTTAACAGTAATTATTTTAAAAATTACAATACTACTAAATTGGACTTTAACTTACGAGTTAAGCTATGGTTATCAAATATTATAAAAACATCGTTTTGAAATTATCTTAATACACATTACAAATATTATGTGCGGTAAGATAATTTCAAAACAATGTTTCTATAATACTTGATAATTATTTGTACATATACAACAAACAAACGACTCATTTAAAAGTGCCATTTACAGTAGTAGTTGTATCGACTACGGGGGTCGGGTTATTGTAAAGAAGCAATAGATTTTTTAACACTTAAACTACTTATTATAAATATTCTCTCAATTTTTTTCCCATCATTTCGTCTCACTTTATTTTTAACCAAACGCTAATTTGAGGAAAATGGAGCATAAGAGGAAAATCAACTGGAATATTTTATTAGTGACGTATTTAGATGCCGTAATTATAGTTTTAGAATCTCTATAAATTTGAGAGGCACCTTGAACAACTTGATGAACCGTCTGCTTAGTGCTGACTCTTTCCCTTTTAAATAATGTAAACAAGCAAAAGCCGATATATATTATACACGTAACACACGTTAAGACCGAGAAGTGGTCCAGTCCATGAAGAAAACACAAAACCCAAGATGATAGATAAATATAATACAAGTTCAGTTAAATATAAACAAAAAATTAAAAAAAAAAAAAACAATGAAAATGCTTATTTCATCACCGTATGTGAATTGAATGATTCCATTTTTATTCGTGATTCGTGAATATATAAAATAAAATATCTATCCATAGAAGCCGGAGGGAGGGAACTGCAACCAAGTACTCGATTCTCTGCAACTTGCGCACCAAGTGTTTGTTTAATGTTATTATTATCTCGCCACTTCGGCCTTGGTCGGAGTGGTGGGCTAACGTGTTTATTTATTTATTATTATTATTATTATCATCTTTTGTATTTAAGTATGTATGGTGTAAATTATCTTAGCAGGTAACGGATTAAATTTTACTCAAATTTTTTTTAACTGTCTCCTTCTGATTATTATTTAATTAATTAATTAATTAATAATATCATGATCGATCAGTTCAAATTTCAAGGCATTTAATGTTGTGAGTTTTAAATAATATTAATTGAGCACTGAAGTCATGGAATGGGAGGAAGGGACTCGGACAATAATAAATGAGTGCCGGTTTCATGTATTATGTGTATATCAGTGGGAGTTGATTTTCCATTCAAATTAATCTCTGTATCTTTTATGGACCTATTTGTTCGATCGAATAGCGGCATTACAAAGTTAATTTACAAAGTTTTGATTGATTTTATTCTAAAAAGAAAAGCTAGATTTGATCGATTTCAGTTCAAAGAGGGACTATAACGTAGAAACCATCATTTTGAGTTGGTTGTTACATAAAATTAGTAAAATTATTGAGACTTTGAGAGTCACAATAAAGATAATTCATAATGGAATAACGTAGTGATTGAAAATATAAAGAGGGGAAATGACAAAATATGCATGAAGAATTAAGAAAATTAAAATTCAGTCATTTTTTTTTTCATTGTTGGCCTTTTTTTAAAAAACAATTTGGTTGTATTTACATAAAAAGGTGTTATAGTATTTTGGCAAATTTTATTTTATTTTGTGTGTTTTGTAATTTAGGGTTAGGCTTCATGGTTTTAATAATGGCCAAAATGATTATAGAGTCAGATTCAAAAGGGGTGGTTGATCTTGCTTGTAACAGAAAAGGAAGCATAACGGAAATCTTCTGGAAGATAGCCACAATTCAAGATAGTTTAAAGAGGCTAGGTAGGGTGCAAATCCAGCATGTTCCAAGATCTTTCAATCGTATAGCTCATGGGCTAGCAAAGAAAGCTTTAGAGTATGTAGGTTCTGCTGTTTGGCTGGGAAATTACCCAGATGAGATTTTGTTGTTACTCACTATTGATTCTTAATGAAAGCTTTACTTTCTCTTTCAAAAAAAAAAAAAATAATGGCCAAAATGGGCAGAGACACATCATGTGAGCATCAGAAACAAAAAAGTAATAAACTATTATTAACTGGGGAGGCACATGACTGCAAAATCATCCTTATCCTGGAGCAACTAAAATATAGAGGCAAGGCTGACATTATCTTATGAATAAATAATATTAACAATAACTACTAAGTCAGCTTCTTGTTGTGTAAAAAGTAATGAAAAATGCATCTTGCCCTCACATTTGGCTAGTTTTATTCGGTTTTGGACTTAAAAAAAAAGATGACACCACTACTGCTTCCTTTTCATATGCTTGCTTGGTCCAATATTATGGATTATGGATGCGTTTGGATTCTTCGTAGAAAGCATCAACCTCTTTGGGCTGAGCCAGTTTCTTAGGCCCAATAATATTGGTGGGCGATCATAAAATGCACATACTGAACCACCCATAATTGTAAAATGCAGAGAAGGGTTCGTAGTAATCTACCCACAAGGCGCAAGAACTATTATTAATCTCTTTACGGCTTTACGTAGACAGAAGATTAGAAAGCCAGCTATCCATTTGACAGAATTTAATCGTTTCCCTCATCTGTGCACGAGGCACAAGTCATGTCTATGGTGAGAGTTATTAACCTCTTACGCAAGTGGATTAGTAACCAGATATTCAGTTTGATAAAATTAAGTCATTTTCCCTAATGTACGCATGTTTTGGCTTAATTGAACACAAGTAACAACAGAACCCTAGCTTAAACGTTTCATTTGGGTCACAATATTTCTTATCCATTTCTTGGTACGTATAAGCAAATTTTTCACGTCTGTAATACAATTTTCAGTGGATAAATCTTCAAACCAACCTCACCTAACTTGGAGTAGATTAAAGGGGGAAAAAAACAAACACACACACACACACACACACACAGAGGAATCGGCCGAAAATATTGATTACTTTTACCAAAAGGGAGAGATCAAGAAAAGAAGTTGAGCAACCACAGTATGAAGGCCAAATTTCAAACCAACTTTGCATTTCTCTTCTTGCAAGCTTCTCATTATGACAGCCAAATTGCAGCCTTGATTTTGCATATTGAGATAATTAAACTGCCTTACCCACAAGCAATAATTTATCGAACTACTTTGAATTATTTGTAGTGGTGGCTTACAAGTTATTTGAGGCCAGTTGCTAAAATTACAAAAGTGGAATCGTATATTGTCACCGTTGAATTTGAGAATTTTCATTAGATGAAATATTTAGTATGTCACCATTCAAATCATGGTGTCATGTACAAGTAAAGATCATAGATTTTGAACTATACCTAATAGAGCTCCAGATTAAGTTATAATCGTAATTTGCATCGGTCAAAAACAAAAATTAAGCCCCATTTCATGTGACCTAAATGTTTATAAGCCAAATGACACGTACGATTCCATTGAACACGGCGTCATTAAAAGTAAAAGATGAGGCTTTGGGTGGAATCATAAATGTCATTCGGCTTTTTCTTCAGTTGTCTTTTAGCTCACACGCGTGATTGACCTTCTTTCTTTCGAAGTGGACCTCCAGAGGTTACGAACAATTAATTAATGGCCGGCCCTTCACCACCGCTTGTTAAAAATGACGAGACATAACAAGCGACAATGACTCATAAATTTGAAACCAAATGTCAATTTCTCTATATTCCTTATTAAATCATATGCTTGTACCAACTCTCAAGTGTGATTGTCTGTATATTTTAAAAGTATGTGAAGGCTATAAAATGATGTACTGTTATTTAAATTTGTCTTACATAATTAGACCTAGATCTTATTGCCTGGACTTAAATATTTATTTTAAATATGCAGATATTTGCACTAAATAAACTATATGTAGTAATGGGGTCATGTAAAAATTAAGATAGACAACTTTATATATTTTTTTTCTTAATTAAGGTGATCACAAGTGTAAAAAAACACATTCACAGCCAACTAAACTGTGCTCACGATGAAAATTTTACTTGCATAATTAATCTAATCTTTTCACAACATTAATTGGTTCTCAATTTCAACCAATTTTCTTTGTTTCTAGATTTACCTTAAGAATTTTTTTCTTCTTTTAGCTAGTATTTTCGTATAAATACTCATTTACACATACGGTGATTTTAGTAATGAGGAGATTTTTACTTT
>NW_006262274.1:685646-691084 GCF_000493195.1 Citrus x clementina
AAAAAAAAGAAGAAAATAGGAATCCATTATTCACACTCATCAACGGTAACCAGCACGTATGTATGTGATATCAATCATCAAATACCTCATGTATATCAACAAACCATTATTTTATACCATTAATCCAACTTGATCATTTTCTCTATAAATTATTGCAAAAGATTTAATTGAAAATACTAATATAACCCACGTATATCAATTTTCACACTCCACGTGCTAATATATATATGACGCTCTGCAATATTCAGAACGACAGAGACCGTACAAGTGTCACCCCAATAAACTTAGATTAAAATTCCAGACGAAATGGTGATCAAACAAGAGAACCCTCAAATTGGAGACAAAAAAAGAAAAAAAAGAAAAAAAAATGGTCGTTGACATGAGAAAACATTTTTAAAAACCTAGCTAAGCTTCCCGCGCAACACGGTGGAAATAAACCTAGACAGTCATCAGCGGTGGATCTAGAAAAATAACTTACTGGGGGGGGGTAAATTAGATAATAATAAAATATAAAAAACGAAAATTTTGAATATATAGAATATTTGCTAATACATTTATAATTAGTCTCTACGCATTTTTATATTTTAAAAATGTTATGCAATAGACTCATTATTAATATTATTAAATTTATTGTTTCTTATATAAACAACCAAACTATCACTTATCCCATCCGATTCTAAAGATGATTCTTCATGAGTTTTATTACTGAAAACATTCGTTCTACTATTATTAAATAAACTGGAAGAATTAACCATATTTTTTAGAATAGAAAATATTTTGGGTGGTGGGTTGTCATTATTTTTAATTAAAATATTAATTTTTATATTTCTTAAAAGTCAAAATTTAAATTTTATGGAGGTTTATATTTTATAGTGACTATTTTAATAAATTTAATGGGAATTAATTAAAAAATTAAAATATTTTTCTCTTTTATTTTTTAAAATTGTTTTTGGCCATTGGGGGCTTGAGCCCCCACTGGTCATGTGCTACATCCGTCCCTGACAGTCATAGAATTTGTAAATGTTTTTATGTGTATGTATATATGAATAGCTAGTTATATCATCATGATAAGATCACGTATATACGGTGGCAAGTTAGTAACCTAATTAAGGTTTACACGTGGACACTAATACGGATTTACAAATGGGGAGCAAATACGAGTAGACAAAAGTTGTTGGAGTTAAGTAATCAAATCTTTGTAATGTTAACGTGGCGTATAATCCGATTTTCTTTGTTGATACATCAACCAATAGAGCCAAAAATTTCTATATAACCAGGTAGTTGTAAACTGATAAACTGCCCATTCTTTCATGAGACATCAGTCAATCCAAACCCTAACCTCAAAAGCTTATAACCTTAAAACCTGCTGATTACAAGCAAGATTCATAATTATTTTGTACTCTCACAAAAAAAATTAAAAAAAAAAAACCAGATCAACAAACAATAGAAATGATAATGGAAACATCATCATCAGTAGTTTCGGGGTTCGAAGGGACTCTATTGAAGGATCCTGATCCCTTCTCTTACTTCATGTTAGTAGCATTTGAGGCTTCGGGTTTGATTCGGTTTGCGTTGTTGTTGATACTGTGGCCGGTGATTCGGTTGCTGGATGCATTAGGGTTTGGGGATGCGGGGCTTAAAATGATGATATTTGTTGCGACGGCGGGTTTGAGGATGATTGAGATTGAATCGGTGGCGAGGGCCGTGTTGCCCAAGTTTTATATGGATGATATTGATATGGAGGCGTGGAGAGTATTTAGCTCGTGTGATAAGAGAGTGGTGGTGACGAAGACGCCTAGGGTTTTGGTGGAGAGGTTTGTGAAGGAGCATTTGCGTGCCGATGAAGTTATTGGAAGCGAGCTTTTGGTGAACCGATTTGGATTCGCCACTGGGTTTGTTCAAGGAGACTTTGCTTCCATCTTTAGCCGAGCGGCTAAGATGTTTGTTGACGAAAAACCTACGTTAGGCTTAGGAAGAGCTTCAGATTCTTCATTCTTATCTCTATGCAAGGTAAGCGATAACATATACCCGTCATATTATATTAGAACATTTAGCATGCAATTGTGCACACCCTTCAAAAAAAAAAAAAATGCATGCAATTCAACATGTGACACAGTTCTACGGTATATTTTTTTAAGATAGTGAATTAATATTATACTATATCACAATTGATAGTTTCGTTTTTGGCATATAAAACATGATGTCTTTCAAGTACATAATACTAACTTTTGCATGAACTTGTTAACAGGAACAAATGCATCCGCCATTTATCACCAACCTGAAGCATCATCATGGCCACCAAGTCCTCCGCCCGTTGCCGGTGATCTTCCACGATGGCCGTCTTGTGAAGCGGCCAACGCCTTCAACGGCTCTCCTAATCCTTCTATGGATGCCATTAGGGATTTTACTAGCGGTAATCCGAATCGTCACTGGCCTAATATTACCGATGTGGGCAATACCCTACATGTCCCGAATATTTGGAGGCAAGATCATTGTAAAAGGAAAGCCCCCACCACCTGTCTCCGGCAGCAGCACCGGCGTTCTCTTTGTATGTACCCACCGAACACTGATGGACCCCGTCGTATTATCCACCGTACTAAGGCGCAAAATCCCAGCTGTCACATACTCTATTTCAAGATTATCAGAAATACTATCTCCAATCCCCACCGTTAGATTAACTAGAATTCGTGATGTTGATGCCGAAAAAATCAAAAGAGAACTATCAAACGGTGACCTAGTGGTTTGTCCCGAGGGCACAACTTGTAGAGAACCATTTTTATTAAGATTCAGTGCCCTATTCGCTGAATTAACCGACCGGATAGTGCCTGTAGCCATGAACTACAGAGTAGGGTTTTTTCATGCAACTACGGCTAGAGGCTGGAAAGGCTTGGACCCAATGTTCTTCTTCATGAACCCTAGGCCAGTTTATGAGGTGACGTTCTTGAACCAGTTGCCGGTGGAAGCAACTTGTTCCTCCGGTAAGAGCCCACATGACGTGGCAAATTACGTTCAAAGAATCTTGGCTGCTACTTTAGGCTTTGAGTGCACAAACTTTACGAGGAAGGACAAGTACAGGGTGCTTGCAGGCAATGATGGAACGGTGTCGTATACCTCGTTCGTTGATCAAATTAAAAAGGTGGTGAGCACGTTTATTCACTGAGATCAATTATACGATGAGATGAGAATAATTAAGATTTTTATTTTTGTGTTGCTTAATTCATGATGATGAATTGATTTGTGGGAATGTTTGGTTTCGTTTTGTAAAAAGGTGGAAATTGTGTTGTATTTATTCTTTTTGTTTTTCGATTAATATTATTTCTAGAATTGTTGAATAAAAATTTGAGGGGATATGCATGACTGACGTTAATCAGCTCTTACCGTTAATGTTAGTTGATTCAGTTATATATTATTAACTAATTTATTAAGAAGTGTTAGATTGATAGTCATTATATAATTACTTAATTAGGTGACCAAACATAACAGTTATACTTACAAGGAATTGCAAATTCGAGCAATCACACATGAGAAAATTATATGGACTTAAAATTTTATTTTTGTAAATTGACTAATTTTCTTTTATTAATTGGGAATTTATGAGTTACAATTTAATCATTCTATTAATTTTTTTTCTCTAGATTAGGGTTGGCAATGGGAAATCCGTCCCGTCCCCGTATACACAAATGAGATAAAAAAATGTCTCATTCTCGTCCCTTCATTTATTTTTTTTGGGACAAAAAATTTCCTATTCCCGTCCCATTAAATATCTCATCCCGTCTCATTATCCTGAACAATCCTAAATATAGATAAATATATTCTGACTTTTTTTCTTTTAACGATCATCATAATTCAATATAGCAAGAAGCTTGAATAAATATAAAGTAGAATTATCAAATAACAATTTTATTTTGATTACATGTATGTTCGAATATAATTTTATGCTAACATTTTTTAATAGCCTATTTGCTTCTATTGCACATTAATATGAAGACATACACTTAAAAAACTATAAATTTAGACAGTAACCAACTTCAGCTATATTAAAATATTCAATAATATAATAATAAACCAAACCAGTTGGGACTCCCTTTTGTAAGAATTTATTAGATTCATCATGTTACATGTAATACAAAATTGATTTTATTGGTTAACTTACATCCATTCTATAATTAAAGTTAATAATCTTATTCAATATATAGGTGTAATTAATAAATGAGTGTAATATGTGATCCGAGCATTCAATTTTGTTTATAGACTTATTTAATAAAATCGTAATGATTTTTTGCCGACATTTGTCCCAGAAAAATTCATCATATCTCAAGGATTTAGTAATGAATTTTGAGTTGCTTTAATTCTTTTATAAAAATGGAAGATTTTTTCTTCCACTTTACTTATACTCTTTGAGGTATTTTATGATGTGATTTATAATAGTTTTTATTTTTTAAAAAATTAAATTTGTAATTAACGTGGCAAAGTGATCAGTGGAATATAATTATGAAAATTCAAATCACCCTCCGTGGAAAGTTTGGATACAAACGTGAAATGCAGACTTATTAAACTAGTTGCTAGTGACTAGTTCATAGCCCCATACAATGTTTTATTGTACTTCGGTATAATTATTGTTTACTATTATTAGGTAGTGGTATTTATCAACTACATTTTTATTTAAAAAGAAAAAAGAAAAAACAAAGAAGACGAAGTAAGGGCAGATTTGATCGTTATTTATTAGGATCTTTCTCAATAAAATTTTCTTCTATTTTTATTGTTTTTGTTAATTGGATGATTCAATGATTATTTTATGCTAATTGCTAAGGAAGAGGGCCCATTTTTGTGTATAATCATTTTTATGAGATTTGAATGCTTGGCCACTAAGATTCTAATTATCCCTTTATATATTGAGGCATGTTGGCCGGATAGCATAATTTCTCTTTTGGGTGCAACCATCAATTAATAATCAACCAAATGCGGATCATAATTACATAATTAATTCATGCTAACTCTTTCGTAAACGAAAGCTGACAAATTAAACTGGCATCAAAGTCTAAAACGTGTAGCTAGCTCCCATTATTTCTCTGCCAATATAAAGTAAACCCACCTCAAAGTGAGACTCCACTTGAATTCAATCTTCACAAGTGAAAATTAAATATGTTTAATTTCGTCCTCGCGTGATAATAATTAGCCACACGCCATGTGTCGAAACATGCTATCATGTTTATGTCGAATAACTTTGAACAGTTGCTATCGATTACTACCATCATGCTTTATTCCTCCCTTACCACGGCATTATTAATTCTTGAGACCCTACACAAATCATATGAATACTAACCACTTATTCAGCATCCATTGTCTAATAGTGTTTTGTTCTTACAAAATTGCTTAAGCTTTTGTTAGTCAAACATTTTTTGGGATAATGTCTGTAGGGGCTTGTAGATTTAATTCGT
>NW_006262274.1:692254-708231 GCF_000493195.1 Citrus x clementina
TATGTCATTTATTTTTATAATTTCAAATAAAGAAGAAATTCATATGAGACCTTTACCAATGTTGAGATTGAGAGACCTTTTGGCAGGGCAGTGGGAGGCCTATGAGAGGATTTTGAGGGGCTGGCCATCAGGATGGAATAGCTTTAGCTGATGGGAAGATTAGGGCTGTGGTTTCTGATGACTGGAAGTGATTTCATGGAAGAGGGTTAGATGGATTTGTGATGGGATGGGAAGGGAATGCTGAGTTTGTAACTTCAAACTGCATAATTTTCTTACGCATTTACATCATTAAGTTGCAGTTTTTTGTTTGTTTAGTGAAGAATTTATATTTTTTTAATGACTATTAATGGAGGACAAAAGTAATCTTGAGCTCTTAACCAGGTGAGTTTTAATAGGGACTAAGAATCGAGATTGAACATGCTCCAATACCTTCCCACGTCCTGAAGCAGGACATTGTTGCCCAATCGTTTTTGGAAGAGTACCTAAGAAATGTCATTAATAAAAATTGATTAACGATAAGGAATCTTATAACGTTAAGGTGCACCAATTTCGCAGTAGCAGGTACGTATCGATATGCAAATGATGGATAATTTTTTGTAAGATTGAAGTCGTGACATCTCTTCGGTCAAGATTGTGAGCCTACTTTGGTCCCTTGTTACTAATCTGAATTTGTGAAAGAGGAGTAGGGATCACATCCTCCTACAAGTATATCTTTATTTTAAAAAATACCTTATCTAAAAAGTGACGGTTGTGTGACATTTACTGTCTTTTTGAAATATTCTTGAGGGTGATGGAATCCATCACTTCCTCTTTGCTTCTTTTTCTCATTTTTTTTAACTAAATAGCCATGTTCTGAATTTTTTTTAATTATATATACACACAAATTTGCATATTAAATATAGGGTTATTATCATTTTACTACTTCAAAAATTGCTGAATATCAAATGACTACAACAAGTATTGTTTCCTATCATTTTCCTACTATTTCTTTATAAAAATATCATTTTACTACTTTTCCGTTACAACTGTTAGTTGACCCGTTGATTGACCGGTTAGTTGACTAACAAAATATCAATTTTACCCTTCATGATTAAAAAAAATTATAAGACAAATTTGTAATCCATATATCATAATTCCAGCAAAAAGAATTATGTTGGTATTATATATCCATTTTAATAAATATATTACAAATTTATTTTGTAAATAAGTTTTAAGTATTTTTTTTAATCATGAAGGGTGAAATTGGTATTTTGTTAGTCAACTAACTGGTTATAACGAAAAAGTAGTAAAATGATATTTTTATAAAGATATAGTAAGAAAATGATAAGAGACAATATTTGTTGTAATCATTTGATATTTGATACTTTTTGAAGTAGTGAAATGATAATAACCCTTAAATATAAACATATTTTAACTTTATTTGACAGATGACCTGCTGAGGTGGTCACCTTGTATATTTTCTTGGGTTAGCCTACAACTTGTTACCTAAGACTTTGACCCGCTTTTTTTTTTTCCCAGCAAATCATTTGAAGGAGATATTTTCATTTTTGCTCTTGGATTTTTGGCTTTAAAGTCTTTTTAAGCATGTTTGAGGTTGGGGTCTCACACATAAATTCATTTTTCATAAGTATGTGCGAGTATTCACCTCTTTTTTCAATTGTACACAACCAAATCTAATCTAAAAAGATGATTGTAAAGTAGTGTTCATGTGAGTTTTAGTGAGATAAAAAAAATTTCAACAAGTTTTTGTCCCACAGACAATGCCAATGAAGGGGCTGAAATTTATCTTCACACGTATTTGTAATTTATATAGAACTTGAGATGCTTGTTGCTCCTGAATCCAGCAAGGTGGGTACTTGAAAAATCTCCGATGCCCAAATTAGTGTTTGATTTAGATTTAAGGGAAGAAGAAGACTAAATGAGACTAAGTTTTTTTTTTCTTTAAGAGAAAACAATATTCTTGAAGGCTAAAGGTTCCCTTTCTTATTTAAATGATCCATATCTGTAGATAATGGGTGACATGGAGTTAGGATTTTATTTTGGGCTCTCTTCCTAATGACACGTGTCACCCATCATTATTGTGCATATTGATGTGAATTTGATTATAAGAAAATAAACACATCTATTTCGTACCTACGTCATTTATTCTGTGCCTATGTGCTTCCTTACTCTTATAACTTTGGGTGTAGTTTCCTTAGATCATTGAATACGGGATCGGCATAAGCTTTCCCTCTCTTTTCATTTTCATAAGCTTATAGCGAATTTTACCTTGGGTGTTATTCCCTCGGAATGGGTTGGATGTTATTCCCCGGAATATTTTCCTTTCTTACGGACACATGGGTGTAGTTTGGTGCCTCGAAAGTATGGCACCTACAGATACCCATTAGGCAAATCCAGACATGTATGATCTGTTTGATTCATTGTTGATCATTAGGTTAACAATGTAGTTCTTATGGGTAAAACACTCATATGGAAGTTGGCGAAGATGTTGAGGTTTCATGAGATCATCAGGTGATCTCACCTCTTCCAGTATTTGCATTTCATTCTCTTAACATTGTACTTCTATTTATGGTTCTGTGAATTGTGTGACAGATTTGATATCGAAGGGGACGTGGAGACACAGCTAACTTCACATCCAGAGAGCGAACACAAACACCAAACTTATGTCCTCGACACCCCATCAAGATGGACCTCAGAGAGGTCAGCACCCAGATAATTATAGACGAGAATCAAACGAAATATTCACTTTTACTGTTATGCAATTCTATTCCCTGGTTTTCTAGTCAGGGGACTCTCTTCATAGTTGCATTAAGCCTCTCTATTTCACCTTAGGCAAACTAGTAAGATTGGATCAAGTGCTTGTTTGGTTGAAAGAAATGGGAGGAGAAGAGATGACTGGAAAGGGGAGAGAAAATGAGGGTCAAGCTCAATTTCATTGTTTGGTTTCATATGGAATTATCTCTTATCCCCTTTATTTCTTTCCCCTTTCCTCATTTCCTCTACTCTTCTTTCCTTCTATTTCTCCAAACCAAACATGCCGTAAACGTTTGATAAACCAATCACTCGAAATTTGTTTACATGTCTATCTGCATGCTGGCCTTTTTTTAACATAGTTGATAAACCAGACACTTTTACATAGTTGCTCCCAGTCACTGAGGAGCGCCACTTGAGAAGATAAACCAGTCACTGAGGGGCGTCACTTGAGAAGATAAGGGTAAATGTTCTTAAAAATGACGAACAAATAGAAAACCTGATGGAAGAAATCAGGGTCAACTTTATTAACATTGATTCTAGGGGAAATGACGCTAATGGGATGGTCACACCCGGGAACTCTGGTAAAGTTCGCCTTTCTTAGTACTCTGTATATTTGTTACTTCTCTGATGAGAGCATTAAAGTTATCAAACGACTATTATCATAAATCATTTTTTCTTGATGTAAATTGCTGTAGACGATGTAAGATTCATCTCGAGCTCAGCATCAGGACATGGAATCCTCTCCCATAACTCAGAAGTCAATTCAAGCAGGTCAGTAAAACATCTCGAGACAAACTATAAAGTGATAATTTGAAGATCTGTTCTTTCACATTACATGGAGTCATCAAATTTAGCATGTAACAGAGAGTGTTGTTCTTCATAATAATTCAAGAATTGGATGTGCTGAATGTCAACAGATCCAACCAGAAAAGGCCTCGTTCTTCATCTAGGCACAGTACCAGTGGTCTGGAATCTGTTGCTGAAGAATAAAAGAATTGTATTAAATCGACTAAGAGTGGATCATAATTACATAATTAATTCATGCGCTAACTCTTTCCTAAACGAAAGCTGACTAATTAAACTGGATCAGAAGTTCAAAACTCGTAGACAGCTCCCATTATTTCTCAGCCAGTACAAAGTAAACTCACCTCAGAGTGAGAGTCCACTTGAATTCAATCTTCACAAGTGAAAATTGAATATGTTTAATTTCTTCCTCGCATGATAATAATTAACAAGAAATAATTATTATCATATGACATGTGTCGAAACATGCTGTCATGTTCATGTCGAATAACGTTGAAATAGATGCTATCGATTACTACTATCATGCTTTATTTCTTGCTTACGAGGGAATTATCAATTCTTGAGACCCTACAAAAATCACATGAATACTAACCAATTATTCAGCATCCATAGTCATTTACAGTTGTCTTCCATGCATAATAGTGTTTGGTTCTTACAAAATTGCTTAAGCTTTTGTTCGTCAAGCATTTTCATTTTTTTTGGGATAATGTCTGAAGGGCTTATAAATTTAACTCTTATTCAAAAGTTAACTTATGAAGATTTGTGGATTACCCAAATCTATATACAATATTCATTCAGAGCATTTTAGCACACTGTCTCTGATACGTTGTTATTTGTAAGTATTCTCTCTAGCTAGCAGTGTGTCTGGGACAATACTAAGCTAACCACCCAATAGGCTATGACCTTCATTAAAATTTGTGGTCACTATTTTCAGTTTGGTGGGGCGGAATAATTTTTTTTTCTCAGGATAGATATATTAATTTGTTTTCTTAATTTGTTCCTTTCTTGTTTGGTGCAACAGCTTTGACAATTTCATTTTCCTGGCAACTAATCAGAAAATTTTATACTTAAAGGCTACTTGTAAAATTGGCTTAACCTAAAATTGACCTTTAGTCTTGCGTCCAATAAGAAAATACAAATAAGATAACTTGAAAACTGTCAAACCAATCCCTATTATTATTATTATTATTATTATTTTTTTGAAAAGCATTCTGCACTAACAAAAATATTACTAAAGAATTGAAACTCATATTTTATCTTATCTTATTGGTACATTTGTTTGATTGAATACACAAAAATATTTTTCACGGTTGGAGAAGTATCAAGATCACTTTGCAAACAGCTCTCATCTTGTTACGTCTCTCAATGCTTGGATTGGTTGCACTATATGGCTTTTCTTTTCTTTTCTTTTTCTTTTTTTTTAAACCATAATAGCAGAGTTTGTAAATATTAAAATACACATAACATTAAGCAATTAAATTAAGAATAATATTATTAGTTATCTAAAAATTTCATCTCAAGTGAGGTGTGCTCCATGTGGTGTGACACTTTTCAAAAGGTAAATAATTATTTTCACAAGTTTTAATTTAATTATAAAACTAATTTATGGTCTTAATAAATGTCAGCTGTTGAGATACGTATATCACTACTTTTAAATTTAAAAAAAGAAGAAGAAGAAACATATAAACACGAACACGAAGATATTGAGAATGAGAAAATCTAAAACACTCTTGATGCATACATGTTTCTCATTAATAAATTCTTGGGATGTGTCTCTCAGTTTGTGAACCATTCACCAAGAAACAAATGCACACATAATAAAATTCAACAGAAATTGTGTACACCGAAAGGCGAGAACATTCTACACTATGTGCGCCTCGATACCCCCTTAAATGGGGGGTCCAAAGCTTTCTAGCTTTCTTTATAAAAGAATCACGAAATATGAGGGATAAAGTCGAGAGGGGAGGAGGCACCCAATTGAGGTAATATCTTTTTTTTGGTTTGACCACGAGGTATCTTGGGAAGGAGAGGTACTTTTAAGCCCGTACTACAATTTAGATTAAAAGTCTCTGCTCGAACCAAGAGGCACAAGTTCTCCCAACAAAGACGACTTCCCTGCGACTCGAACTGGGGAGCAAACTCAGTCAAGCCACTTAAGGGGACTCTATTGCCAGTGGAGCCAACACTTTGTTGGTAATTGAGGTAATATAAGATGCATGCTTACTGCTCGCTTTAGCTTATGAAAAAATATTTGGTCATTTCATTTCAAAACTTTCAGTAAGCACTACCGTCTAAGTCCATAAAGGAAAAAGCATACGTAAATTTACAGGGACAAGAATATGTGAAAGTTGATAAAGAAAAGCATGCAAGGAGAGAAGCTGAAGCAGATTTTGCTTTTCTTGAACAAAGACAAGAAAAGGAGAAAAGGGGTTTTTGAGTGCTTTTATCAATTTACAAGCAGCAGCAATTCAGTGGAAATTTCTGTGTTTGTGAGACCTTGACGTGCACGAAAATTTGAGAAAGGAAAATTGGAAAAAAAGAAAAAAAGAAAGAAAGTCTTTCTAAAGGAATGGGGCGTTAGTATTATTCAAAGCCGTGCATTTTTGCGCGTATTTATAACGAAAGAATTAATAATAATACATCGCGATATGCATTGTGAAGCATCAGCTGCTATAAAATTATGGTAGGTATATAATATTATTCTTCATAAGTGTGAGAAAAGTTGTTCGAATCCTCACATATACATTGTGGAGGTTTAATTTAAATTTTCTTCCTCAAAACTTGAGTGAATGCAGTATTTTCCCATGAGTTGAGTTAACGTCCCTCAAATATTAGAGAAAGTTAAAAGTTGGACAGTGTTATATAAGATTTGATGTAAACTTATCCCAATAATTGTATAATTATAAATATCACCAGAAATAGTCTCATAAAAAAAAATATATGCAACGTTTTTTGCTAAATCAATTTTGTCATGGAAGATGCGTAAGTTTCAATAATGTAAACTATACATACTTTCAAATTAAAATCCTGACCAAAAATATATATATATATCATCAAATTCTACAACTATTTGAAGGATCAAGATTGAATTGGAAGTTTTTCGGCACTTTTAAGAAACCTTTGGAGTTTATATCTTTTATCAAGAATTTGAATCTTGTTTTATATCAAGAATTTGAATCTTGTTTTTGTTCTTTTTTTTTGTGTAAATTTATAATATCTTTATTTTACGAATTTTGACCTAGTTGGGGGGTTTTTAGAGTTATGAACCAAAGATAATTTGTCATTCTCTACCAGTTGAATTAAATTTATCCAGAAATTGTTTCTTATGTTTCAAGTTTTCCACCAAGATATATTGAATTTTCTTCAAGGAGAAATTATATTTTAAACTTAACTACATTAAGAAAAATAAAAAATAAAAAAATACAAGAAAGTCTAGTTGTGAGAAGAATTTAAACTTAAAATATAACGTGTCACTTGTGTGGACATACATGTATTAAAAGAACATGCATATAATACGTTTAATTTTGGTAATATATAAAATAAATTATTGGATAGGGAAGCGAATATCCTATATTTCTATTGCCCTTTATATTTACTTGCACCAATAATGTACCCAGCTAGCGTATGTGATGACTCTAACAACCGATCATGTGAGCTTTCTAATTTCATTAAACAACTAATTTTTTGGTTTAATTAATCGCAATTTTGTCGGCCACTTCAACATATGGAATTAAAAAATGTCCTAAATATTATACTACGTATTGTGTTAGATATAATGGTATTTTCACATTTTTATTTTAGTGGACATACATGTAATAAGGTCATCATTTCTATTAAATTGACGAAATTAACCAACCAAATGGAGTTCAAATACTTATTTGTAAAACATTAGGGGTCAAACGTCTATTATAGTAACTTTTGAGGGGTTTCAGTGTATTGTTTTTGTAAAAAGTTATAAACGACGAAGTTGCAAAGTACAAAGAGCGGAGCCACGAGCAAGTCAAAGCTGGCTGGCTTGCTCGCTCCATAGAATTTGCAACTTGCCAATTTTACGAACCAATCGCGGGCTTAAACGTAGCCTGCGAGGTGAGTCGATGATGACGTGTCGTACAATTACGCGGTCCACCTCTTTCGAATCTTGGCCCGGCTTTGTTTTGCGTGCCACATCGCACTCAACTGGGATGCGCGTCACGCGTGTCGCGCAGTCGGCATTTTTTTCACCTTATATTTTGGGTCAAGTGGGACCAAAGTGAAAAATCTCCTACTCTGTGTTAATTTTGATAATTAATAAAAAACTTGAAGCACCAAACACAATTTTATCAATTGATTTTGTTGAAATTATCCAACTTAAATCTTTTTGCTCCAATTATGCTAAGTGATTGTATGCTTGAAATTTATCTTGTCAATTTTTTTTTATTTCTATTTTGTTAAGTACAATAATTTTTTTAAGTCTTATCGAAGAATATTTAAATATAAAAAAATTAAAATTTTGTTGTTGAACATCTATATAAACTTAATTTGTATCCAATTTTATAAGCATGGATTATTGAAATAATAATAATAATAATAAATTAAGAACCGAGGTGAACGGAATAACAATGCCAAATTAATAATTTTATCTTTTTTTAAATGGTAGAGATAAAAACAGTGATATTTGTAATAAAAAAAAATCTATCGAAATCTTTTAGACAAGCAATGTGATGTTCTATATTATATGGGTCTAAAATAAATTGGCCAAATATTTGGAAAAAAAAAATTATGAACCTCCACTACATACTTGAGAGAGTAAACACTAATTTGTGTAGGATATAGAAGTAATTTAGTGAATTATCTGCATCTAATCTCAATATCTAGTAATAATCAAATTGTTTTATTTTGTTATTGTTAATTAGTATAGTTGGTAAAATTTTGTGTATTACAGATGAAAACTGTGATTTGAATCCCGTTGCCCAAAGGGGAAATTTAAATATATATTTATCTGTTTTATTTTAAAAAATAAAAATAAAATTCACCTTGCAAGGACACGTTTAGCATAGGCGCCCGAGCTGACTTTTGAATTGTTTTATAATTATTGAAAAAATATCTTTGATTTATTATTTAAGAAAGTACTTTAGTTAAATTTAAAAGATTTCATGTTGTCTCAAGTTTAAATATCTAATTTTAAAACTTAAATACAAACAAAACACAAAAGATTACTAAGGTAAAATTGAAAAAAAAAAAAGAAAGAGATTTACTTTACTCTTTTTTTTAATCTTTTTTGTCTCTTTCTAGTGCTTTGAAATAGAAGCACGGTTGTTTATTTGTTTAAGTATATGGATTTCATCATATTGGGAAAATGTGTTTTTAATTTTATTAATAATGAAACTATTACACAATAATTTCAACATATAAAATACTGTCGAGAAATCTTCGACGAAGACAATTCATAATAAATAAATTCATTATTAATGTATATTATAGCTGCAATTAGGGATGGCAATGGGGAGGGGAGGGGAGGGGACCAATCTCCCCATACCCATCCCCGATGTTTTGCATATGTCCCCGTCCCCTCCCCGTCCCCGTCAAAATTGCTTGAGAGAATCCTCATCCCCTCCCCGAATAATAACAGGGGATCCCCGAGGGTCCCCGGTCCCCGAATAATTAATAGTCTAATACATTTTTTATTTTCGATTTTAAATTAATCATATTAAAATAAACTCATACCGCTATTGTAAGCTCGTAACCAACTTTGACAGCACATTAAGGCCTCCAATGTGCTTGGATGAAGTTTGTTATGGTATGAGCTCACAACTCTACCACTAGTGTTAAAAGCTGATTCAGAAGCAACTGTTGTAATTGGAATTGCCAAAATATCTCTAGCAATTCGAGCTAATGTAGGATACCTATTAGCATTTGTCTTCCACCAACTCAAAATATTAAAATCTTCCATCCGAGATATAACTTTCTCATCCAAATATGAATCTAATTCATCTGCAACAACTGCACAATCTCCATTGTTTACATAATCATTAAAACCTGTCATCCATTTGGTTGCTTTCTTATAAGAATCCCCTGTAGATCTAGTAGAAGAACTACTACCAGTATAATCAAAGCAATAAACAGTTGGTGAAAACTTCAATTAATACTCTTCAACTAATTCCCGGCAAAGGGTGACCACTTTCCCAACATACAACTATTTTGATATTTATTATTTTTAACAATATTTATAATTTTGTTATTTATTTATTAGTAATTTTAAAAATAAAAATAAAATTAAAAATTAAAATGGAGAAATGGGTAGGGGATGGGGATTCCACCTCATCCCCGTCCCCTCCCCGAATAAAAAGTTGGGTAAAAAATTTTCCCCGTCCCCTCCCCGAAAAAAAAATTGGGTATAAAATTATCCCCGTACCCTCCCCGAATGGGGAAAATCCCCGAGGGTACCCATCCCCGTGGGGATTTTTGCCATCCCTAGCTGCAATTCTCTATATTATTATCTAAAATTTTAAATTAGATGCTAATTAAGTGCACGCAAGTAAGTCGCACTCTAATAGGAGAATGACTATGAATGAGCACGGCAAGCTCTTATTTGGAGGTTGGGGCGTCACAGCAAATCTCCGCATTCAGAGCTTGCCACGGGCAATTGCTTGCCTTAATCATGTTTAATTTTAAGTATGTCCCAGATCAATCAATACGCTGGCTCTGTCGCTGTCCCCAAGTATCAGACGAGTCCAACGAACCTCTGCCACCTCCATAGATATCGAATATTCCTCAACCGCGTCTAGCACGAAGTCACTGCCTTACTATCTGAACTTTTTGATTTTTCCACTTTTACCCCACGCTCCTTGGTCCCCTTTAAAGCTACCGGCGCGTTCGGTTTGACCTCTTAGCGATAAACTCAACGTCCTTTTCAACCTCCAATAAACCTCCACCACGTGTCAAAAGAACAGTGGCACTAATAAAAACGCGAACAAATAATACGACGCGGGTATAGTCCATAATTTTCTTCACGCGATCCTGTTAGTCCTCTCTTTCTCCTCAATCTTCGTCTCCACCAAACTCTACCCCGAAAAGAATTCCGATTTAAAAAATTTTCTCGGATTCTAAAAATTTTCCGAGAAGATTTTAAAAGCAAATGAAACTCCTTATGTGGGGCCAAAAAAATTGATTTTTTTTCCTAATAATATCGATTCTCCGTGGAGATTTCTCAGATCTGCATCAAATGTCTTCGATAGTTTCATCATCGTCGTACTGGTGTTACAGATGCAGCCGTTTCGTTAGGGTTTTCAGCCGGGACGACGTCGTCTCGTGTCCCGACTGCGACGGCGGGTTCGTCGAAGAGATCGAGAATACGCCACGTGGCATCCACTCAACCGACATCCACCGCGGCCCCGGGCCCGGCCCCGGCCCTGGCCGGATGAGATTCCCTGCTGCCGCGATGTACATGATTGGAAGCAGTAATAATAATAGTAATAATATAATCAATAGTAGTAACCGGTCGAATCGAGATCCGAACAACTCGGCCGGTCCGGTTCTTCGAAGAAGCCGCAGAACTGGCGGAGACCGGTCTCCGTTCAATCCAGTCATCGTGCTGCGTGGACCAGTCAACGGGGACGTCGATAATAACGGTAACGGATATGAATTGTACTACGATGATGGTGAAGGGTCTGGATTAAGACCCTTGCCGAGGAGTATGACCGAGTTTTTGCTCGGATCAGGATTTGAACGGCTGCTTGAGCAGTTATCGCAGATTGATATGAACGCAATCGGTGGATTTGAGAATCCGCCGGCTTCCAAATCTGCTATTGAGAACATGCCTAGCATATTGATAGATTCTAGTTATGTTGAGTTAGAATCTCATTGTGCAGTGTGTAAAGAAGCGTTTGAATTAGGATCTGAAGCTAGAGAAATGCCCTGTAAGCATATATATCATTCTGATTGTATACTGCCATGGTTGTCGCTTAGAAATTCATGCCCTGTTTGTAGACACGAATTGCCTGCTGATAACAACAGTAATCAGAGCAATGTTGATGAGAGTGATAATGGAGAAAATGGGCAATCAAATGAGGATGAAGCTGTGGGGTTAACGATATGGAGGTTACCGGGAGGTGGGTTTGCTGTGGGGAGGTTTTCAGGAGGGAGAAGAGGCGGTGAGAGAGAGTTGCCAGTTGTTTATACGGAGATGGATGGCGGGTTTAATAACGGAGGTTTGCCTAGGAGGGTTTCGTGGGGTTCAAGAGGGAGTAGAGGAAGGGAGAGGGGTGGGGGATTTGTTGGGAGGTTTGTTAGGAGCTTGTTTGGGTGTTTTGGTGGTGGTTCTGGATCTTCTAGTACGAGTGGTAGTTCGGATTCTAGGATAAGAAGGAGGGGAACTAGTAGGGCGGTTTCATTGTTTAACGTGTCTTCGAGAAGAAGTGCTTGGGATGTGGATGTTAGTAGTGAAGGAAGAAGATGGTAACAAAGAAATGGGCAATCATATGCTGTTAGTCATTGTACATATTGAGACTGAAAAGGGTTTCTTCGGAATTCTTAAAGAATTGTGGAAGGTTCAAATTTTCTTCTAGATGGAAGATCGATGATGATCTACAATAAGTAGAGGAAGAAGAAGCAGCAGGCGGTAGAAGGATCAATGGCCCTTGAATTTGGAAACTTTCTGAGAATTTACAGTCTTGAGTTTGGCGGCTTGGGAGCAAAGAAGGTTCATCATTTGGTGATGTGCCACAATGACCTTTACAAGTTTCATGAATTGAACTAGAGCCTAGAGGCCTGCCAGTTTATTTCTATTGCTCATATTGCTCATCTTATGATGTTTGTAATTTGTAATTAGGTAGTAGTTTCTTACTTCGACATTCTTTTTCCAAGAAATCTACAAGTTTTTTATCCACTGTATGAAGCATTTGTTTCTGGAAAAATTTTGAAGTCATGATTATGGTCATTCCTTGGAATCAAAAACACAATGTCATGAGATCATGATCACTTTGGCTAGTTCTATATCGATCCATTTGATAATTTTGTTAACTTTTTAATAGAGTTGCACGTGAGCTAACTGAGATTAGGAGCTTTCTAATTCTTTATCTTTCTTCTTTCTTCTTTCTTCATTGTTATTTGTATGGTTTAACAAAATATTTTTAAGATCAAATGAAAAGGCAGCAATGAATTTGTTGGCTGTATGTATTAGAATTGAAGGATTGAATTTGATTATACAACATTATATAGATTATTAGTAAATGATTGGTGGCGCGGAAAGTGGTGTAATCGGGGAATTTATTATATTCATCAATGCAAAGAATAATATATTAGTAATGTGATTTGCACAATTAATGGGTTAGATGCAAGGTGTTGGGAGCTTTACAGTTGTGAATGACCTGTACAGACAAAGTTTACTGGATTTTTTAGCTTCGGCATGTGATAAAAAGTATACTGAGAGTAGACACCTTAGTAGGACTTTTTAGATTTATAATTGTGGCAAATCTCCGAGATCATGCCCTTGAGTGCCTATATCTGAATTTTGCCTATATTTCAATTGAGGATTCATTGGTTGAGCTTTACCAGTATAGCTTTTCAATCTCTTCTTAAATTTTTGTTTGTTATTAAAATTGTACAGTTTTAAATTCTAAATTATAGTATTAAAATATTTAATAAACAATAATTACAATAACTTAAAAGATTAATTGATTTAATTCACTAATTGTATAATGAAAATTTATAATATTTTTATTATTTTTGTTAAAATTATTATTTAAAAATTATATTTATTACATACTATTAATTTTTATTCTATAATTATAATTTTTTATATTAATTATAACTTAAAAATTATGCATCTCAATATTAAAAGTGACATAAGGTGGAAGGGAGTATCAATTCAGTATGCCGATTACTCTTTTTTTTTTTTTTTGAAGGAGAAGAAATAACTGCACATGCACAGATGTACTTTTCCTTTTTCTCCCGTATCGTATTCATTATTCAGGTGCCCAATTTTAGGCGTGTTTTATTATTATTATTATTATTATTATTTTTAAAACTTGAGCCAAAAATATCTCCCATGGATTTGAAAGGTGATATGATTCGATCCTTGAGTTGCGTTTTACAGCCAACTTAACGAAGAGAAGAATAAATTTACCCATGACAATTGACAACTATCAGTTCCCAAATTCTACTGTGAAGATAATCAGCACATTCTTTATAACGGGGGATAGCTGCGATTTTTCTAAGTTGGATGGTACCTTTTTTTTTTTTTTTTGTGATTTGATACAACTAGTTCCCTTAGTTGTTGCATCAAATACTCAAGCTATAATTCGCTTAGCTGAGCTGGGCACCATTTGCAGATGTGTGTACTCTCACTTTAATTTAGTGAAGGTTCTTTATTTTTATTTATCATCATATAATTACGGAGAAAAATATTATATTCACTCAAGTTTTGAGGCTTCAGTGAAGGAAAATTTAAATTAAACCCTTACAATGCGTTTTGAATAACTTTTTTTATACTTGTGATGGAGTGGTTCTAGCAACTTTGGGCCAAAGCCCTAGTGATTGTGAAGGTTCTTTATTATAAAAGAAATTATTAATTCATATTTTAAAAGGTGTTGATGTCAACAATCGAGAAACGTTACATGTATATTAAATTATGTTTTAAACTATAATAGAAGGTATTTATATTATCAGTATCAAGCAGTCATTCAAGATAAAATGTTAAGATTAATAAAAAAAAAATTAACCCATAGGAGAGTTTGGATGCATTTAAAAAAACAACAAGAAGTTTGACTCTATTTTCCATTTAAGTAACATTGATAGATCTTATCAAAACAAGGCAGTAGATCGATTATTGACTGAAAATGTGGGTCAAAAACAAAATTTTTGTATTCGAAAGGTCAAATGTGGCCCATATTTTTTTTTGAAATTTTCATGAAAATTTTTGCTTGGTGTGGAACATGAAGCAGGTCTCTGTCGTTTCACAATCAATCACCCGGTGATGTATGTAATCTAAGCAAACACTTGGATGGACTAGAAAAGTTAAAAAATAATCAAGACGATGGACCAAAATCTTATCGATGCAAGCTGGTTGTCGTCTAATTTCATACAGAAAACGTTTTTAATAATAACATGCACACAAATCCAATTGTCGCTTAGTATTTAATGTGAAGATGGATAGCGAATGAAATATTGTCCAGCTTCCAAAGTCAGTGTGTTGAAAAGCTGTGGCGAATGAATTCGAAATCTACCCCACACTTATAAATATTTATAAAATAGGAATTTAAATTCATTACGTATATGGAGGCTCAAGATTATATCACCACCCTGCCAATCGTTGGGTATTAAAAATATATTTTTTTTAATTATTTAGCTTAACGGTAATTCAATATTCTCTCTGTGAATGAAATTTTAAACCTTATACCTATTTTCTACATAAAAAAATTTTACCATCTCATTTAAATGGCATCCACAAAATATGAAAGGTAAATATTTACTAAATTTTCTTAAAAGTTATGGGTTTCTCATTAAAATTCTTCTTTTTCAATTTCAAAGCAAATGATAAAAAACTTACACAACTGCATGAATAGCTCCCTCCATCCTCATGATGCTAACCAAAATCAGTCTGGAGAAATTTTTTGTTATAATATCACTAGAAAAATTTGTAAATGCTGTATTTTCAAAGCCAAATTAAAGGCAAAAAAAAAAAAAAAAAAGTCTTTCAATATACGTTCCGTCAAAGGATAACATATAAATCTAAGATGTTCTATAAAACATTAACTTTTTATTAAATTTTTAAAGGTGGTTGTTAATTAACTATTCCAAATGTTTGACACTTTAACATTATTTACCAACCCAAAACAAAATTTGAAACTTATAAAATGAACTATTGGACTGTGGTGATGATTTGATTTAATGGTACATTGAAGTTGGCTGCTCCGACAATCCAAGTTTTCAATTATCCAGGTTTGCCGAAAGTTTCAAATGCTTAATTTAATTATTGCGTCTTTGTGTGTGTGCGCGCGTGTGTCTATATATATAATTTTATAGTGCGGACATTCTTTTTTAAACAAAGTGATGACGTTACTAGTAAATAAATAAAAAATACAGTTGTTAATGTATTAATTTTTTTATATACATTAATATGTATCTTCACTTTAATAAAATGAGAAACACCCGATTAAGAAAAACTCATATATATATATATATATATATATATATATATATATATATATATATATATATATATATAAACAATTTATTTAACCATACCTAATCAATTCAATTAATCAATAATTGATTTTGTTATTATTCGATAGTCAACATTTTTTAGTTTAACGGATTAATCACATTATGGCTTTTTGTCCCCAGTTGCACCTTCCGGAAAAAAGTTGACGTAAGAGTTTGTCGGTTACCAAGAGCCTCGATAAACTAAATTTATTAGCTAACCATATATATTAAAAAAAAAA
>NW_006262274.1:708331-837087 GCF_000493195.1 Citrus x clementina
ACGTTTGATGTAAAGTATCTGTACAGGAAAAAAAAAAAAAAAAAACTCTTAGCACATAATATATATTTATAGACCCAATGGAAAGTAGATTCAAGAACAAAGTTTCAAAAAAATCAAGAAAGCTCCTCATAAATAACTTCAAAACTATTGTAATTACAAAACTTTGCACTATCTAAACAATTTAAATAAAGGTCTTATTCAAAATAAAAGGTGATCAATTATATATATATATATATATATATATATATATATATATATATATATTTTAACAAAACGGACGGATAGCAAAAAATAAAAATGAATTAATTAATTAATAAGAAAGAAAAGCATATACTTGTCCCCAAATGCGAAAAACCAAAAACAAGCACACGCGTAGCCATCCAATGCATGTTTCGTCTTCCCTTGATAGCTTTCTATTTAAACCCCCTTAGAACCCCACCAAGTTTTAAACCACAAAAAACCCTCATGGCTTCTACCAATATTTTTCTTCTTCAACTCTCTATTTTCCTTCTCATTTTCCTTCCTAAACCTTGTTTTCCCAAGAACCAAACACTC
The DNA here is from genome assembly GCF_000493195.1 of Citrus x clementina. Taxonomy (NCBI): domain Eukaryota; kingdom Viridiplantae; phylum Streptophyta; class Magnoliopsida; order Sapindales; family Rutaceae; genus Citrus; species Citrus x clementina. The sequence continues at coordinate 708,887 of NW_006262274.1, forward strand.
TTTTTCCCGCTCAAAACACAAGCCCTAGCTCATTATTATAACTACAGAGCTACCGCAAACAAGCTCTCTTTCCACCATAACGTTTCTTTAACAGTCTCCCTCAAGCTCGGCTCGCCACCTCAAGATGTCACCATGGTACTCGACACGGGCAGCGAGCTCTCATGGCTTCATTGCAAAAAAACCGTAAGCTTTAATTCTATTTTTAACCCGCTTTTATCTTCTTCATATTCTCCCGTCCCATGCAACTCCCCCACGTGCAAGATCAAAACCCAGGATTTACCCGTACCCGCTTCATGTGACCCAAAAGGTCTCTGTCGCGTCACCCTCACCTACGCTGACTTGACTTCCACGGAAGGCAATCTCGCCACTGAAACAATCCTAATTGGAGGGCCAGCCCGACCCGGTTTCGTTTTCGGGTGCATGGACTCGGGGTCCAGCTCGAACTCTCAGGAGGACGCGAGAACCACCGGGCTAATGGGCATGAACCGTGGCTCATTATCTTTTATTACTCAAATGGGTTTCCCCAAATTCTCGTATTGCATATCGGGTGTTGACTCGTCGGGTGTTTTACTCTTCGGCGACGCCAGTTTCGCGTGGCTCAAACCGCTGAGTTATACTCCGCTGGTTCGGATATCCAAGCCCTTACCGTATTTTGACCGGGTTGCCTATAGTGTCCAACTTGAGGGGATCAAAGTTGGGAGTAAAGTGTTGAATTTGCCGAAATCAGTATTTATCCCGGACCACACAGGGGCTGGTCAAACCATGGTTGACTCGGGTACCCAATTCACTTTTTTGTTGGGTGAAGTTTATAGTGCTTTGAAAAATGAGTTCATCCAACAAACGAAAGGGATATTAAGAGCATTTGATGACCCAAATTTTGTCTTTCAAGGTGCAATGGATTTGTGCTATTTAATTGAGTCGACTGGGCCGAGTTTGCCCCGGTTGCCGATAGTGAGTTTGATGTTTAGTGGGGCCGAGATGAGTGTGTCTGGTGAAAGGTTATTGTATCGGGTGCCCGGTCTGTCGAGGGGTAGGGATTCCGTGTATTGCTTCACATTTGGTAATTCTGATTTGCTGGGCATCGAGGCCTTTGTGATTGGTCATCATCATCAACAAAACCTGTGGGTGGAGTTTGATTTAATTAATTCGAGGGTTGGATTTGCAGAAGTGAGGTGTGATATTGCAAGTAAAAGGCTTGGGATAATCGTTTAATCTTTATTATTATTATTATTTGCTATTTCTGGAAGAAGGAAAAAAAAAACACCAAACCCTCAATATTTTCTCTCATATACAAGTGGATTTTTAACGTGTCAACAATGGACACACAGATCTTTTTTAACTATCGACCTCAAAAACATTGTCAGACCCATATCCATTTGAACTTTTTCTTTCTTTTTTTTTTTTTCCCAAAAAAAATCTAAGCTATAGTCATATTGGTTTTTCAAAAGAAAAAAATGAACACATAAGGTTACTTGCAAGTCTAAATATATATGTGTGTGTGTTTGTGTGTCTATTGCTGAAAGGTAGGTTGAAAATAATGCCAATATATGAGGAAAATCTTGAGGGTACCAGTGTTTTATTTTTGCCCTTTTCTTTTCATGTCAAGGTTACTATTGTAGGAAAAATAGTGAAATTGCAAATCATTTGTAAATATTTCGTATGAATAAAACGTAAATGTATCTTATTGTTATTCAAAAAAATTAATATCATGGACCCAGAGATTATTAATAAAAGGCCAATGTCAGGAAGATGTGTGGCTTGGAAGGAGAGCCGGGTAAATATCAAATGTACTGTCGTTTTAATTTAATTTGTGATTCTGGGGAATCCCTGAGGGTTAGGTATACTTGGGTCCAGGGAATCAATCTGATTTGTTTGAGAGCAGCTGTTAGATTGATTGCTGTGGGTGCCGACGACTTTGATTTGGGATGAAGTGCGAGCTGATTCATGATGAGCAGCAGTCTATTTAGATTGGTTGATTATAAAGTGACTGAGCGCACGGAATCAGAATTCAGAAGTGTCAGCCAATTAAAGCTTTGGCTCCGACTTGACTTGACTGGGGTCTGAACTCTGACTGCCAGCCTAGCATTTTGGAGAGCCGCCCTTTTCCTCCTTGCTTTCCCATTTTCGGGCAGCTTGTCTTCCAACTTCCATTTGTTATTGTGAACTGTGTGTAAATTATATATCTTTTGTTTGTCGGGCGAAGCCAACAGCAAGTAGGGTGATGGTAATTAACGTAATTTTAATTAGGTAATAGCTAGTTTGGACCAGCTCACCGTACACACGTAAAATAATAAAATATATTATAGTTTTTATCGTGTGATTATAAAATTATAATTATAAAAAACATACCCTATTTTATAGCATTTTTAATATAAACGAACCCTTTTAATTATTGGAATTGAGGACTAATCTACATAAACCTTCAAGAGAAGTTATGCACTTGGGATTGCGAAACCCACGTATAACTAGGGGTGTCAAAAAAGCCTGTCCGGACCGGACCCGGTTAATTCGGTCCGGGCAAAATCCGGACCGCATGCACATAAAAATCAGACCCATATTTGAAATTCTTAAATCCGGATATTTCTGGGCCCGGATCCGGGTTCAACACTAAAAACCTGAAACCCGGACCAGACTCGATTTTTTAATAAATTAAAAAAAGAAGAAAATATAAATATATTATATATAAATATATAATTATGAATTTATGATATGTTGGATGTTATTTAAATTTATTGTGTGATTATTGTGTTGTTGAATTTAATTTATTTATTTTATATATAGATGGAATGAATTTAAGTTAGAAATTGGATGAATTTAGGTATTAGAAAGCATATTGAAATAATTTTTATTTATCATTTGTGCAAATTTTGCATTGTTAGTGTGTTATATATTTGTATTTGACTATTTTCTTTTTTAAAGTTTGAGATTGAATGAGTTTATTTGATTTTTTTTTTTTTTAAATTTGCATTGTTAGAGAAATGAAAGAAAAAATTGAAGAAAAAAAAATTGAAGTTATCATACGTGGGTTTAGAAAGCTTGGATCAAAATCCAGACCCGAAAGGTGCCATGCTCAAGCCCGGACCGCACCCAGAAAAATCGGATTTTAATCCGGGTTCGATTTTACATTTCTCTCATCCGGTCTAATTCTGAACAACACCAAAATCCAGACCAGACCCGAATTTTGCCAAGCCTACGCGTAACTTAAACTTATCTTATAATAACGATGTTGCTCGTGCTAGTGGTACTACTGTTTGTTGTTGGATTCTCGACAATGTCCAATTAATAATAATAATGATAATAATAATAATAATAATAATAGAGACGAGACAGTTGCCTAATTTTCTATCCCTATCTAATTACTCGTCTTCTTCTAGTCGTTATGAAACTTTCAAGTCCCTGACGACCTTCGCTCTCTTTTGCCAGCTGCAATCCACTCCAGTTAGCAATGAATGGACATTCATTATCTATTATTGCATTTTGACTGAAAAAAATAATATACAACTGTGTTCTCTTGAAAATATTTGGTTTTATTTAATTTCTGTTCCCCCCCATTTCCAATATCTATCTGAACGTTCAACCGATTCATCTAATCTCCAATTTTATCTCTTGAATAGTTGAATTTTGTATATTGAGTGACATACTAGCTTTAAATATTGCTGTCGGGCAGCGGTACTACCCATTAACTTGAGTTTTTTTTTTTTCTTGAATATATAAAATGTGTACAAAATGTAAAAAAAAAAATTATTATTATTATTATTATAGTGTGTAGGATACGGTTACGACTACGGGGACAAATACAACCACTTGGCGTTTATTCAGTTAGAAAACGATGTCGTTTTAAATTGACAACCTCTGAAGTCCGAATAATCTTATAATTCTCGCAAAAACTTGCGGGAAAACCGTTGGTCGAAGACGAAACCCAGCGCGCCCGAGTCAAATCGTTCCGATTCAACCCGGCTTCAACTTGTCCAATAGCAAGAGAGAAAATGGATTAGATCAAAATCGCGTTCATCAATTACAGATCCGTCGTCGTTTTGGTCTAATTCTGTGTAAGTCAATTGTCTTCTTCTCTTTATTTTTGTCCATTTGTACAATCTTATAAAAATTTTACGAATTTGAATGCATGAGTTAATTCTATAAGGAATCGAGTATTAATCGCTCGCAATTTATCGTCACGAGATGAACTATTATTAATTTCTGTTTATTTGTTAGAAGTTTAATTACGAAACCCTAATTGCATAGAAAGTACGAACCCTATTTATAATAAAACTTAACGTTGTTCTTTTTTTCCCCCCCCTAAGAATTGCACACTTGAGATAGAATTCGTAATAAGCATTTCATTTCATTATCTAAGTTTCAACCTTTAAGTTTTCTGAGAGAATACGTATGCTTTTTGAACTTTTGCAGATTATCAGAGGCTTTGTGAAACTAGGTGACTAACTGAAAGTTTATTTAGTTAATCTCCTTGTACAATTCTACAAAGATGAGTTTTGTTTTTCGCGGTTCTAGAGCAGATTTAGAAACTGGGTTTCCGGGATTTATTCCTGAGCGGCGCACAGTGGTATGTTAATTTCTGCTTACTTAATTTGACTTGTTGCATTGCTTTGTAATGTTATGCAATATTTCTTGATGTTTGGATACTGATTTTTGAATCGTTTTTGTCACTCAGCGCATTCATGCAGGCCGACCTGTTAATTCAAACTCTCTTGCTTTTCTTGTTACAGGTATTTATGTTCATCCATTCGAACTTTTTTCTTAAGTGAACTTGTAATGCTGCCTTTTCTAATTCATTTGCTTTTTTCTAATGCTACAGTTCTCTTGTTATTCATGATATTGAATTCACACCAGATGTCCTCTAATTTTCTGGTATTTTCTGTACTTTGTATATAAGTGAAGCATATTGTTCTTTTACATTGTTGAATAGGTCATTTAACATGTCTTTTATAAATTTTATGTGCAGCTCTGGATAGTTCTTGGTATTTTTCTGCTAGCCACTTCCCTCAGGATGTATGCCACTTGTCAACAACTTCATGCTCAGGCTCAAGCCCATGCTGTAGCCAGTGGCCTTCTTGGTCATACTGAATTGCGGTTGCAAATGCCGCCAGCCATAGCCTTTGCTTCTAGAGGGCGTCTGCAAGGCCTTAGACTACAGCTTGCACTTCTTGATCGGGAATTTGATGAACTAGGTATGGTATTGTATTAAAACCATGTATTTGATGTCTGAGCATGGGTTTTAAAATTGATGTTGAGAAGTTACTTCCTTGAATTTCTCTGCTTAGTATCATTCATTCAGTTCATTATTTGCATATTTTATTTGTTTACCTCTGTGTGTTATGTTTGACAAGCCAATCTCTTATTGTTGGTTGATTATCTATAGATTATGAAACGCTGAGAGCTCTGGATGCTGATAATGTCCCTACAGCTGCTTCGATGAGTGAGGAAGAGATAAATACTCTTCCAGTTCATAAATATAAGGTTTCTGGTTCTCAAAGGTACATGTCAAAAATTAGTTATTTAAACATTAGAGAATATTCAAACATTGCTTTCCCAATTTCTGTCAGTACCGTGAATCAAGAATTTGTATTACATACCCAATCTGTATATGGTTGTTTCGTTGTTAGATTTCAATGGAGTATTCTTATTAGGTTCTGATGTTAATGTTTTGACATGAAGTTGATTTTGTTGACAGTGGTGCCTCTTCAATGCAATTGGGATCATCTTCAAGCCCAGCTGAGGTACTAGCTGTGTGCTTTTATCCTTAGATAAGAAAGCCATGTTCTGTTGCACATTCTGTTCATGATTAGATTCATTTGCTTCTGTTTGCTTTCTTAGCATCCGGTTGAAATTTTTTTCCATCTGATGTTTACTGTACATCAACCAAGATTGCACTTTTTCTTCATGAAGTAATTTTTTCTCATTTACTCAAATATTCATGGATGGAGAGTTAATTTAGCTACACTTAATTGTTTTTAGCAGAAAAAACTAGAAACTTCTATTTCAGTTGGGAATTTGAAGACTGAAGATGAATTGACATGCACTGTTTGCTTGGAGCAAGTTAATGTTGGTGAAATTGTCCGTAGCTTGCCATGCTTGCATCAGGTTTGTTCACTTAGATCAAGTTTTAGATTTTTGGCTTCTACTATCTCGAATTTTCTTCTCCCGAATTTAGTGTTCCATATGGTTATACAGCAAAATGTATGGCTGCTTTCCGTGGTTACTTGAATTTGAAGTTATTTTGCAGTTCCATGCAAATTGCATTGACCCATGGCTGCGGCAACAGGGAACGTGCCCAGTTTGCAAACTCAGAGCAGGATCCGGTTGGCATGAAACCAGACAAGTTGAAATGGATGCTTCATACATGGTTTAGTTAATGGCCATGGTTAGATCATTGTATTTATTACATCCAATGAACATACACACACCCACGTGCTATATATGGGTCTTTTACCAAGAGTTGTAAAGTTGTAACCTTGGGAATTTTTATTGAAACTAACTTCCTATTCTACCTCACCACAATGTTAGACTTACTCATTTTCTAGATGTGGAAGTTTGTTTTCGTGCTTACTTTGAAATGGTGCACTTTTCCTTTGAAATGGTGGCCTTCTCAATTTCATTCATGGAGTATGGTATACTAGTGTAAGAAAACTACTAAAATATTTGTTCAAAATCGCCATCCAAGAACTAGTACTATAAAACCCAAGGCATCCGGATATCAAATAAAGTACCACCTTACCATACTTCAAGCAAAAGTAAATATAGAAGGATACAGTTATTATCGTCAATGTTACTTGAAGCTGTCTCTAAATAAACTCAGAAAGAAGTTTATTGTATCTACTCAATCATCACATATAATCCCTATCCAATATGAAGCGAATTAAATCATCACACATAATCGCTATCCAATATGAAGCAGGATATATAACCCTATTTCCCTTTGCCTTTCCCCTTTCCTTGACCTTTCTTGGCTTCCATTTTGGCTTGAATACGAGCAGCTGCCGCAGCTTTGGCTTCTTCTCTCTTCTTCTTCTCCTCCTCTTTCACAGCAGCAGCAAGCTCTCTTTGCCTCTTAAGCTCCCTGATTTAAATTTTTTTGAGGCTTCACATTAGTTTGACCAAATTCTCAAAGATACATAACTAGCAGATTAAATTTAACATATATCTTTTAAAGAATAATATAATTGCAGGCAAAGTGTGGCTTACTCTAGCCTGGCTCTCTCTTCCGAGACACTACCAAGACTAGAACCTTTCCTTGGCCTGCAGGCCACCAACTCCACCTCAAAAATAAGTGTCGCACTGCATCAAAAATGTAAATTCAACTTAGCACTCATTTCTCAGTAATCAGTGGGATATGAATTCCCCACATGACCATGACAAAGTAAAATAATTGCCCAACATGATTGAAGCATCCATGGTAAGATGAAATTATTTCAAGGACATGAATGATGATGCTTACTCAGGTGGGACATCTGGAGGAGATCCTGCACTGCCATAGGCATATTCTGGCTTGCAAGTGAGTTTTGCAACCTCCCCAACCTGGTAGAACGAGCTAAAAACGAATAAGCAAAAGGAATTTTGCTCCCCAAAGAGAGCAAACAGAAAAAAGATCAACAGAGCATAATTTGACCTTCATGCTTCTTAATGCAATATCCCAAGCCCGAATCACCGAACCCTTCCCAAGCTCAAAAGAAAATACAGTATTGTCTTCATGTGTGGTATCGAAAACTTCACCAGTTTCAGCAAGACTGCCTTCATAATGAACTGTTCCAGACAAACAAGTACATATCAAGGCACTGGCAAGAAATAACTGAAAAAAGGCAAACTTATTAGTCAATTAGGATAGCGTTTTTCCCACAGCAGGTTAGGGGATGAGATGCAAATACTGACAATAATAAGGTTCCTAATATTTAAGACGGAATCCAAAATTTAGTGTTGCTGTCCAAGAAATCTAAATTGGAAAAACTGACAGTTTCCAGAGAACAAGGGGTGACTCACTGAGAAGGTTCCCTATATTAGTGAATTTGAATATTTTACATATCCAACTACTAACAAAAACGAACAATAAAATTGCAAATATAACAAGTCATCAACAAGAACATACCATCAACAAGAGGAAGGTCCTCAGTAGGAGAGAGAGCATCAGGTTTAGCTTGCCTTACGATCTTCTTGATGACACCTTCATCACCCGTCAAATCAATTGAATCACCCATAACTTATCAACGCTTAAAACCCTACTAAAGACCCAAAAAGGCCAACCATTAGTCACAAAGGCCCTCGCTCATTACACACAACACTATGCACTACAAAATAAATAAATGCCCAACCATTACTACTATCAACTTGGAAATAGTTATGAAATGTCACCCTAAATCCCGAACACTAAACTCCTCTCTATTATAGCCTGGGTGACTGTTAACCAAGTGTTTATAAGCTCACTTGCCGAGCCTTAACTTGCCGTACAATTAGGGTTGTTACAATCCACCCCTCTATCCATAACAAAGGTCTTTCCGATGGGGTGTTTGCAAATTGTTACGAACACATTGGATAGAACTCATCCCTATGACATAGTTTGTAAGAAAAGGGAACAAATTGGATTAAACTCATCCCTCAGACACAATCTGTAAGAAAGGGGGCCCCAGTTCAAGTTCCAAGCCTTAACTTATTAAGCTGAATTTCAGCTCAATTGAAATTTAAGATCAAATAATCAAGAAGTTTTAACAAAGAAACAAAAACTTACATGCATGAATGTATTTCAGATTACAAAACTTTCAATTTGTTATAACCAATTTAATAAAATTATCTAATAATGTAACCAAATCCAATAAATCTAAACCCAGCCGTTTCAAAAACCAAAATTGACTTTTGTTCCATGTATTTTATGCGTCATATACTATCTGTAAGCCAAAGGAGAAATTTTTTTTTTTTTTTTGGGTTCACTCTTCAATATAAATTACTTTCAAATAAATATGTAATTTACTGAATGCTGAAAAGTAAAATAAACAGAGATTAGAGGGGATAAATTATGGGACTGACCCGTATCGTGATGAGATGAAAATTATCGACCGTAAAAGAGAGATCGAGTTGACCGATTGACTCGGGGACAATAAATCGGGAGAAATTGCCGTGGATTTTGGTGGCCATAGGCGTCTAGTGAGTTCTTTGCTGGGCAAACAATCGCCGGCTTTTGTATGCGAAAATGGATACAATTACCGGACGCGTATGAGTGGTGCGTGAAGAATATGGTTGGTGAGAGTGGCATAATGCGATAGATCGTTGGGAGCGTGGATTAAACGTGCGAACGACGAGTGTGGAGTTTTCATTTGCAGTGTTTAAGAGGTTATGGAGTTTGGGCTTTTATGAGCCCAAATCTAATCGTGAGACAAAAAAGTCCAACAAGTTTATGGACCATGCAGTTGTTGCTGGATGCAGATTTATTTTATTTTTCTTTCTGCTTGGGATTTCGATTTTTTTTTTTTTTTTTGGAGAATGTTTGGGAATTTGAAGTTACTATATAGGAGAAGGAGATTCATCTAACCATCTAGTGGATGATATATAACTTTATTTGCTACAAATAAGATTCAAATACTATTTAAAATATATAGCATTTTTCTTATATTTTACATAGTCTACTAAGATTGACTTACATTAGATAAAGCATACATAAGTTGGATATAAAATTATATACGGAGCAAAACAAAGATTTGTTCTTTGTACATAGTTACATTGAATTCGATCAATTCTCATTAATATTATATTATCAATAATTATGAACCTAATTCCATTCTATATGCTTTATTTAGATTGAAATTCCAGTCTAACCATCGAGTGAATGAACACAACTTTATTTGCTATACATAAGATTCAGATACTACTTAAAATATATAATATTTTCCTATATTTTATACAGTATACTAAGATCGACTTACATCAAATAAAGCATACATAGGTTGGATATAAAATTATATATAGAGCCAAACAAAGATTTATTTTTTTGTACGTAATTATATTGAATTGATTCGATTCTCACAAATGTTACCAACAATTATGAACCTAATTCCATTCTATATGCTGCGAAATTAGTCCATGTCAAATGGAAAATTTCTAATCTTTGAATCTCACACAAAGGCTGAGGTAATCCAAGTGCCATATAATGTACATATACAGAGTATTCAATTAATTTTGGTTACATGGTGTCTAGAAGATGATGAAGTAGATGTCACTTCAGACCTTGATTTAATTAATTGATTTCATAGGAATTAAGATCATCTAGTGACTTTCTTTGGTTTAGATGAAAAGTGTTTAATTGCTTGTGATACTACGTTTACTTGTTTATTCTTGATCACGAATAGGAATTAATACAAGTTTGAGTATTTATTGCGTATAATGGTACTGTGATTTGTTTAGTTAAATCAAGAATGGGATTGATACTAATTTTTGTTCCAAATTTCTATTGTGTGCATATTCAAAAATACGATTGGCCGAATGACTAGACAAATTGATCACCTTTTTACTCTTGCAAAGACAGCTAATAGTGAATCATTTTGTGAGAACTGCGTGATCATTTTAGTGGTATCCATGTTCTTGCATCACTATCTTTGTGTTTGTTAAACATTAGTAATACAATTTATTTATCTGCACTTTTAAGTAGAAATGTTTTTCCATTTCATTTGAAGATGTGAACAAATAGGGTAACCTATCCTACAACAGACAAGTTTAGCTATGGATTTAAAAATTTCATTGTTTGTCTAGTGATTTACCCTTTGTCATTGTTACCTTAAGTTTATCTGATTTTCTTGCGTAATGTTTTTTAGATCGCAGGCCACTGTGTAAATGGATAAAAAAATTATGCATAGTTTCTTGAGCTATGTTGTCTATAATTTGTACTCGAACTGTACCTAAAGTGACAAAAAATTACTGATAGCTTACAAATGGTTATGCATAGTAGAGACTGGGGCCTCCAACTAGGGTTGGTAATTTATCGGGTCGGGTCAAGCTAAGCTTTAATCCGACCCTATAACACAACTAAAGGGCCCTAGCCTTACAAAAAGTCCTATTATTTCACCTTAGGGTCGGGTCAGACTCGACCCTAAAAGGGTTAGGGTCGGCCTTTATTTTTAAAATTTTTGGCCTGATTTTTTACCCTTAACTTCGGGCCAAAGCCCTCAAAATTTGGGTCAGGCTAATCGGGCCAAAAATCGGGTCGGACTTTTTTGCCATCCCTATCTCTAACTCATCGGAGTTTAGAAATATCTTCCGCCCCCACCTCTTCTTTTTTGAAAAGCAAGAGTGGTGTAACAATGGAGACTTGTTCTAGTAATTTGTTTATATTTTAGAGAGATATATCTATATTTTTATAATGTCTACTCATTTTAAGGTTTTTAGATTAGTCAATCATTTCTAATTCATATTCCACACTTTTATTACAATGTAAATAAACATTCTACATCCACTTCCAGTTCCATACTACTAATCTTGTTTGTTGGAATAAGGGTAGGGGATAGAAAGCAGTAAGTTGCCTAATGTAAAACAAAATTATGTTGAAAGTTCATAAAGTTATTGGCCATTATATTTTTTCTTAATAGGTTTTGGAATAGTACATAAATTAAGAAAAAAAAATTACAGTAGCAACTTCTAAATAGGATTGCCAATGGGATGGGATGAGACAAAATTGGTCTATCTCAGTCCTATCATGTATATGCAAGTGAGATAAAAAAAATTATTTCATTTTTGTCTCATTAATTTTTTGGGACAAAAATTTGTCCTCGTCCTATCCCATTAAATATTCCATCCAATTATTCTGAACAACCTCAAATGTGAATAAAGAAATTTTGACATTTTTTTTCTTTTAAAGATTATCATAATTCAATATAGCAAAAATTTTGAATAAATACAAAGTAGAATAATCAAATACTAGTTTCTTTTTTACTACATGCATGTTTGAATACCATTTTATGCTAACATTTTTTAATTGCTTGTTTGCTTCTATTGTACATTAATATTAAGATTTACGCATCAAAAGCTATAAATTTGGACAGTAACCAACTTCAACGATGTTAAAATATTTAATAATTCAACAATATAATAATAGAACAAACCAATAGAAAAAAAAAAGTTCAAAGTTTCAACACTAAACTAAATCAATCTAAGTTCCAATGTTTAAGCAAAAATTTAAAATTAACAAAAACTTCCAAAAGTTGACTACTATAGAATAGTTTTAAAATTATAATATTAATGGGGTATATATGACGAGATGGAATTTTATAATTGGTCCTCCTCCTATCCCACAAATAAAGGTAGGACTTATTTTTTGTCCTTGTCCCATCTTATTTTAATTTGTGATGTAAAAATATGTTCTAATTCCATCCCAAATAAGACGAGATCCCGTAAGATTTAATCGCAATAGAAAAAATTGTCATCCCTACAATTATTTTTAAAATGGTAAGAGTATTTGCACCTTAAAATGTGCTTTGAACTTCTATTTATTTAGTACATACTCATATTAAATTTTAAAAAATAAATTTTGCTAAGAATAATAATAATTAACGCAAATATGTATTTGTGTAAAGAATTTTTAGAAAAAAAATGTATTTAACAAGAGTTTAATTAGACATTTAGTGTCCTTGGAGATAAATGTCAATAAAATCTAAAATTGTAATATAATAAAAAAATGAAAATTTTAGAGGGTAAAAAATAAATTTGCCAAAGTAAAAGAACAAATTAAGACAGCGATAGAAAAGAAGGTTTAGGTCGAGCCATGTCCCCTTGACTGGGGAGACGAAACATGTCACAAGACTCACAACACCACTAACGATGTATATAAATAGTGCGTTTACTAATTAATAATTGGAATGAGTTAGAATATGAATGACATAGAATCTGAATGAAGAAAATAGGAATTCGAATAAATTGTTTACTTAGGCAATAAGAATCTGAATCGAAATCGGAATGAATTACTATGAATTACAAAAACATCCTTAATTTATTATTACCATTATTTTTATTACTTATTACGTGATTATGGTTGTTATTATTATTAAGAAAATTATTGTTAATAATAATAATGGTTATAGTGATAATAATTTTTTTTGTTTTTTTATGATTATTTATCTCTCTTTTTTTCTCCATTTTCTCTTCTTCTTCTCCTTTTTTTTCTTTCTGTCTTTTCTGCAATTTCTTTGTTACTTCTCTATCATCAATTTCATCTTCTTCATCAACATCATTATCATCACAATTATCTTTTTCTTCATCAACATCAAAATTTAGTTTCGTCTTCATCATCGTCATCACAATTACATCATCAATAATAATCATCACCATCATCAATCATCATCATTATTGTCATAAGAAATTCATCATCATGGTTTCTTTGGTTCCAAGTGATAGAGACGAGATGTGTTTGTCTGCAATGTTAAGGATTTCGTGGGTTTTTTTTGTATTTTTTACTTGTAAAGAGAGCATTTTGGGAAAATTAAAAATATAATGGGGATAGTTTTGTCATTAGAGGAATAAAGTTCATATTCCCAAACCCCCACTGGAATCAGAACTCTAATAATCAAACTTGATTTTGTATAGGTCGCAACACTTCATTCCCATTTCCAACATCAATTTTAACAAATAAACAATTTATTCATTCCTTTTTCTTCATTTTGATTCCCATTACGGTTTAATAAATTGGCCAAGAATGTATATGTAGTGACAATATTTGCAATCATTTTCAATTTCTCAAAAAACTTAATCTTGATTCCTAAAGATATTATGGATGGTGCTGTCACGGAGACAGAGATTGCCAACAAATAAGCAACATCATAGGCAGAAGTTAATGAATCATCAATAGATTGATGCAGCCTCAACCCAAGCCTTTGAAGGAGGAGCGGGATAGTTAAGTTTAATTGCAATTCTGAATCTCTCTTGAGTATCTATTATTATTATTGTTTGTTTGTTTGTTTTAGGTCAATTTACTTAATTATGATTTTAACATTAAATGAAGCAATACCTATTCAAATAATGCTCACTTTCCTACATTGTGATGGACTCAACTACCTTACAACAGTTGCAAGGTACCACCATTTTGTTTTTTTGTAATTTTAATCATTGACTATTAGATTCAATGAAAACATAGTTTTAATAGTAGAGATTTATCGATTTGAATATTAACATTAAACTCCCTGAAATTTATCAAAAACTCAAAAAAATTAAAACTTTTAGCACATAAGTTCGAATTGTTTAATTAGTAGTGAGTCTCAAAAAATAAATTTTATTTTAATACTACATATTTTATTTAAAAAATTAATTTTTAATATTATTTATTTAATTAAAAAATATTATTTACTATTATTTATTCTCATTTTATTTAATATTATTTAGTTACAGGCTTATTATTATATTTAATCTTTCAAAATATAACAAAAATAAAATAAAATAAAATAATTAGTTGTGAGTCTTAAAAAATCATTTTAATTAATATTATATATTTTATTCAAAAGGATAAAATTATAATATTATTTATTTATTAAAAAATAAATATTTTATTAATATTATTTATTTGATTTTATTTAACATTATATAGTCATAGGCTTATTATTATATTTATTCTTTCATAAAACTAAATAATGTTAAATAAAATAAAATAATCAGTAATGAGTCTCAAAAAAGTAATATTATTTAAAATATTATTTATTTTATTTTATTTAGTATTATTTAGTCACAACTTATTATTATATTTATTTTTCAAAATTAAATAATATTAAATAAAATAGAATAAGAAATAGTGAGTCCTAAAAAATCAATATTATTTTTTAATTTTATGTAAAAGAATACATTTTTAATAGTTTTATTTTATTTAAAAAATATTATTTAGTTATAGGCTTATTATTATATTTATTCTTTTACAAAGTTAAATAATATTAAATGAAATAAAATTATATTTTAGAAGGTCACTAGCCCTGTAGTAGTAGCCCAAGCATATAAACTTATAAATAAATGTAAATAAAAAAATAATATTAAATAAAATAAAATTATATTTTAAAAGGTCACCAACCAAAACACATAACGTTATAAATAAATTGTAAATAAAAAATAAAGCAACGAGATAAATGAAATTTAACATCACAAAAGACAAAAAAAAAATTGATGGTACTTTGCAACAATTGCAAGATAGCTGGATCCCACTGTGATACCTATAATTTTAAAATAGATGTTGTAAGTTATATCATAATATAACTTAATAAGGTCCAAATAAAATTAGGGTTTTACGATGTTAGGATACTTTTTTTTTTAAAAAAAAAGTGTCAACATAGACTAACTGACCTTCATGGTTTTTAAATTTTAATGCAACATCCTAAGACTGAATCTCTGCACCCTTCCCGAGATCAAAAGAAAAGATAGTTTTGTCTTCATGTGTGGCCTCAAAAACTTCACCGGTTTTCGAATGAATTCAGTCAATTGCATCAACCATAGCTTTTCAACTCTCAATACCCTACTGAAGAATATTATTACAACACTATCCTAAACTCGTCTATGTTACAATTTGGGTGGCTGGCTACCAAGTGTTTGTTTATAAACTCACTGGTCAAACCTTAACTTGATGATATGGTGTACAATTAGGGTTTGTTACAAATCCAACTCTTTCCGGTCTCATACATAGTTTGTGAGAAAATGGCGCCCAAGTTCTCATTAAGCTGATTTTTAGCTCACTTGAAATTTAGGATAAAAAATAGTCTAAAATGTTAAGAAAATAAACAGAAATAATCATGCTAGATATTATTTCAGATTATAAATTTTCAATTTTTTATATCCCATTTATAAAACTATCTAATAATGTAACCAAATCCAATAAATTTAAGGACTCACCAAGCTGTTTCAAAAAAAACCAAAATTGACATTTGTTGCATGTATTATACGCATCATAAACTAATCTATTAGCTAAAGCAGATAAATTTGCAATTTGTTCACTCTTCAATATAAATTACTTCCAAATAAATTTGCAATTTACTGAATGCTGAAAAATAAAATAAACAGCGATTAAAGAGGATAAATTATGGGACTGACACGTATCGTGAGGAGATGAAAATTATGGACTGTAAAAGAGAGATCGAGTGGACGGGTTGACTCGGGGATAATAAACCGGGAGAATAGCCATAGGCGTCCAGTGAGTTCGGCGCTGGGGCAAAGAACCGCCGGCTTTTGTATGTGAAGATGGAAACCATAGTTCAGTCGGACGCATGCGGGTGGTGCATGGAGAGTGCAAGAGTGTGGTGTTTGCGGTTATATTTGATTAAGAGGTTATAGAGTTTGGGCTTTATTCGTTATGAGCCGAAATCTAATCGTGGGTCAAATAAGTCCAAGAAGTTTATGGACCATGCAGTTGCCGCCGGAAACACTTTTATTTATTTTTTTCTTTAGGGTGATTTTGATATTATATAATAGGATAAAGGATTCGTATATAATATTTGGGATGGATAAGGTAAAGATACTACTTGAAATATATAATATTTTCGTTATATTCTATACAGAGTCTGCTAAGATCTACTTATCATCAAATAAGATATAACATAGGTTAGATATGTAAGTGTGTATGGAACCAAATAAAGACTTGTTCTTTGTACGTAGTTATATTTAATTTGTTCGATTATTGTTAATGTTACCTATAACTATGAACCTAATTCTATTAGACATCGCCCTGTTTAGGAAACTTCCGAATTTTCGCTTACCCAGAAAGGCCATGTACATGCACGGAGTATTTAAGACTGAAATTTGTGGTCGTATCTATCTAAAACCTATGACACATTTATGAAATTGTAGTAGCGTAATTAAAGATCACCCCTTCCTTCAAACAAACAAGTTTTGGGAATTTTAGGGCCCCTACCCCGAACTTTTTGGGGTCCCTCCCCTACTCAATAATTGCCATAAATTCACACCCAAATTGGGTGTGCCCATCCATCTGCTTGCCCAATAGAAACACGACACGGTTTGGAATAATTTTCATCAAGCTGATAACTATAGTGTTTGTGCTTACGTGTTCTTGATGTGACCGTTGACTAGATGGGGACCTTTGCTTTGGAAACTTTTGTCCTCTTTGATCTAGGACTGGGCCCACAAATGGTGGAGGGATCTGGGGCTAAGTTGATTAGTATTTAGGGTTTAGACTTGGGCCCATAATCAAAGGGATTTTCTTTGGTATTATCACCGAAATGAAAAACGATAAGTTGAAATTTGGTGTCATTAATTGGAGTGATAATGGAGTGATGGAAAAAAAGAAAAAAGAAAAGAAAAGAAGGAATCCATCCAATTGGAGCTTCCTCAAGCATGGACCACTCCGGGAAAACTGTTGGCCCAATCGAGTAAAACTCTTCCGAGAGATTCGATGTATTGAGATTTTGGTTGTGTCACGTTTGTAATTGATGGGAACTAGCGTTAAATTTTGACCAATGCTAAAAACCTTACTAATATAGTCAAAGAAAATGATTGATTCTTATGTCCTTAGTATCTTTTATAATCCAACTAAACAGTCTAAAAGTAAAAAGACAATTTAGTTGTTGTGAAAATTACAAAATGAAATTGCGTTACCTTTTTCAAGTTTCACATAGTTTCGAAAGCATTTAAAAGAATATTCGATCGAAAATTTTATAGGGATATTTGGCAAACATAAATATACATTTAATTAAAATTACACAAAATTTCACTATAGTCATAATGTTGATACTAAACAAATTTATTACTATAAGAAAGTTATAATCTAATAGAGATGTGTTACAAAAACTATCTTTAGTGCAAGAATATTAAAATAAAGCATGCATTACGTAACTAATTTATTAATGGAACATGTCAAATTCAATATATCAAAAAGCTAGTACTACTTATGTACTATTATTTAAAATATGCAAAATCATATTAAAAATCTCTAAATACTTACATTTTCTTTAATAATTTTCTTCAATTGTCTGGTTGTACTACGTGAATGCAAGTTTCTTTAATGTAACATACATATAATATATAAATAATTATTACAGTGCAGAAACAAGTTTCTTAAGACATGATTTAAAAAAGAACTTATTATAAAAGAAAATCAATTATTATTATTTATAGCCGATCCAAATTAGGATTAAATTTTTTATAAAATATTATACCTCACATTTCTTTTTTAGTACACAATTTTTAAAGTCCAATCACATCTAAATACTAAAAAGGAAAGTAACATTTATCGCTTTTTGTTTGTTTGACCCTCCACAAAAGCCAAGGAAAAGCAAATCCGATTAAGATTTCTAATCATCTAATATGAGACATGAAAATGCCAATAAGATTTCAATCATGAAAATTCAAGTGGATTTGGATTCCAAGGATGACTAATGAGAATATATCTTCACCTTTTCTTAAAGAACCTAATGGGTTTTATGGGCCATCCCATTACTAAATTATAGGAATAAAACGATCCTTTCTTCGTCTTTTTTGTATTTTTGGGGTCCTTCGAGGCACGCCAAGCTTCAATTCCAATCATTAATGTTTCAATCAAATCTTATTTGGAGTTGATATTTGTTTGAATGCCTAGAAAGTGTGGATTAACAGAAGGTGTATTATGAAAGCAACGTTTCTTTTTTTTGACTTTATAATTATTGAGGAAGACCATGAGCAAAAAGAGAGGACAAAAGAAAACATATGAATAATTAAAAGAGTTCGAATCAAGTTAAAAAAATTAATCGGTTTAAGAAATAATGAGTTAATTTTAACAAATGAACAAAAATCATTTGGAATCCAATTGTTTTGATGAGATTTTCAATTTTTAGACGATTATCAATTAGATATAAGAATCCGTATTTTTAATTTTAAATATGTTTGCCTGATAATGAATGTAATGATAAATCATATCAAAGATTGTACCAAAATAAACCAATTTCTTCAAAAAAAACAAAAAAAAAAAACGACCAGAATCAACCCCATGAGCAGTTAAATTCTACGGATAAATTTTCTTTTACTATTAGGCACAAAGGAAGAAACGTTGAGTTGTTGATTGAATCGTGCAGAGATGATAAGAAAGTGAAACCATGTGTAGTTTGTTCATGTGATGTCTACTGTCTAGTCAGCCACAGTGCGTCAAGCTTGTAGCCATGGCATTTCCAAAGCTACAACTCTCCCACTTATTACTATTTTTGAAACATTTTCTAATAGTAAAATACTTACACTCAGTACCATTGCTTGTTTTAGTATTCAAACTTTATGATTTCAACAGATTTCCATTTTTTAAGTTTGAATGGTCAGATCCATGATTACACTACACACCCACAGTATAATATCAACAACCAGCTGTAAATTCCCACGGACACAAATACCCCCAACTAGGGCTTGCTGATTAATTACTTAATTATATTTATAACTTAATCTCACATGTTTAAGAATTTCGGCCCCTCATTGCATCAGCAGATTAACACGTAGCGCAATTCTGTAATTCTCTACAAAATATTACAATTCTAAAGCTCTCTATAGGCAGCATCTAAGTATTATACATATGTCGTTTAACCTTTGGTTAAGTAGTGAATTACTATCTTCAAAGTTAAGTATAATTATGAGAGTAGCAGTTCGAGTCCCTCGTAAACTCAATCTCTCTTAATAAAAATATAATTATATATATTTTATTTGTAAGTCTTTCTCTCTTTTAAAATATTTCTCGTCTGTGTAATATAATAATCTAACGTGTAATCAGTTTTTAAAATAAATATTATAAAGCAAAAGTTTCAAAAGTGAAAGAGTCTAATACAATAATATAACGTATAATCACTATTAAAAAAAAAGTATTATACTTATGCCAGAAAGCACAGGTTCAGGAGTGAAAGAGGTGAAAATTTTTAGAGGCCAAAACATAAAGTTCCGGGATAGAATGGTTATTTCACATCCAAGTTCGCTACGAAATTTGTGCCCATCTACTTCCCCAGCTATGAACTTACACTGTAGAAATTGATTAGCAAGCCAGTGTTTTTTTTTTTTTTTACTATTAATATTAACATTATCTTTTCATTTCAATTTATTCTTTTTTACTACAAAAATCCAAGAAAGCTAATTTGCAAAAAAAAAAAAAAAAAAAAAAATTAAACTCTCGACTCACCGCCGCCTGCCTCTTAGCAGATTCAAAGAGGCTCTCTCCCACGTTAGGCCACCTTATTCAAACTTACTGAGCTGACAATTTTTTAATAGAAAATTAAATTCAGCCTCCATTATTGCAATAAAATATTCAATTAAATAATAACTTTCTGTCAGCCAAGGACACCAGATCGACAGAGCTTGGCTGAACAATGGCTGTGGGTGAACGGAATCACAAGAAGAACCCATCAATTTCAAGATTAAAAAGATACGGTAAACCCCAAAACATTAATGAAAATTGAAAAATGGGACCATACAAATATCATAAATTTGCTTGATTTAATTTCTATCATCATCAGTTAACTCTGGTAACATCAAGAACTCTGATGATTCAGAGCCCAAAAAAGAAAAGAAAAGAAAAGAAAAATCTAAACTACCAAAAAACAAAAACAAAATTAAAGTTTTATTATGTACAAATGTATTTTAATCTACCAAAAAAAGAGAATTTTGATTCTTTTTATTTCATTTTTTTCCTACTTCAAGAATCATTGTAATCACGCCAGCAGATGAGCATGGTGACACAGCGCCTCATGATGTAGAAACGAGCTCTTTGTTCTCTGACTAATCTTGCACACTTTCTACTAAAAGAACACCTTCTGCGTGCAGAAGTAGAAGCACTTTTGATGAAAGCAGTTGTTGTTGAAGAGGAAGAGGAGCGGCTTCTTGATGAACCTTCTTTCTTGGACAGCTTCCACTTCTCATCAAGGTAAAACTGAGGTGGAGCACTTGCACTGTGAGTGAGAGTAGCAGCAGCAGCCATGTGTGTATGATAAGTACTTTTAGGGGAAATCACTTCTTGCAAAAAGAGCAAAAGCAAGACCAAGAGTGAGAGGAAAAATGCAGATGGTTTTAGTTTTTATGAAAGTGTGATGAATTGAGGGTTGAATCACCGAACAAGGAGTGTTTATATTTATAATGGAGATGAATCACCTGGGCCCTTATTTGCCTCGAGAAGCCCACCAAAATAATATTTTTGTTGCTTCTTTTTTGTATTTAATTAATCAAAGATGAAAAGACATTTAGACCCTTAAAAGTTTGTCTTTGACCATAACGACGTCCATCTCAGAAATAACGTGGGTTAAATTGTCTCTTTCTAAAATTATAGGGTCCCGAAAGTTATTAGGATAAACTTGAGAGCGAAGGCAGATGAGCTCGGTGTTATTTGCCATTGATTAAATAACATTGATGTAACGAGGTGGGTTCCCAACGAGGTGGGTTCCCAACAAGCGCACACGTCATGGGGATCACTTAACGCAGGGATTTCTTTTTTTTTTTTTAAATAAAACGAAACGGGACGGGACAGTGTATGCGATGTGAGGCAGAAGCTGAAGCTGTGAAAGTGATATTACTAACAGGGGAAAAAGATTTACAGAGAGTTGAGATCTTACTTTCTACAGTAATTGAAACTGACAGGGCAAAATATTCAACTTCTTCTGCACTGTGATTTTGTGATTACAGGTAATTTTACAGCTTTAGGCCTTTAGATTCTTAAGTTGGACGGGAATCTTATCGATTACGGTGAGCAACGTTACCTCAAATCATTATAATACGAAATTTAGAAGAAGAATATAGCAATTCTAGTCTATTAAATAAAACCCACCATTTAAAATTATTAGGAGGAGATATTTAAAACTAATTTGATTCAGGCTTGATCCCAACAACATATTGATTTCCGATTCAAATTAAAATTGAAGAAATGCAAAAGAGAACGTGTTGCATTCGATTTTAAAAGAAATTAAATTGGGTTGGATCCAATTTTGCTCAACCTAAATTAAAGCAATTTTTTTTATAGTTTATGATTTCAATTCCACTAAAAAAAACATAATAATTATAATAGCATTTCGATCTCTATCGGCAACTCGTCGATCCACACACGAGGTGTCGAATTGAAAAAGGTCATTTTTACTAAAACATGGGCCACTAAATTACAAGACCTAGGAGTATAAGCTATCCGATATTTATTATTTTGTTTCATCAAAGCTCTAATCTCACTAATAATAAAAATGTCTTTTTTAATATGCACAAATCATGTATCCAAGTAGCGTGCATGATCCAAGGAGAAGAGTAGCCTTTTAAGAGCTAAATGATGAATAAAAAGAAAGCACTAGGTGAACTTCCATAAATAGGTTAAAAATGAAGCAGGGAGAGTGATAAAATTATCTTTTTGATTCTACTAAACAATCCGAGAAAGGTGGGCAATAGATGTCTAGTGGCGAGCAAAAGAGAAGCAAAAGATGGCAAAGCTTGCACGGTTTACAGAGACTGTAGAAAGTAGAAACACCTCACCTACGTTTCATTTTTGCTCTCGCTTCTTGCACTCTCTAGATCTCTGACACCCACTCAACACAGTAAACGAGTTGCACCGACCATTACATTCAAAACTCCCATGCAGTGTGTGTGTATATATATATATATATATATATATATATATATATAGAGAGAGAGAGAGAGAGAGAGAGAGAGAGAGAGAGAGAGAGAGAGAGAGAGAGAGAGAGAGAGACGTGTTGCCAATGTTTTTTGGAAAATTAACTTTCTTTAGTTTCACTTTATCTTTATTGATAACTATCATGTGTTCGCTTGATGGTTATCGATTTTTTTTTTTATATTATCAATTGATATGGTATTTTTGTAACATACTCTCAATAAGTTATACATCAAATATTTTATGCTATCACCAAAAAGAACCACCCAAACCCTAATTCATGATAAATGGTAGCATAGAGGATTTAAGTTTTTATTCATAATTGAGTCCCCAGAGTTCGGGGATTAGCAAAATCGACCAAAGTTGGTATGTAAAGAATTAATTTGATACAACCATTGGTCACTTGATTGACCGAAAATATATACAGTAATCTCATATAAAATATAAATCAAACTGTCTGTAACTTATAAGAATAGTAGATAACATTACCTATTAGTTTTATATTTTTTTTTCCCTGTTGATCAATAATAAGCTCTCAACCCGGGATGGAGAAACTTGTCCATAACAATTTAATATTAATTTGTTAATAAACTTTTATTTCAGTTTCTGTTTTTCTCCTTTGGTTTTTTTGAGAACCAATTTGTCCATTATTTAATGACTCGCAAGTGTTTTACTTTTGACTGCTGGGTGAAAAATGGTGGTGATTGTCTGAATACGATCGTACGTGAGTGTAGAGCCGACATGCCCACATCAGTATTGGTGGGGTTTAAATATTATCATTAATCAAAGCCCTCCGTGACCGCTCGATGCTTTGCATGATCAATCAATTTAGGTTCTATTTTGAGCTTTGGACATTTTCAGAAATTGTGGAGCCACACCAATTTGTTGCACGATTTTGATATTGAATTTGGAAATTAATTCAAAAGGGAGAAGTTGCCAAAGCAGTGATGACACAATTGACTCACACATTTTATGGGAAATTAAATTTCAATTTCTCGCACAAGATGTGACATTTCGCTCTTCCTTTTCTTGGTGGAAAAACGGAAATTATTATTGTATTTAGAAATTAATATATTTAGTTATCTTCACTACGTAACCGATTTGGTTTTATTTTTTATTTTTAATGAACGATGGAGACTACAAACGAATTGACCTCGTGTGTATCTTCATCAAGTTTTGAAAATTAATTTAGTCATTATCTTTAAAATAATTTAAATTACTATTTATGTCTGCCAAACTTTTAATTAATAGATTTCCTTTGGGTTGCGTTTACTTCCTCCTATTATCAAAATAATTTCGAATCATTTTGTCTCTTTATAAATATTAAGAGAAGAACACCCCTCGTTTATTTGTTTTTTTTTTCTTTCTTTCTTATGAAAATCTGAAAAATTGACGGAGTTTTGCTATTTATTTTACTTCATAATCTTTTAGAAAGTTGAATAACTATTTATGTTTGTAAAATGTATTTGAAAATTTATAATTTAGAGATGGATAAAATTTGGTCAAGTGAGGAAACAAATGTGTAATCTGAATTTTAAGATATCAAATAAGAACTTTTTCTTGATTTCGAATGTCTATATTTCACAAAATGTAGACTTATACCTAATTATTAGCTTTTGTTGTTGGAAGTTGTGAATTCTCTTAAGATGTTGTCTATATTAGAATAGATTTGTGAACTGTTTTCAATTAATCTCACACTATATTAAACACATATTAGTGTTAATAATGCTTCCAAGTACTTGATTAGTATGATTTTTATACTGAGTAAAAGAGTTTTTTAAATTAAAAAATTGTTTTAGTTGTTTGACATCGTTTATTGTAACTTTGAGTATAGTTTTTGTGGTTAAAAGAACTAATTAGTTTGTTTCTATTGTAAGAATCTCAAATTTTATATTATTGGGGTAGAACTATAATTTTTTTAAAGAAGTTAAATTGTCTAAATACTCTTAATTTTTTTTTTCTAAAAAAAGATATATTTGTACTTAAAATTAAAAAAAAATCTCAAAAAAAAAAAATCAAACGCCGCAATAATACTTCTACATCAATATCTTAACCCGATAATAAAGTATTCTTTTGATTATAATTAAGGGCAATGTTTAGTGCTAATTAAATGAGCACCCACGGGTGGCACCCTTGACTTCATACTTTTATATTTTCAAAAATAACAATTAGTTATTTATTTATATTTGTGCGCGCGCGCACACACCAAGTTAAAAGCATTGTCCATTCAGAAAGAAGAAAATCACAAGACTTGTCATAGTGACGATCACATGGCGCACATGGTAACACTTCCACGATGTGGGTCCCTTTTCTGTTGTATTTTTTTTAAAAAATCAATTTAACTGTTAATAAACTGTTTAATTACAAGTTGATTAATGTCGTCTTGCACAGTTTCCGTCGTCTGAAGTGGAGCTACGTGTCGCCGCTCTTGAGACCGAAAGTCCTTTATCTGCTGCTCCTCTGTGGTCAACGGTCAACGAATGCATGCAACCAAAAGAGTCTGTTGGCTGCACGTGTAGTTTAGATAGTGGTGCATTTTTCAATTAATCTTTTATATAATATTATGAGAATACACTTTTGTGTCTCAATTGTTACGAAATTATTTAATTTGTTCAAGTTATAATTATTTATTAAGTTTATATCATTTCTCATTTAAATGGTGAAATTTGAAATTTTATTGGCGACATATTATTTGAGTTATAAATTAAATATTTTAATTAAATAAGTATAGCATTACTTTAATTTTTAATATTGATGTGTGTTTACAATTACCAATCTATAAATATTCACAAGTTGAGATCCGCTCTAGAATCTGTTAAGCCTAATTTATATCAATTATATTACGCGACAATCCATTCTTTTTTCTTTGATTAAAGTATATATATTTTACCAATACTCAGGAATATGTCTATTCTATTTACATGAAAGGGGAAAAAGAAAATTATGCATCTTTATTCAATTGTAAGAAAAATAGAGATACTTCTGGTTGCCTGTTACTGATGCTGGGCTCATAAGCCATATAAACGGCGTACTAAAAAACAATTAAATTGAAACTCGTGAAAACGTTCCCTTGGTTGGTCCCCAGCACAACTTTTAATTTTAATTTCTTCTGAGAGTTCCTCCAATGTTAAAAAGGTGAAAGGCTTGAAAGGCTTGTGTCACTTAATGTTGTATTTACTTAAGAGTTTAGGGAATGAAAATGAAATTCATGCTTATTTGGTAAAGTGTAATTTAAGAATGAGAATAAAATGTGTGAGTCCTACACATTTTGGGAATAAGAAATGAGAATCTCATTCCCATGGGGGGTTGGGAATGAGGATTTCTATTAACTGAACTGACTTTTGTAACCTTCTAATTTTTTCATATTTTCCGAATTACCCTAATTCAAATGACAAATAATTTTATTATTTTAAATGTTATTATTATTGTTGATACTGAAATCCGAACGAGTTGGTTAGTGACTCAATCTCAGATCTATGCATCAGGATTAGATTTATTTGGTGGACAATCAGTTTGCCAATCGTTAAGATGTCCTGTGACCACTAGCGATCAACCTGCGAATACCTGATATCACAGAAGACGATCAGAGGCGCCAGAAATTTTTCCAGCGTGGACCCTTCGACTCTCAAATCAGTTTCTGGGTCTTTTGAAAAAACTTGTGCCACCCCCATGTGGCTTAATAAACATTGCCTTAAAACCAAAAGCTTTTTGAACAATTTGCAGAAAAGTAAAGTAGAGTGTAAAAGAAAGAATTTTCCTTGAGAGGAAGAGAGAAAGAGAACCATGGAGAAGAGAGAAAAATAAAATAAAATAAATCCTCTCTAGGTAACTCCCCACTCCCCTCTTTCCTCACAAATGACGCCAAATGTTGATGCTGAAATTTGGTCGAGCTGATTATGACGACTAGATTATGACGATCAGATTGCCTTGTCAATGGTCAAATCTGCCTTTACTTGAAGATGCTCTCCTGTTGATATTACAAATATTGAACTGTCTCGATGCTTTCAATAACCTGAAACAACAGAAAAGATGGTCAAGGGTGCCTGATTTCCCAGCGTTAACCCTCTGACGCTCAAGTCAGAGATCTTACGTGATTTTTCTTATATTGAAGAGATGGTATCTAGGTTCAAAAGTCCAACCCCCTTTTCTGGATCTTTTACCTGTTTTTATGGACGAATGTATGAGTCAGTCATTGTGGTTGTTATCTAATTGAATGCATTGATTGCATCATTTAAGTTTAAGTGAGCGGATTAATATGCCCCTTTATGTAATTATTAGTCAGTCGTTGTAATGCCTGATAATGATTTAAGGTGTCTGACTGTTATAGATCAATAAAGGGACTCCTTGCGTCCGCCTATGAACTCACGCGACCAACTCACTCCTGGTCTGCTCGAGCTGTGCTGGTCGCGGTTGATACTTGCAACCAGATAATGAAACTTCCGCTCGTCTTGACTAAATCTTGATCTCCCAAACAATTATTATTATTATTATTATTATTATTATTATTATTGTTATTAGGATTCCTCTAAGTTACATGCCTGTACCTTACAATCCTCTCACATGAATAGTGAGTGAACCCACATCATTCACTATTCATGTGAGAGGAGTGTAAGGTACATGCATGTAACTTAGCATTAGCATTTTGTTATTATTATTTTTATTAATATTATCATTATTAACATTTATTATTATTATTATTAATTTTATTATTATTTTTAATTAATATCATTTTTATAATAATATTTATACATGTATCTAGTTAATAAAAATTACATTATTTAATACTATGGGTATTTTGTTAAATTGATTCACATTCCTATTTATTTTGCTAAGTAAATACATCAATGACATTCCAGCACACTCCCAATCCATTTTCATTCCATCTCATTCTCATTTCATGAAGTAAACACACCATAATTTCACCATTTTCGGTAAACTAGGTAAAAAATTGGCCACTTTTTTGGGCCGAGACACAAGTTGAATCAAGTTAGTAATGACACTGTTATTTAGAAGTGATCGAGCATCTAGCATTGTCAACTCTTTTATGATTATCTACTTTTATTCCAATAGTTGTAAAGTTTTAAAGTTGAACAATGTAAAATTTTTGACACCTAGAGATTTCATCTATCTTGAGCTTGTCATATTAGTAATGCAAGCATGTCATTATGTAATTCAGAGTGCATTTGGGCTTGTAATTTTAGGCAGTCGTTCGTAAGTCTGAGAAAGGCATGGAGCGGTTTTTTTTTTTTTTTTCCATTTTGAAGTCTGCATATAAAGATCAATACAGAAATAATTTATTATAATTGTTAAACATATAGTTAGTTCCATCACTGTGATCTTAATCTTACTGGAAATCCCCATAGCTCATTATAAACTAGAGAGTCTTTAACCACTAGATTCAGCTCTTCCAATGAAGGGAGCGTATCTTACTCGTTCTGGAGCTTGAAGTTTACGTTTTGTCGGATTTGAATGTTCAAGTTTCAGCGAGAAAATTATGTGTTCGTATTCGTTTATGGGATTAGTTAATTAAATGATTAGAGTAACAAGTCTCATTGATTTACACAATTAATGTGTTTCCCAATTGTGAATGAAATCTCAGGTTGATTCCTTTGTTTCCTTTACATCACAAAAATAATCTTCAATCAACAAAAAAACGCTGCTACCTGGAAATGCTCGTGCTTCCTACGAAAATCCTGAGTAAATGATTTTGATATATCTTGAATAAAATCACTTCATTTTCACTCAAGCGGCTACGTAACTTTAATTTGACTCTTGCAAAAAAAAAAAAAAGATAAATAAAAATTTCCAGACATGATGAAATCTTTTTACTTACTCAAAAACCAAGATCAGTGATTTAATTTCAACATTACAATGCAACTGGAGTAGAAGTAACTTAGTATGCATTAGCTAACTAGCTAGCTTCCATGAACTAAAAGTTGAAAAAGAATTTTAAAAAAAGAAGGCACAATCTTATCGTATCTTATTAAGCAGCAATATAAATCTTTCACTGCTCATAACCACAAAATTTAGACTACCTTCGATGAACTTAAGAGTTTTAAAAGTAAAAAACAAATCATTAGTGATTTGTCATCGCTTGCTTCAACTACTCGATAAAAACAAAATCATAATCAATACGAGCGATATGCAGCAGCTCCCTTAAAGCATGCCATGTTCATTGGAATTTTGCTCCAAAAATAATTCTTGTGGTATCTTTGTTTTGCTTGTGATAAATTAGCTGATCATTACTTCATGACTAGTAAAAAATTCTCCTCTCAATTGAAAAATTAATGATCGATGCGTATATCTTTATGCATATGATGCAGCAGATAAACCTTTATTTTGGCTTTATCCCAACACATGATAGCTATAGCATCTAGAATCATGGAAAAGCAGATTAATTAAAATTAATTAATTAGCTGTATTAAATAAGCTTAATTAGGTTCGGCTACAAATATAACTATCAGAAGAATCGGTTTGTCGTATGCTTTCATGTATAATCTTTTAGGAATATGTCTTCGTTTGAGTTTAAAGGTTAGCTAGATAATAAATAAAGAACATGTCTTTTTCTGGTTTTGTTTTTTTGCCATTGTTAGCAATATATATATGTTCACACATTGCATTTTTCTTCGACTAATCATATGCTTTCATGTGAAAGAAACCTTCAAATTAACAAGTGGCTTTATGCACCGGTGAATAGCAAAAAGTTCACCCACCAACACCAACCCACAAAGCTGCCTACCGGTATATTTATTTATAAGTATGAACCAACAACCTCGAAAATTAAAATTTGGTCAAATGTTTGTTAATTTGTGCATTTGGGAGCAATTAAGAATCCGTCGTTGATTAAATTAAATGAGACTTAATCCTCTTCTTGCTTTTAAAGGCTCTGTCATGCATGCAGTTTCTGCAGTCTAAATTCTATGAACAAACAAGTGATTTTCTTCGCTAGCTGACTAAATTTATCAATCTCGCTCTACTACCGTTACCATTCATGAACAGACAAAGAAAATTTTCTTGCTTCCTGCAAATGAATCATTTTCTTGATGACACTGCAGCCAATCAAACAGGCAGTTTTCTAGCTTAATTATTTCAAGTACAGGACTAGCTTCAGTGAACTAGAAGTACTTGATGCAATAAGTGCTTTTATATATTCTTCTTTTGCTTCACTATTGTTGTGAACACTAAGTCGAAAACCCCAAAAAAAGGGGAAAAAAAAAAGGTTTTAAGTTCTCTCATTATCTGCACCGATGTATAATCAATCATTAGGTCTGAAAATGGAATAATGCATAATTTATGAAACATAAACCAAAAAAAAAAAAAAAAAAGGAAAAGCATCTAGCAGCTCCCATGAAGCATGCCATGTTCAAGGATAGGGTGCATAAAATACGTTTTATATCTTCCATTGGTTTCTGGGGTATCTATTTGTTTCATTAATGCTTAAGCTTATTTGACCAGCCAATTAAAGGCTTTTAATTCCCTATATTTTATGCACAAACTTGTTCTATTTAGAATCATCCGCCACATGAAGAGCTAAAATGACCTAATTTTATTAAGAGAATATGGTATCTGAGGATCATGGGCGGCATAGTTCAATCCATTGCTCTAATTTAGCTTAATTATAACAAGTTTTGTCATTATCTAAACAATTTGTCCATTTCGGTTGTACCGGTGGTAACTATTCTTGTGTTTGACTTAAACTTGATATGGCTAAGAACTAATTCATTTTGTGCAAGATAATTAAGTTTGAAAAATTGTTTAATCAGGTATAGAGGGAATTGATTAACTATCTTAGGAAAAATAACTTGTCATCACATGCTCCCATGTGAGTAAACCTTCAGATTAATCGTTATATTAAAAACTTATCACTGCAGCCATAATAAAGGGGGAAAAAGAAAGAAAGAAAGAAAGAAAGAAAGTAAGCAGAATCAAGAATAGAATCATTGCATTCGCCTTGTTTTGTAGGGGTATCAAAATCCATGAATGAACAAGAGAGTTAATCTTTGCTTCCTTGGTAATGAATTTTCATCTCGGTTACTACATTTGCACCCAAATAATAATTTTCGTGCTTATAACAAATCCAAGTTAGACTCTTGGTCCTAATAATTCAGACCAAATGATTATTTTGCTTAGAAATAGTTGCCCTTCTTTAGATGTTCAACTTTTTGGCTATTTCCAAAATGAAAACGTTCCATCTTCGATTATCTAAATCATACAAAACAACAAAAAAATATAAAAAAATTCTTTTCTTCAGCTATGATTTGTTTAATTTGCAAAAGCTAGACTACCTTCCATGAACTAAAGTTGAAAAATTTTATAACAATTGAATCATAGATTTTTTATTGGAGCCGATTGATGACATAATTTTCAGCACTTGATAAAAAAAATAGTAATCTTTTGCTCCCTTAAGCATGATACGGAAATGGGATAATGCTCCTGCTCTAATTTTAGTTATTATGCATGTTTCCTTTATCGGTTTCTTCTTATTAAATTTTATTGTCAATTTCATTCATTAGCTACTTGACTCGTCAAACTTCTGCTCGAATGCATATATATAACACGTGCTAATGCAGTTTTGTTTACATCTGCGTTATTGCCTGGCACATGAAGGGATCGAACAACTAGATTAACAAATAAAGAGTCAGCATCAACGATAATGGAGTAATTGATCTCTTGTCTTGAATCTTGATTAAGAATGTGATTAGCTTAAACGCTTTGGCTTTCGCTGTACCTTTAATTATATTTTAATTTCAGAACTTTCACGACTAACATGCTTTTAATTTAGGTATCTAATGTTTTGAGTCAAAACTTTTGAGCCTTCTAGAATCTAGAATGAGAAAATTTGTTTAAAAACAATGTGCTTATGATTTTGAAAAGAACAATAACCTACAGACCCGTCATTTGCTATGAAATCACAAACAAGGGCTTTTTTTGTTCTTTCTTGGGTAATTGTTATCACTCCGGTCCCTGACATTATGTTTTATTAAAGAGTGGTAATAGAATTGCTTGCATTTACAATTACTCGTACAGTGATTTATTTAATTAATATAAAAAAAAGGCCTGGACCTCTGTGCATTTTAAAGAATAGAGAATATTCAATCTCATAATTTGGATAATCACACTCTTATTTTACATTGTTTGATCATTGATAACTAGATAATCTTTCATCCTCACACTTTGACGTTTGCATAGCATAGGAAACCCAATAGACATTGATTATTAGTCTCAATTAATCTGTTGGACAATGACAATCCTTATCTCGATAAAGTAATTAAAAAATTCATCTTTTTGATTATTATCAAGTGGAATGAAAATATCACATGCCTCCATGTGAGTTATAAATGTCGTGTTACAAAAGCTTCAAATGAAAACCAAAGAAACCTAGCTACACAAAATTAATTATTGTATATCAAATTTTTTTGAGAGAGCCGTTAAGGGGACATAAAGCATCATTTCCCAAATCTTTGTTCAGACTATCCAAATTACAATGAAGAAGAAAATTAACATGATGAAGGTATAAAAATTTATTTTATTTCTGAGGTTTTGATTCTTAGCTGATTTTAGGGTCTAATGATTGATTTTGTTCATGATTAATTGGAAGAGATTTTGTGCTCTTTTATTTCGTTAATTTGTCAGATTTTGTAAATACAAAGATTTGGATTTGGTGAACATGTTTGTTCCCAACTTTGCAAAACATTTTTATTTTAATTTAATTTAATTAAAAATAAAGAAACAATTTAATATTTGTGTTACTCAGTTATTAATTTTCGAAAGCAGCAACTCCAAGCTTATATAATTATGGACATGCGGCAATTGAAGAATCCCATTTGTAATTTAAAAAAAGAATGAAAAATCTTTTTTCAAAATTTCCATATTCAAAGCTTAATTGCAATGTTGGCAACAAACATCAACAATTTAATGCTTGCATTTTGTCTGTAAGTTGGACATTCAATGACTTCATCAACTCAATGTTTCGTTAAGAGACTGTCGGATATATTTTGACATTTTCTGATCGAAAATATGTGAAGATTGACTCGTAAACTTGTGCTTTTCTTATTCTATTAATGCTTGAACTATTTTGTGAATGCCCAAATCCCAATTGAAATAATAATAATAATAACAACAATAAATATAATAATAAAAGAAAATGAAAGTACAAGTTATGATGTCACCTAAAATCATCTACCACAACAAATTCAAAATTAAGAGCACAATCTTTTTTAAAATTAAGGTCTATCTAAAATTAATTTTGAGAGACTCAAAAGGAATTTTGAAAAACCAAAAGTTAATTATGGTATTTAATAAACCTTTTCCAAAAAATCACTCTTAATAAAACCACTATATCCTACGGTAACTTTTGAAAAACAGAGGATATGATTTTGAGAATCAATCTTATATTTAATATAATTCTATATAGATCTTCATATATATTATAAAAATCCTTATGTGTGTGTGTTTATAAAAATCTAAATAAATTTTATTTAATATTATGTCTAATTCAACCATTTGCATTCTTATAGTAGCTTAACAATAATATTTACTAAATACATATGACTGCTTTTAAAATTTACAGCACTTTTAAAAATAAATTTTACTAAATATTTAACTAGTTCTATTTAAAGCTAATTATTTCTACAACATAATTAACATAAAATTCATAATATTACCAAATTAATCCTTAATCCTTCTACTTATTTCATATACTACCATTCTCTTGTGTTGAATAACTATTTTTTGAGTTGTCGTAAGTTACATGCCTTCAACTTAGAACCAAAACAAATTAATTCAAAATGCTAGGCCAAGAGAAAACAGTGTTGGGCTTTCTTTTTCTGACCCAAATGAATTCAAGCTACCCTGGACAAAAGTGGGCACGGGCTAAGCCGAATCTTGAATATCATTTTTTAACCCTTAAATAATACATTACAATCTACCTTAATTTTGTGCGGTATTATCTTCTCCACATTTTTGGAAAGGTATGGAAAGGGTTAAACGACTCGTAATTTCTCATTTTAATAATACCATCTTGTTATTCTATCTATTTAGTATCCAAGTTTCATTCGATGGTTTAATAATTTTTTTTATGATGCGCCAGAATCCACCTTCATTTACGATGCATGGAGAAGTAGAGAATTCAATGACAATAATTTGATTCATTGTGCACAAAATCAAACTATGAAGAAGTGAAAATTTCAATATTGCTTTTCATTGTACACGTATATTCACAAATACAAACTAGCCTTGAATAAGACTTACAAATTCTGCAAGCAGTGATCTTAGCAAAACAAGGAAGGAGATAATTCATCATTTAGTAGGGCAATGAATGACAGAATCAAGTAGCTTGTACTCTTAATTTTTATTTTTCTTTAGCAGCCAAATTAGATCATTCACAATTTGCTCGTACATTCCTTGCACAAAATATTGGTCTTACAAGATGACAATATATATCTGTTCATCCAAAAACCCCTTGTTACTTCAAATTTGATTCATAGATGAGCCTGAGAATACATAAAATTAGAAATATGGTACAATTTTCCAATTTTAAAATTAACCTTTAACTCCATAAAAGTAAGCATCAATAGATTGTTTATTCAAAGAGATTAACGCACAGATTATGTTCAAATTTTCTAATGACACAGCCATGGAATGAGATAGAGTAAATCTGAAAAAATGCAGTGAAATTTTATCATAAAAGGAAAGTTCGAAAACCTTTAGTATATGACAAAAGGAAAAATCCATCATGATACGATTGGGAGCAAAACGGTGAGTTTGTATATTTATACCAAACACATCAACAAGTATTATGCGAAGCCCTACAGATCTCAAAGCGACACAGCTTCATAAACAAACAAGATCTTCAAAGGGACTCATAAAGAAATGGAAACCGGGGGGGGGGGGGGGGGGGGGGGGGAGGATCTGTAGAAACCAGAAATATGCATGAAATAAACGAAGCACTCATGGGCAGTGTATTTCGACAAAAGTACAGACATACCTTCTGAGAAAACTGAAGGTTACAGATTTCATCATCACTGAAAATGAAATCTTTAGTTAACTCAAAATTTGACATCATATTACCTCATAGATCATAGCCAAAATTGCTTGTCTCGAACCTGGCAACAGATTTTTTTTTTAAAAAAAGGCTAATCACATCCGAAGTTAAAAGTGCTTTAATTAAAAAAATATAATAAAGGGATCTTTTAGTTATGCATTATTCTGTGGCCTTGTGGGAGCAAAGGGTGTATAATTTAGCCACTTATCGCTGCTGCAGCATCATCAAGATTCCAAAACAAAGAGCAATTTGAAGTGAAGCAAGGGGCCAAAAAAAATAAAATAGCCACCATTATCTCCACTCACTAACCCTAATAGTTTGTGAATCTTGATGGTGCTCCAACTGCAAACAGTGGCTGCTATTTCTTTAGACCTTCATCATTGCCACCATCATCATCTGCCATGGAAGTGAAAAAAACAAGAGAGAAAAAGAAAGAGTGACACCTTTGTGAAAAAAACCCTAAACCCAAAAAAACCACCCCATGAAAAGAAAAGTTAAAGAAAAAGCAAAAGGCATACAAAAAATAATTAAATGTTCGAAAGTAAAAACCTAGGTCTAGGTATGTGAAATTATTACAAAACCCCACTTGTTACAAAAAGCCAAAGAAAACTAGAAAAAGGACTCAAAGTAAGAGATAGGATAATTTTGTGAGATGTGAGATTTGAAGAGTGCGAAGGGTGTCAATTTATAGAGATTTTACAAGAGGAAGAGTGGTGAGTAATGAATCGGAGATAAGGGAATTGGTTGGTGCAGAGAGATTGGTCGGTCAAGAGAGAGATATAGAGAGAAGGATTGGGTACCAAGAACAGTTATGCATCATAATCCTAGATACCAAATTTACCAAAAGCTAATTAATTCACTGTGACCCAGCTCCTGTTTTTGTACAGATGTTAATAGAACAGTGGCCCAATTTGAGAAAGGATAGTGAAAACTTACCATATAGTAATACTGGGGGTTTGGTTTTGTTTGTGATTGTGTGGGATATAAGCTTGCGTTGCGTCTTCAAGAATCAAGTTGTAGAGGTGAGGTGACAGGGCCTTGTTCTTTTGAACTGACTCTGACTTGACCCCTTGGCCAAATAATTAAAGGTGGCGCCTTTGCCCTATCTAGGGTTTCAGATTTTCAGATGCTTCGTCGTTTGGAGCCCTAACTTTTTCATTTTGAGTTCCTATTCTTCTTGCTATATTCTTGAAGGAAGTTTTGCAAGTTTATGGCTTTTAATGGATCCTTTTTAAGTTTTTATGTTTAGTCTTGGTCCTTTTAGACTGCCGAGAGCTCATTTCTACTTCTCTCTTAGTCTCTCATCAATGCCTCTGATTCTTTTTACATTTTTTTATAAGGCCATATGCATGTGTTGTAATAGATTGATTTGCTCATTTACTGAAACATAATTACACAAGACATGAAATTCTTCTATTCCCGAATATGGTATATATTCAATGTGAAGCTAATCAAGTATTTAAGACTATACTTCTCTTGATTGGATTAGCATATCTTAACAATCTCTTTATAGAACTATACCGCATCGTTCTTTCTACTATTACTTGCACGCATACTCAACATTGGCACCATATCTATATATATATATATATATATATATATATATATATATATAGTCACGTCTTCTTCGAAAATGTGGCATAGCATATTGAAAAAGATAGAATGTTAGGAAGAAATTAAGTTGAATTTCTCTCTTATTATTATTCTCTAGATCAATTCATTGATTAACAGCAAGCACGCTTAGCACATGAATTGTATCGATTCGATCTTTGGCTCCCTTGCAAGCTCAAAAGTTTTGTGGCGTTTACGTCTAAAACCAATTAATCATTATTCTCGAGTTTGGAATCCAACCTCGCAAAAGAGAGCTAGTGTTGATCATCACTGAGACATGTATCCTCCTCGTACACGTCTCAAATTGCCCCAATTGCCGTGTGCTTTCTTATACTAAGTATTATAACTTTGCAAACGTTTTAAAATTCTAAGTGTCTTAATAAATTCTTTCAAAATTTGACTATTTGTTCCTTTGTTAAAGGTGTTTCAAAAATGGCTGTGATTAAGTAAATAGCTCTAATAGAGCGGATCGAATTGAAAAAGAGAAAAAAATTGTACAAATTATACCTTTTGTTATCGCTTTGTGAAAAATCTTTAAGTATGAATATGTTAGATACCTGCGACTAAATTTGTAAAATAGTATCTCTCTCTAAAAAATTTATTTATTTATTTATTTTTATTACCTTAGAAAGAAAATATTTTGTTACTAATCAACCAGATATTGAGGATTAGTCTATAGGTAAAATCTTAATTATTGATATGGACATTTTCCTCATAAAAAGTGAATCTTTTGTTATAATAGAAGCAGAACTGATGTGGATTATTCAAGAATCGTATACTTCTATGAAATTTTTTCACAGGATTTAGCCAATTATCTTGATTGTTTATACTGTAATATTCAAAACTAAGATTGCCAATTTTTTCCTATTGAAATCGATATATGTCACTTACTCTCTTACAAATTTTTTAATACCCAATAACATCCTTGACAGTATAATTTTATAGTATTACTCTTGATTTTAAGTACACTTGTATTCATATTTATCATAAATTAAATAAAGCCTAAAAATAAAAAAAAAAAATTTTAAATACTAAAAATAAGAAATATATATTTCCATGTGAATAAAAAATTAACAATGAAATTTTTTTCTTTGTACCTTTTATTATTTTTAAATATTTTCTTATAATATTTATATATGTTATATTTGTATTTTTTTTTCTTGCAAGCAATTGTGTATTAAAACAATCAGAAAAAAGCAACAAATTAATCAACGTCGTCTGCCAAGCTATCTGTATTAACCAAATATTAGTTTCATTCTATCAAAATGCTTTAAACAAATTCCTCCCGCCCCAGAGTTAGACAATTTTTTTTTCTCTCATTAAAGATGTTATATATAATTTGCATGATGAAATTATACTGAAGATAAAAGAGGATAGATAATCTACCCTCATAAATGCTCATTAATATATTCTTCAATTGACATCCAACAGAAAATATATGTATTTCAAGTATCAACTACTTGAAGCAATTATGATATTTTTGACAGTGTTATATATTTGCCAACTCATCGATTCGTGCTCCATTAATCTGCTCCATTGCTCTGTCAAATCATGAGGCTTCTTGAATCTCTATTGCTTTTTCAATATATTGATAATTAGAAGGAAAAAAAAAAACTGTAGGGAAGGAGAATGTGACTCGGACCATCATCGTCACATGCCCAGCTAAAAACAAATTAGAGAATAGAGATTGCGAAGAAGCGTCGGTCGGTGGGATAATAATAAATTGAAGAACAAAGCTCTTCTTCTCGTGGTCTACAAAATGTACTTATAAATTTACAAATCCACATGAATTCCTTTTAAAAAAATTACAAATCCATACTTCAAGTACATAAGCATTTTTTTGAAGCAACTATTATTTTTTTTATTCTTTTCAAAAGAGGACCTAAACATCACTTTCAGTAAAATCGAGATAAACTCAATTTAACAAATTATGATTTTTTCTTGAACATAGCTCTCCTGATCTTTTAATAATTCTATACTATGTGTCATTCAATAATAGTATATGGATAGAATTTAATTTATTTATTAAAATTTAACTTATTTATTTTTTATTTATTAATCACCAATCAACAAGTAAATTTCTGTCCAGGAGAAATTCAGATCATGAGAGAATCTTAATCCAGTTCGATACATCCTACAAAATATAATAAAAATTTGAAAAAAATACTACAATTACATTACTTTTTTTTAAAATAGTTCTAGAAAAAAAATAAGAATTATGTTATAACATCATCGGATGACTATTTTTGAAATGATAAATTGATGATAATCAATGGACAACTTATCAAAAACTATTTTCAATAATCATCTCTCACAATATATTTTTGGAAATAACTATTTATTTAAACTATTTATGCAAAAATCGAGCCAATATGTAATCCGAGAAATGCTAGACAAAGACAAACTGACATGGCAAGGGGCAATTGCCCAGGAATCTCGCTGAGCGCTGCACTGGAAATTTCGTACTATACAACAGATGAAGCAGCATATAATTATATTTGTATTGTTATTATATAGTTAGGCTTTGGAAACTAATTAATATTATTGTATAGCTCGGCTTTCTCCAAATAGAAACCCAAATGTTATGAGTCTGCTCATCGTACAGCCTCCTTTCAGTTGCCTTTCCAGTTAATTTCTTCTATATACTCACACGTTACCTCTCTTTTTATTTTTATTTTTTTTTGGGGTCCAAAATTCAGAATTTTGGACCACCACAATCTGCCCTTGTTACCGTATTTTTTTAATATGCATTTCGTCAATAACACAATTAGTTTTAGTATTAAAATTGCAGTCAATTAATATTATAGACCATATTTGTCGAGGTAGAGGCTTGAACGTCTCTCGTTGCTTCAAGCTTTTATTTTTAGTTCAGGAGCTATTTCTAGTTGATAAGAGACATTTATCCTATTCAGTGATAACCTTAAGTTTTTATTTTTCAGTTTAAGAATTATTCACCGTTAATATGACATGTTATTATCAACACTTCCGTCATGTGTAGACTAATCTATTTACCTAGTCTTAGAAGATTGAAAGATAGTTTAAGCATCTAACTTGGATACCATACAAATATTTAGAGACTTATCTTATACTCTAAAATTAGTTTAGGAGTTGAGAGTTGCGTCAAATTCATAATCTTAATCTAAGAATTAGGTGTATATAAATCTTCCTCAACAATAAGGATTTCATTTGTGCATAAATTGGCTGGGATATATCTTATAAAAGCTCATTAGTTTAAATCATAGTCATGTTAGTCATGAATCATGATAATCAATACAATTACTAATGACAACAAAAGCAACAGAATTGACGATGCAGTACCGAGAGAGATAAGAGTTATAAGTAATAAATAAAGGAGTGGGAATAATGAAGAATATCTAGGTAGTCGTGTTGGTGGTAATGAAATTGAATTCAAATCCCATTGAGGGATGAGAAAGGTTTTAAATTTTCAATAATTTGCTTTACTTGGGAAGAATCTGAGTGAGCTTGCATCACACTAACTGTGGGGTTCTTGCCCATCATTTTGCCATTTTTGGCCTCTTTTCAACTTGCGTATTAATTGATGGCATGCAACGCTAAGCTGGCGATGGGCTTGCATTTCTCTGAATCTCTGAGCTATTTGGTTTCAATTGATGTGATGTTGTGATGCCATTAATTGTTTTGCATCTATGAAAATGTCTTGTTACTTGTCAGCTGTGAGTTGACGATGACCTCTATCTCTTTAATATACACTCAAACGCTTCAAATGAAACAGCGGACGAATCAAAAACCAGAAGTAAACTGGTTAAAACACAGTTGCATTTTATTATGATTGCGCGCCTTGATCAATGTACGAGTCAAAAAGTGATATGATTGTTTTATATTTATGGGTTGCATGGTGTAGGCATGGATTCTCAAACAAACTCTTTCTCTAAGTTAATTATATACTTTGATATATTCCTATGGATCGTTGAAAGATGAAACAAAAATTTTTTTTTAAAAAAAACTTAATGCTACATCCCAAAGTGACGTAGTATTTGACGAGCCATTCATTGACAGTTTATATACAACCATATTTTGATACTGGAGCAAAATAGAGCAAATTGAAGCCATTTTGGCAATTGTAATTTGTAAACATAAGTAAATTAGTAATGCATCGATTCCTCCCCTTAATTTTAAGATGGAAGATTTGAGTCTTTTGTCAATTGTGGTAGTTTATTTTCTTTGCTTCCCTTCAGTTTATATTTTGGACTTCATATGTTAGGATAAAATTATATATTTGTACTTTTGACTTTTTGTTATATTGTGTATAATATTCAGAAAACGAAAAAAAGAAGAAGAAAAATCCTGACCAGTTAGTCTACTTTCAACCATATTATGAATCGTGCATTACGGGTGTACCTCAATAGATTTCAGGCCATGGATTTACATTTTTTGAGTATGGTTTGCCACAACTATATTAAAATTGAAGAATTTATAAACAATAAAAAATTGAACCCATGTTCTTTTATAATTACAATGGCTTAATTTAATGATTGAAAAAATATATGATAAATTATCGTGATTTTGGGAATCTGATCTATTGACAAATTGTTGAATCTTTAATATCAGTTTTTGAATTGATCGGCTGATATTTCTCAATTATAACAAGAAAAATGAATTGCAAATTTCTCAAGTAATTGAAAAAAATAAAGAGTACTATAACAAGATGTGCAAAACAAAAGAATCTGGACTATCACTTAAAAAATATTTTTTTAGGCAATTATATCTCCTAAAAATAGGGTTCCTATTCAATGTAAAGAGAAATTTTAAAATGCATCAAAAGTACTATGTCAACCATATAATAGGTAAATGATGATATGATATGTGTGTATTTATTTTAAAAACAAAAATTATTGTGCAAGTGATGGTTATATTAAATTAAACTACATGTTATAAATACATTTGTTGGTCGTATGACCTGTGATGCATTATTACCGGCGGAATTTAGTTGAACTACTATATCAGTAAAAAATAATTCAATCAGTTAATATTTAAAAAAAAAAGGATAAAACAAACTAACATCCACTCACTGCTGAGTTGGGCTTGGGCCTGACATCAACATTTTTAAATGTTTATGAGTTCATAGGCTCGATGAAAATTGCAACAGATCGAAGTTGTAAATTTATTTTTGGTAAGAATAATAATAATAAAATGGTGCGACAACATCGATATCTCAGACATCGTACTTGATTAATTTTCATGGTGATTGTGTCTATAATTGTTGGCAGACATGGAGCTTGATTAATTTTTAAATGTCCATGAGTTCAGTGTTGACGGTCGTATGTAGTATGTACATATATAATTATCGTCACCATCAGAACCATCATCCTCCTAAACACAAAAAATAAATCCAACCAATATCAATAAATGTCCATGAGCCACGAGATCAGTGGCAGAGTTTTCTAAAAAGTAAGCCTGAATTTCAAGCTTGAGCGTTGGAGGATTTACGTCGGAAAAACTCCCGGCATGCTCTAACCAGTTTTTGTGTGTGCAGGAGTTTATTGAATAGAAGTTGCAAGAGACATAGCTCTGCTCGCCTAGAAGAGTAGCGTGAAGTATACCTGGTTAGCTGCGAGCTCAAGAGTTGAAAAGAGATCCTAGTCATGGACGAGCATATACCAAATCTCGCATCAACACTTAATCCAGTCAATGTTTTTAGTCTGATTGATGGAAGCTTGTCTAGCAGAAAAGATTTTGGTGAGCTAATATAGGAGCTCAAGGGAGTTATGATTAATGGAGCTTCCATAATGGCTAAACGTGCTCCTGGATCTAGTAATGCAGTGCTCACAATCTAGCCAAGCTGGCTTTTTCTTTTCCAAAGGGGTATATTTGGAATGAAGATTGTCCTGCAGAAATTGCCAGCCGCTTGTAATGTTTCGTTTTGTTAATATATAACCAGTATTTTCTCAAAAAAAAAAATGTTTAAAGATGGTTAGGGCTTTCCAAATTACAGAATTTTCATAATCCTTATTTGTTTCTTTGTTTCTTTGCTTTGTAAGCCGCAATTAAAGGTTTAAATATGATTGTAAAAAGGTTAAAATACATGGATATAAACAAAAATATCTCTTGTTTATAGATCACAAGAGATCTTATTATTAGTTTAAATTGAACAAATACTTATATAATTGACCTAGTACATATCTTTTATTTATTCATATTTAACATAAAAGATAATGTTATGCTTGTAAAGTTTGCATCCTATATCTTATATACAAAAGGATAATGAACAACATTTTGAGATGCCACATCATCACTTTGTGTATAAAGAACAAATTTTGAAGGCATTCATATTACTCAACATAAAATCATTCATCTTTAGACAATTAACTAATGTGATAAAAAAAAATTTCCATAATAAAGAATCATAAGAAGATTAAGATTGTCATTTGTCATCTCATCAACAAGAATGCCCTTGAATACGATTAAAATAATTGATAAAATATCTTTCACAGCAAGCGCATCTGACCATTCATTAAAAACATAAAATAAACATATTATTTAAACACCTGCATTCAAACATATTGAGATTTTAACTAAATTCAAATTTATTTAGATTCTAGACAATATCTGACATCATTCTCATCAATATTTTCATAGCTTTGGATTCAATTTTTCAAGAGTAAATAATACTTTTATATCGTATAACTTAGAATTCAAACTAATCTGATATGTAACATGTGAAAATTAGGGTAGATAGGCAGCTCCCTAAGATTATAATGGTTTTAAAACTATTTGTTAGCCCTTACATCAATGGGTTACCAAGGGTGAGGATGTAGTGAAATTAATGCTAATCAACATTATAATTAAACGAATTTAACGTATATTTTCTCTCCTCAATCTCTTTCTCCTTCCTGATTTGTTTTTATCATAAGGAAGCACAATAGTTTTTGATTCTTAGAATATATTAAAAAAAAGATTATAATAATACAACAATTGTTATATCCCTGTAGCCATCGAATCTGCTTAATGAGCTTACGAAAATAAAAATTATAAGAAAAAAAAATTTAGATCATTTTGCTTAACTGTTTAAAAATAATACTAAAAGATCATGAATGAGATGTTGGCGCTAGTACATGATAAATCAAACCAACGTCAAAATATTGGTACCTTCTTGTTAATTCCTCCCTATAAAGCTTTATTTCCATAAAAATATTACAACAGTATATGATCATCAAAAGTTAATACAAAAAAATAGAGAGCAAATGGATAAATAAATTAGAGTGCTAACCTCTGTGTTGTATTGTAAATACTTCAGAATTTTTTATTCTGTGAATATTCAATATGTATGAAAAGAAAGCAATTGAAATAGAAACTTATTTTTCTTTTCACCTCTAAATTTCTTTCTGAGCTTTTACTTAAAAGAATAAAATAATAATTAATCAACACATTGGGCACACATTAATTTTGATTTATATTTTTAAGGAAACCAAAGTACATGGATGCAAGCAAAGAAAATCTCTTATTCATATCTAAAGAGATCTTATAATTAAGTTGAACTAAATAGACACTCACAGTTGATGGATAATATTTTATGTGTTTTTATTTGTTTAAATATCACATAAAACAATAACGTTATACTTATAAAGTTTGTATCTCACATCTTACATACAAAAGCGATGCTAGGTAGTATTTTGAGGTGCCACATCATCATTTTGTATCTAAAATGTGAATTTTTGAAAGTATTAAAATTATTCAATATAAAATTTTTCAAATTTAAACAATTAACCAGTATAGTTAGGATTTTTTCCGTGCTAAAGAACTACAAGAAAATCAAGATTGTCATCCTTCATCCCTTAATCAGTAATACTAATCAATGGAATTATGAATATAATTTTCTTTGTATCAAGGGCGTCCACCATCCATTCTTACTTGAAAATTTCATGTGTGTGTGTAGTCATTCTTTAGTGTGAGTGCTCTTTTTTTTTATTTTTATGCGGACACGTTTTTATATCGTGTGATTTAATAGATTCAAGTTTAATAGTGATTTAATAGAGTCAAATTTTAATGTTATTACACCGATCTCTTTATAGTGCATTAAAAAAATAACTCTATTAGACCGCAGGCTTAACAAATTGTCTGCATTAAAAAAAAAAAAAAGAGAACACCCACACCTAAGAATGATTTTATTTAAAGATAGTGCTCAATTGAACTTGCCTACAGTACCTGCAAAAGCAGTTTCCATATTCTTGAATTCAGAAATGAACTCTCCCCGTGGTACTGTAATCAAAAGCAAGTAGCTAATTGAGCGAGTTCTTGCTTGTGGTTTGATATGGTACACAC
This sequence comes from Citrus x clementina, assembly GCF_000493195.1. Classification (NCBI taxonomy): domain Eukaryota; kingdom Viridiplantae; phylum Streptophyta; class Magnoliopsida; order Sapindales; family Rutaceae; genus Citrus; species Citrus x clementina. The sequence goes on from NW_006262274.1 coordinate 753,385, forward strand.
ACACACACACACACACACACACACACACACACACACTCACACACACACACACACAATATACTTGTAATTAATTTAGAATGAGATTCCGTTTCTATTAAGTAATGAAGAGAGCACACAAATACATACCAATATATCTACGGCCTCTTCACATGGAAATAGATTTGCACCTAATTGAAAACTCGATTAGATGTTCAATATGAGAAGATGGTTGCTAAATAGTAATTATTTTGATAGTTATCTATCCGTTTACTTGTGAGTGAACCAAGTTATTCCTTGCAATGCCAATTAATTCGATAAATAGTCTTTTATGATCAAATTGAGAGTCAAATGTTAGGATTCCATTGATTATTTTAATCTTAGTGCCACATGACCACAATCATCATAACTCTTTTCTTTCTCTTAATATCATAAGTTGGTAGTGGAAATTCTTTAATTCGGATTAATTTGCTTTCCTTAATACATCCGTCACCAATCTGCATGTGGGTTTCTATTAACTAATTATAAAAAGGCAAAATAACTATTGATTAACTTATAATTGATGGATTTAATAGTTATCTGCTAAATAATTCAGCAAAAGCATTTATTAATAGGATTTAAGTTTGGTAATACTGTATCTTTTAAAATAATTATTGTTAACAGGGCTGTAGAAATAATCTGTTGTGAAGAAAATTAGTTAAATATTTGATAAAACTTATTTTTAAAAGTATTGTGAGTTTTAAAAGCAGTCGTATGTGTTTATTAAATCATATTATTAAATTGCTATAAGATTACAAATGACTGAAATAGATATAACACTAAATAAAATTTATTTACACATTTGTAAATATGTATAGATTTTTTTTATTATGTATATACAATAATTGATAGCTAAAATAAATATTTTTATTTTGTTATCTCAATCTTATTGATAATAATATTAATCCCATTCAATTTCTTGATTTTATTTCCTAATTGAATGAGGATAATTTTGACTTTTTATAATATATGTGAAGATATATATGAAATTATAACAAGTGTAAAACTGATTCTCAAAATTAGATTTTGGAATTTGATATTTTTTTTGAAAAACCACTTATGACGAAATCACTCAATCCTACAGTAAATTTTGAAAAGCTGAGAAGGACACAAAAGCAATCCTAGACAAATCCTAAGAGCTAAATGCACCAACTCTGCTAATTTAGTGAATAAATATATGTTAACTGGTCTTAGATCTTTCTAAACATAAAAACTATTTAAAAATTAAAATTTTCTACCTAATACAAGAATTAAAATTCATCTATATTTATATCCCCCAATGCAAGAATTAAAAATGGTACTCAACTGAATTTGCCTAAAATACATGCAAAAGCATTTTCCATATTCTTGAATTCGGAAAAGAACGCTCCCTGTGGTGACCGGAGTTCATTTCACAGAAATATTCAAAAAGAGAAAGCACAACTAAGCTAATAAAAACAACCTCAGAATATTTTATACAAAATAATTTACAGATCAACTTATTCAAGGTCACTTTGACACTTAACGTTACCTATTATTATTGATATTATTAAGAAATCAAAGTACATATCAAATAGCTAGAATCTCCCAAGTATCTCAGAAGATCTTATTAATTAATTGAACTAAAACAAACACTCACACAATGGACTGACAACAGTGCATGTCCTTTTATATATTAAATATAAAAAAAGGATAACACCATACTTATAGAGTTTGTATTTCCATACCTACTTACGAAGTGATATAAAAGGACATTTTAGAGTGCCAACATTATTACTTTGTACATACGAAATACAAACTTATATAAACATAACATTACTCAACTGAAAACAATTCAAATATAAATCATTAACCAGTCTTGTCAGGGTTCCTTCCATACTGAGGGATCATAAGAAGGTCAAGATTGTCATTTACTATCTCATCAGCAAGAATACCCTCTTGCTTAACAAAACGGAAACCCTCCTTTATAACAGACATTTCTGGCCATTCGTTTTTACTTGAAAATTACATATTAGAAAATTTATTTGTAAACACATAATTACATGGCAATTAGAAACGGTAAATCAACTGAATTCGACCTAAAATACCTGTAAAAGCAGTTTCCATAGTCTTCAATTCAACTCTCCCTCTGTTTAAACAAAAAAAGTAAGTAGTTGAACGAGTTCCTGCTTCCCATTTGATGTGATCTCTGTTCGTGCGTGACTCTGTGTGTGTGTGTGTGTGTGTGTGTGTGTATTCAAGTATCTAGTAGATCGTGGGGGGCTGGGGCGTACTGTTGAATGCTGAGCTTAAATTAATCATAAATCACAAAATAATTGTAGGTAAGACCAATAATTAATTTGATGTACCTATTTGTTTACCTGGATGTCACTCAAATAATTTTTTGGGCAATATCAATTATCAATATTAGTAATTAATGCACTACCAAATAATTTTCTAAGAGATTCTATTCTATTTATTGTGACATCCATCCATTTTAGTTAGAGGTGAGATTCTACAATTTTTAAAATTATTGATATAATCATCCCACCACTCAATAAATTAAAATGGTCCCATGGTTGAAATTCTCAAGTATTTGCTAGCAAATCTACGTATAATCAGTATCTCATGGGGTCCCCATTGTTGAAATTGTAAGCTGGCCTTTCAGTTCACAGAAAACACATACATGCTTAAAATGCAAGTTGGCCTAAGGCCTTCCAATTCACATGAAGCTATAAGCGCAAGCTTTATCCTTTTGAGTCCCATATAAATCTAAACCATTATGACGTGTATATATTGCATTATTTTGTAATCAATATGTTCTGCTGTCACTTATAGATAATTATATTTAATTTCTTCATGCATAGCGTTATAGCCAGTGCTGCCCTGGCCCTGCCCTGTCGTCATAACATTTAATTTTTTCTTTAAGTGATGAGCAAATAATTCTCGTTTGTCCCCTTCTTCATTATCTGCATTATTTAATAGTTGCTCCATCACTAATAATTGCAGAAGGGGCAAATAATTCTTTTAAGTGATGGAAGCAGATAACCTAACTAGCTAGATACGATTTGGCACTGTCGACTACCATTTTGATCAATAACTCGCTCAATCTCAACTACTTGCTTTTGATTACATCACACCAGATCAGTGAGAGTTATCATTTTCTGGATTGAAGAGTATGGAAGCTGCGCCTCTTATGAAAGAGGGTTGGCCTTTGACGCCATTTGATGGTATTGTTGTCGATGAGATAACGAATGATAATCTTCAACTTCTTGTGGTTGCTCAATATGGGAGAAATCCTGATCAGATGGGTCAATGTTATACAAATTTGTGTTATGTTTAAATAAATAAAAATGACATACTATTGTCTTCCATTGTGAGTGTTGATTTGATTCAACCAATAATAAGATCTTTTGATATATATAAGAGATCTCTTGGTTTGTATCATGTACTTTGATGATCTTTTTTTTTTTTTTTTTTGAGAATCATGTACTTTGATTTTCTTAAAAATTGAAAAAAATTGTGTGAACACGTTGATTTATCAATTACTTTTATTATAAAAGTGATTGGGATACAAATTGTACAAACTCTTCTTAACTAACACGCTATTGTTTAAATAAAAATATAAAATCATCCAATTAATATTGTATTAACATATTTATACAAGAATTTATATCTTTGTCACTATTATTATTGTTGTTAACAAAACCTCAACTCATAAGTTAGGAAATTTATTAGAGAAATGAGAAAGAATACAAAGCCCAGAAAATAAGCTTAAACGAAAAACAAACAAGCAAATAAAGATTACGAAAATTCATAATTTGGGAACTGTCTTTGAATTTGAAGAGGAACTTTGAACCAAGTTAAATCCGCACAACTTAGCCCAAAATGTGGACATATTGAGCATGCAAGTGCTTGTGCATTTGTATTAACTCTAACTTAGGTTTCTTGGCAAATATCTTAACTCTAATTTAACTTAGGTGTCCATGCAAAAGTTGTAAACAAGAAATTAATAGTTAAAAAAATAAAGTCAGTCATTCACAATAAGTAAAAAGTTCCGCTAAGAGAAAAGAAAAAAAAAGCGACTCATTCTGAATACGATAATGAAAGAGGTTCAAATAGTAATTAATCAACGGTAATTTTTTTCTGGGAGATGGCTTTGCTTTCTTGTCCATTTCTCCCCATGAATCTTAAATTCCATAAAAAAATAACACCAGAATGATCATAAAAAGTCAATACAAAGAAGTAGAGAGTGCAAAAAGATGTACATTAGAGACCTAATTAATAGATAAATTAAATTAGAGGGTAATTAAGTGCTAATCTCTGTATTGTATTGTAAATGTATAATTGGGAGTTTTGGTTTTGTGAAAGTTTGAGTACCACACAAGAAAAGGACATGAATTCAAAAGAGTAACGGTGCATTTACTTTTGAGATTGGAGAACCGAAATTCAAAATCAGACTCATTGATGGTGTTTATTTTACAAAATAGAGGCAAAAATCTGAATCGGAATCATGAGATCCACCCGAATTTTAAAATGAGGAATGAGAGATTGATTCTCGAGGGAATGGGAATCAATCTCCCATTCCTAAGAGTTCTAATTCTACCCCATTAATATTTCAATATTTCAAAAAGCCCCCTTTTAAATGAAAAATATAAGTACAAAAAAATAAAATAAAAAAGCCAAATCCCTAAGTTACGATACTCCTCTCATCATAGCTCCACTAAACCAAACGACATCACTACTTCTCATCACCGTTGCTATCGAATTCAACCATTGTCATTGTCATCGTCGGTCTGTTAGCTGTGAAGAAGCAAGTCGTTGCCAGTTTCATCTCCGTCAAAGGCCGGTTTCATCTTGGTTCAAGGATGCTGCTCGGGTTGACCGTTTTATAGCCTGTTTGGGAGTGTGGTGATGGCAGCCAAGCTACTAAAGTGTTTGGTAACACTTGTAGTTGGGCTTTGACAGCTTAGCAATTTTTTTTTCCCAACTTCTACTCTATAGTTATAGCTTTTACTCCATAGTTATAGCTTTTACTCCACAGCAGCTGCAGTTTAAGAGTTACAGCACCTCACTCCCAAACACACCCTTAGTTTTCACCGCTCATCTTTGCCAATCATTTTCACCGCTGATTTCAAGCTTCTTATCATAGCTAATTTATTATTACTTTAATTTCAATTTATTTGCTTATTACTAATGCAAAATTGGATGGTAACCTACTAGGAAAAGTTTGCCATTTGTTCATTTTGGTCCATACATATTTTATAAAATTACCTATGAATTTTGTAATATTCGCACATAAGTCTCTCATTATTTAATAATAATAAAGTATTGGCAGCAATGACGACGACGTTGACAATAACAATAATAATAGTAATAATTTTGTTGTTATTATTATCATTATTATAAATTTTTTTTTTCATTATTATTGTTATCTATTATTATTGTCTATGTTATTATTATCTTCAGTTTTACTATTATTTTTATTCATATTATTGTTAATATTATAATAGATATAAATAATATTAGGGATAACAATTAATAAAGGTTATTTAGAAATTTGAAACAGTCCATTTCAATTTAAGGATAATATAAACACATCAATGGGAATGTATTTCATTTTAATTTCTATTCATACAACTCAAGTAAACAACTTATATTGATTTCCATTTCTCATTCTGATTCCTGCCCATTTTGAATCCAGCCCATTCCAATTCTCGTTTAGTAAATATACTATAAGAGTCTAGACTCCTAATATTAGTAAGAATCTACCAAAAGTAAATAGCAAATAGTTATATAATTGGGTTTAACATTAATTCATTGTATTAATTTTGTCCCTAAAATCTCTTTACATTCCCACATAGGGATAACAATGGGGTAGATATGGATTAAATCTACCTTACTCTATATCCACATCTATGAAAAAAATTGAGATCATATCTACTCCAATTTCATCGCAGGTCTATGATTTTTGCTCCATACTTAGATCCAAAATAAATAAATAAATAAAGATCCAATCTTACTCCAAATCCGTGATGAATTTATCAATTTTAATTTTTTAACAAATTAATTTTAAACTTTTTATAGATTATAAGAGAATATTAACAAAGTTTGCCCATCAAGAAAAATAAGAGAGAAAAATATTTGAGAAAAAAAATGTATTGCTATCAACTAAAATACATAATGCATCTCAATTAAATTTAAGAAGAAAATTTTCAAACTTAATATAAAATTAATGGACACTATATCTTCTAAGTATGACATTGATAAAATGAATGAACACTATATCTTCTAAGTATGACATTGATATTAGTAGACTAGGAATATGTTTAATTTGATTGTAAAAGTAGTAAGCCATTGCCAATTATTTAATATTTTTCAAAATTAAATTAAATTAAAAGACTTTAATTGGATACAATATGGAGCTAGATTTTAACTTCGATTTGTGTCTGCTCCAAATCCATCTTGGACGTACCCATTTAGTTCTCGATCCTCGCCAAATCTATCTTAGACCAATCTAAATACAATCTATTTAAATTTAGATCATTTGGATAATGGATTAGACATGTCTCATTGTCGTCCATATTCCCACGCTAATTTTCACAAATTAACATTATGGATGGAATTGATAACTACCCAACACAAAAGAACTTAAATTCAAGAAAAAAAAATCACTTTTTTTTTTAAAAAAATCATATAGTACAAGTACAGTTTGATATATAAGCCCACAAAAAATGCTTAATAAAAATTTCATAATCAAATCACAATAAAGTCTGATACAAAAAATCACATTAATTAAACATACAAGTCTACTCAAGGAGACTCTAAACTTCTACCTTTAGATTAAGAGAAAGAGATATCAACCAACACAACCGAGATTATTGGCAATTAAATTAGCTATGGGAAAAAATTAATTTTAAATTCTGAATGATATACACATAAGCATTGAGATTGTAAATTTCTTTGTTAAAATATTTAGCATTTTTTATTACTCAGTACTTATATAGCCTCTTGTTGTTTTCGTACTACCTTATTATTCTTTTCATTTGAAAACTTTATGTTTAAGCACATTAAGGGATTCATGAGATAATGTGAAAACTATGGGAGTAAAATATTAATATAAATAAATAAAAAATTAGTCGAAAAAGTGACGATCTTCCTAAGTTATAAGAGGTAGGTAGCACTAATCTATTAGGCGTGAATAGAATTTTGGACACACGTTAATTGATGAGAAAAAAAACTTTGTATCAATTTAAGCATAAAATTATTGAGAAACATATAGCAGCAGGACAGTTTAGCAATTTTATCTAGAAAATGTTCCTTAATGTGATCCATAATAAAGATGGAATAAATTAACTTTCAGAGCTAGCTAGAGGGGTCACTCATTCATGAACAAAAGTGTCTGGAAAATTAAAGAAAAGTAAACTATCTACCAAAATTGATTGTAAGAATGTCTTTAATTCGGTAGATCATCAACAGATTTCATGGAGCCGAGGAGTGAAGTGCTGCATGCAAGGCCATGGTGGCCGCCGAACAAACCGTGCAAATGGAGCAAAATTTCGTGATACAGCAGCAGCGGCTTGATTCACAATCATTTATGGTGAAGGTTGATTATTCCTATAGAATCTTAAGTTCATTGAAAGATTATTCCCTCTCACCTGAGCAGTAATCCTTGCTTCATTATTATCACACATCATAGCAATGCTAAATTGAGTATAGTCATTGTTCCCGCCCATACCATTGAAGTTTGCAGCTACTTGTTTATTGTTCCCCATGCCATTGACGTCCGTCACATCAGCCTAAAAGAAATATCAAATACTTGTAGATTTAATCTCTATGAATAAGATTAAATTGAAAGTACGGACAAGAAAGTCACAAGCAAATAGCTTCAACTTCATGCCTTCGTATATGAAAAAAAATATGTTTTAGATACATTCTTTAGGGTTAGTGATACTCCACCAAGCTAACAGTAATTAGTGGTAATATCAAGTCCCCATGCTTACATCGCCAAATTTCACATACAAATGAGAATGGGAAGAGAAAGCGAAACAATATTAGCTATAAATTTATATTAAGCAGTAATTAATCCCAATTCATTATTTATTTATTGTAATGCAATGAATTATGTTAAGGCAAATGAAAGAGTTGTAAAAAAATTTCAAGCCGCACAACATAGATAGCATGACCCGAATGCACTAATCTTACAAGATATCTGCAGAATGAAACGTTACTTATAAAGGTAAAAGAGACCCGCTGTTGCTTTTGCATGCATGTGACAAAGGTAAGCAGCACCCACTTTCTGTTTCTTGGTGTTGTTTTCATTTATTTTTTCATATGAATTTTATATCAATGAAATAAAAATTAATCATATATAATAAATATAATTTTTAAATAAATAATTTTATAAAAATATTAGAATTTTTTTATTATACAATTGGTAAGTTAAAATAATTTGACTTTCAAGTCACATTATCTAGCGTTTGTTAGATACTTAAATATGATAATTTTTAAACTACAATTATCTAAATTCAGCGCCTTATAAAAATTTATCCACTTTCTTTTATAATAGAATTGATAATCTTTTCTATTTTTATAAAAAAAAAATGTTTGTGTATTAAACAATTGATTCTCTTCTGAATTTTCAATATATGATAGTATTTTTTTTTTCTTGTTTCTATTAGAGAAATTTAAAGTCTATCGGTATTAATTTACATGCAATAGTGTCCTTAGAGACCTGACTGGGCTGCATTGAGTTAAAAACTCTTGGCTGGCCCGGTTCCGAGCTGAGCCCAGACACTTCCATTGAAGTCGAGGATTGGTCGGCGATCAAACATGGCCAAGCCCATGCAGACCGCAAAGATATACTTTCAAAACAAGGCTGCGAGGACAGTCAATTTCTCGAAAGCTCACTGAATCAAGCATAAAACTCTTTTAGGTTTCCATTAGAGGACAAGTTTTGCACAAGAATTAAAAAGCATCCAAAGTTGTCTTCAACAGCAACAGGCCCCAGCTTCCATCGTGCAAAGTCTTGACTCTTCGAGAAGAGCCATGTGAAAAAAATAAGCATGTAGATTAAGAGAACAGAGATTTTGTTGTGAATCGTTCGAGGAAATTGTGAGGTGGTGGAACCACGGTGGCGAGCGAATGGATGTGGCGGTGATGGTTGTGAATGGCTGCAGCGGTGGTGCTGGTGGTTGCTGTAGAAATTAGATTATGGATTTTGTTTTACTTGAATATTATTTAAATTGTTTAAACTAGTATTACAATTGAACGGCGCAGATTAAAGGAAGAAAGAGAGAGAGAGAGAGAGAAAAAAGGAGAAATCTTTCCCGCCAAATCTAACAGAAAAAAACCTCCTTCACTCTCTCACTCCCTCTCCCCCTTTCATTTCAGTTTTCAAACTCCCTCTCATCCCAGGAAGAAAGAAACTCGTCAATGGCCATTTCACTTGAACTCACAGCATCATGCGTACAATAGCATTTAACTCTCGTCTCCCACTGAAATGCACCGAATGCACTTATCTCACCGCGACGCAAGCAACCTGTTCTCCATCCGGCATCTTGACCGTCCGATTGCCTAACGTCCATCAGTCATCGCCAATCAAACGGCTCAGCTAAAGAAGTGAACAATTACAATAAAACAACCAATTAGCACCCAGTCACTCTTTCCCGCCAAGTCTAACAGAACGAAACCACCTTTCACTCTCTCACTAGCCCCATTCGTTTAACACCCGCAACAAACAAACACAAACACACGCACTCTCTCTCTCTCTCTCTAGAATCCAAGAAGCTCATCAATGGCTTCTTCTTCTTCGTTGGCTTTCGCTCTCCTCATCGTCCTCTCTCTCCTCCACTCAACCTCCTCCTCACGCCCCCTCATCGGCGTCACTTACGCGCCCCCCATACTGGCCCCCACCATCGCAAACCCCCATCCCCCACCTCCGCCTCCACCGGATCGCGTCGCATCAATCGTAACATCCCTCAACATCCCCGCCGTCCGCCTCCCAAACTCCGACCCGTCGCTAATCCGAGCCTTCGCCTACACAAACACCACCATCCTCCTCTCAATTCCCAACGCCTTCGTGCCTACGTTAGCCGCTAACCGCACGTTAGCCCAGCGCTGGCTCTACCGCCACGTCCTCCCCTTCTACCCGCGCTCCAAAATATCACTCATCTCCGTCGGTAACGACATCTTCGATACGACGCCGGATTTGTCCCCCTTCCTTCTCCCCGCCGTGAGAAATGTCCATTTAGCCCTCCACGATCTCGGCATCAAAAAGATCCCCGTCTCCACCACTTTCTCTTTCTTCAACATCATCACGACGTCGTTTCCCCCTTCATCCGCTCAGTTTCAAGAGCCCGCTGGGAGTCTCATCATGAAGCCGCTGCTTCAGTTCTTGGAAGACACCAACTCGTCTTTCTTGGTCAATGTTTATCCCTACAACATGTACCGTCTTAACTGCGAGATCCCGTTAGGGTTTGCTCTGTTCGAAAACTACCCTTTCAATTTCCGAGACGATTTGATCACCGGGGTGAGGTACACGAATCTTTTTGACGTAATGGTGGATGCTGTGATTAGTGCCATGGCAGTGGCGGGTCATGAGAATATTCCGGTGATCGTGGCGGAGACGGGGTGGCCGAGCTCCGGCGCTGATGCAAGTGAAGTCGACGCGACGCCGGCATTGGCGGAAATGTACTTGAAGGGTTTGGTGGCGCATTTGAAATCTGGGATGGGCTCGCCGCTGAGAAGAGAAGGAGTTGCAGAGGCGTACGTTTATGAATTGGTTGATATAGAAGTTAAAGGAGAGAGGAGTTGGGGGATTTTGCATCAGAATTTTACTCAGAAGTATGAGATTGAGTTCTCAAGGGCTTGCAAGATTGAATCTGTTGGTGGGTTTAGGGCTTTGTTAAGGTTTTTCCTGATTGGTTTCTTGATGAATTTGCTCTGTGCTGGCGATAATTGGAGCTTGTGGTAGGTGGTTGATGAAATATTGCTGGGTTTTATTCTGTTTTGGAGTTGTTTAACTCTGTCTTTTAGTACAATTTTCAGGTTCAATTTTTGTGAGTTCAGGTCTGATTTGGTGAAGCTAATGTTACGCATAATTGCATAACTGATGTGTCTTAGTGAGATCTTCATGAAAAATTTTTGTCAAATTCGCTATGCTCGTCAATTATACAGTCATGAACCATTGAATAGAGATGAGATTCTTGGACATTCTTGTTGAATTGATTAGGAAAACTTTGTGTTCTCGGTTTTGCTTACTGCTTACGATTGCTCCTTTGATTAAAACTGGAACTGGCATATGTTCACAAGTTCGTCTTACAAATTTTGCTGACTGGTTTGTTAATAAATTTGCTCTCTGTTGGCTATTAGTACAAATTTAGGTTCAATTTTGTGCATCTCGGTATGATTTTGTAAAGCTAAGTGCGCATAATTGGATAGTTGTGCGTGTTTTGGACGATTTGTGATCAAATTTGCACTGCACGTCAATTACCGTCCACGAATTGCTGAGATTCATTAGTCATTAAGATGGTTCAAAAAAGAAGCGGAGAATTTAAGAACTGGCAATTTGCTATCCAAATCTACAACTGGGTATGCTTCAGTTGAGTTTATTCATGATTATATGCTACAGGTTGTTTAGTGTTAGTTTATTCTTATTTGGGCAAAGTTCTTGCAAGGTAGTCGTCAAATTTCCCCTGTACATCAATTATGGTCATGAATAGATGAGATTCAAAGGTTTTCTTGTTGTTTTGGAAAGTTTCGAGTGCTTGTTTGGTTTTGCTTGTTTATTTTGGTATGGTTTTGAATCGAGGTTAAGTGTGATTGGCCATTAAAATAACCCCAAACCAAAAGAGAAGAGAAGTTTTAAGGATCGGCCATCTGAGAGCCAAATCTCCAACTGGGTGTATTTCATAGGTGAGCTTTGTGCTTGATTCTACGGTGCTGGTAATTGCTAACTCAGTTCACTTCTAACTGGGGCAAATTGCATGCAAGTTAGCTGCTTTTGATCTTTCTATAACCATAACATTCGTCGAGAATGCAATTGGTATATGTTCAAAAGTTCATCTTATAAAATTTGACAGGGGTTTGTATCATTTCACTGTTGTAAATTACTTGCAAAACTGGCATATCAGCCACAACATCTTTGAATGTTTATAGACTTACAGTTTTGCTCCAAAATGGATCACAACAACTAAAAATAATAATAATAATAAATAAATGTATTTTATTTTTTTAGATTATGAAAATATCCTCAAAAAATGAACTAAAATTGGAATGTCAAATGGGTAACGTGTTTGGTATGGGCCTATGACTAAACCAATTAACTAATAAGCCAATCAAAAGCCCCTGCTGGCTGCGCGCGTCCCACCTTGTTTGGGTAAAGCTTCGTCAACTCAGATAAGATTTTAAGGAAATAGTAATTTAAAAAAAAAAAAAAGTTATAATGAAAAAAGTGATTCTTGCTCACCTTTTTTTTTTCAGAAAAAATTAAAAATTCTAAAAAAGAGGAATTTGGATTCGCTTTAGTAAAAGATAAAGAAAAGGAAAGACGAGTCTTGTATATACTGCTAAAACCATTTAATTTTCACAAACCCTGCAAAAATTCTCGAAGCCTCTCATTCACCAAATGCAGCTTTCTTTGCGTTACAGGTATGTTAATTTTTTTTTTTTTTTCTGTTTTGCAATATTCTGCTAGCGTACAAATTTCCAATTTTATCACTTAATTGTTATCATTTTATTTTATTTTATTTCCGTGCATGTCAACTTTGATTGTTTAAGCGATTTTGAATGCAGTAACGTCAAAACAATCCCTTATTTGCCCTAAATTTCTGTTTGTTTTATGAGAAAATGTTCTAGTTAGGAAACTAAACTATGTTGAAGCACTGTGGGCGCTCCCCCCCCCCCCCCCCCCTCTCCTTTTCTTTTTTTCCTTTAATGGTGTAATAATAATATGAGTAGGATTTTAGAGTTGCATGAAAAACCTTGTTAGAAAAATATTGGGCGTCAATTTTCAAGAATTTCCATTTTTCACAGTGCTATGGATGATTCTAATATAGGGATATATTTTCATGAATTTCATTGCAAATATTGTTATGTTTCCAGTCTTTTGCTGCCTTAGCAATGCATTTTTCCCACCAAAATGAAGATGTTGCTCTTTCCTGTTTTGTGATACACCCTTCATATGTTGATGACTGGGAATTAATTGCAATTTCAATTGTGTCTGGGTGGTGATAATGTGTGTTAATTCCTATGAACTAATCAGGCTGAATTATTTTTATTTTCCCCACCTTGAAGCTGGAATGTGCTCATACTGGAATGACGTTTTATAGTTTTATAGTATTGTTGGAGGGAAAATTTTAGTCTCTTTCTTTGGTTTTGACCAGTTCACATAGAAGACCGATTTTCAGCTTTTCATTTTTCATTTGGTCATGCTTTTCTGTTCATAATGATTGGTGATACTTGATATGGAACGGAGTTTCTTGCTGCTTTCAGTTTTTCCTTTCTGTGTGTTTTGGTAGATCCAGATGTAAATGTTGGCATGTGAGGTTTGCATGCATGTAGAACAAATGATAGGCAAATCAGAGGCTTGCATGCATGTAGAACAAGTGATAGGCAAATCAGTTTGTCTTTAATTGCAAGTTAACATATCTTGTTTACAGTCATAGCTGTGTGAATATCAGAACAATTGCAGCTGAATAAATGATGTCTAGCTTATCTGCTCCAAAGGCAAAGGCCAATTGGACACCTGCTTTTCATGAAATATTTGTTGATTCATGTCTAGAACAGACATTAAATGGGAATAAACCTGGTACACATTTTACTAAGGAGGGTTGGAGGAATATTGTTGAGTCATTTAATAAGAAGACTGGTTTGAGGTATGATAAGAAACAAATGAAGAATCACTGGGATAGCACTAAGGAGCAGTGGAGAGTCTGGTGTAAGCTAATTAAAGCTAATGGTATGAAATGGGATCCTGTTACATGTAAATTTGGTGCAAATGATGAAGAATGGATCAAATATGCACAGGTATATTAGCCAATCAGATGTGCAGGAGGTTTGTTTTTCTTCAGACATTCTGGATTAGTAATAGCATCATTCTCTTTGTCACAGGAAAACCCAGAAGCTGCACAATTTCGGTTCAAGGAACTTCAGCATGTCAACAAATTGAAAACCATCTTTGATGGTTCAGTAAGTGCTGATGACACAGAACTTCCAACTCTACATAGGGGGCAGAATAATTTTTCAACCATTTCTCTGTTGCATGCTAAAGAGTCGCGCACGGCAAAGCCGGATGAGTGGGTAGACTGTTCTAGTGATGCTGTTGTAGTTTATACTAGACGTGGCAGACGACTTGCAAGTGAACAGAGTGCATCCGTTTCAAAGGAATCAAAGCCAAAAGCTAGCTGGTTACCTGCCTTGCATGAAACTTTTATTGACATATGCCTTCAAGAGACATTGAAAGGAAATAGACCAGGGACACATTTTACCAAGGAGGGCTGGAGGAATATTGTTGAATCATTCCAAGAAAAGACTGGTTTGAGGTACGAAAGGATACAACTGAAGAATCATTGGGATTCCACGAAGGAACAATGGAAGGTTTGGTGTAAGCTAATTAGCACGAGTCATATGAAATGGGATTCAAATACCAGGAGGTTTGGTGCAAGTGAAGAAGATTGGGAGAACTATATAAAGGTAAAGTAATGACCTAACAATAGTTGATACTATTTAAATGGAAAACTTAGCTATGTTTTGTCATGCATTCAAGCTTAAAATTAGCATAACAGTATTGTTTCAGGCAAACTCTGAAGCAGCACAATTTCGATTTAAGGAAATCCAAAGCACTGACAAACTGGAAATCATCTTTGATGGGACAACAAATACTGGAGATGCTGATACTCCTAGTCTGCGTAGGGGGCTCAATGATGGCTCTACCTCATCTCAAGAGCAAGTCACAACTAAGTTGGAGAGGAAAAGGAGGCGACTTGATGATAGTGCTGCTACCTCCCAGTTGCATTTAGATGAACCAGGCTGTGCAAAGCTGGACAGAGAAACAGAGCATCTTTATGATGTTGAGTCAGGAAGTGCTGTGACGATTCAAAGAAGTTCTATAACCTTTCGGCCTACGAAAGGCATACCCAATTACAGTATTGGGGAATGCATTCAGTGTCTTGATGGGATGGAGGAGGTAGAACAGGGAAGTAGCCTTTACATGTTTGCTCTAGATTTGTTTCTGAAGATAGAATATAGAGAAATTTTCCTTGAATTGAAGGAGCCCAGTGTAAGAGTTGCATGGTTGCAGCGGCTGCATTCTTTTAGTCCTCCTTTGTATTAAGTTAATCTCTTCAGGCGTGTAAAGTGTACGTGGTTGCAAAATTTTGTACTGCAATCCACCGATTTTTTAATTTCATTGGTCATATAGGGTCATTATTTTCAATTTCGATTTTGATTTTCTACTCTGATTATGTTTTAACAGATTAAAATAGCATTTCCAGTTTAGAATTACATGAAGATGAGCCGCAATCAACTGGTAACTCAGAAAACTCTTCTATTTGTAATTATATATACAACAGTAAATTCAGGGGACTCATCACTCACTACCTCAGCCTAGTTGCAAACTGCGATGGCTACTCAGGGTACTCATCACTCATTGCCTCAGCCTAGTAACAAACTGCGATGGAGATCATTAAATAGTCAATGCACAAAGAAGATATCAGTGGTGCCGATACCACTCTGGAAAATCATCAACAATGACAAAGAAGGAATCAATAGCGCGCACGCCACCAAGGAACATCAGCTACGATGGAAATTTTGTACTTTCAATGTGATGATCAAAACTGTAATATAAAGGGTTAGGAAGCTTAAAAACACGCTTCCCTAAACTTTGACCTATTAAAGCATCCATCTGGTTGCTAATCAAACCAGTTATGTGGAAGCCCTCTTTCTGCAATATCGTCCTTCGTCTAGACAAGTATTCGCGGCTATCCATTTGCATTTCATTGTCCAGCCTACAAGAATGCAAACCATTTTCAACAAACTCCAAAGAGTATGCAAATACATAAATGTCCGAGTTTGTAACTCTGAGTACCTTGGTACCAACAAAAGGATTAAAATAGCCCTGAGCTAGAAAATCCGTGGCTCGTCTAAAAATTGAGATGGCACATTTAATGGTTGGAAACGCACTAGCAATTTTAAGCACAGTTTTTCCTGATATTGCAAGTAATCCAACCTAAGATCCATGCCAGCTAATTCTACCCCAAGCTTTACCATTGCCGCATATCAGTATGATTAAAAATCCAAATCTCAAAAACAAACTCAATAGTGCATATATATGTAAAAGCTTACCAATATATAAATTCTGGTGTCAAAGATAGATTCAGATGTAGGCTCAGATTCTCTGATAAGGGTTTAGGGTAACCATGGTCGAAACAGAAGCTCTAATCATAAGAAATACCACTATTTTATAAACCACATACCACATATAACAGATAAAAAATTGACTCCCATCCAAAAACACTCATACTGCAGACCTGCATTGCCTATAATTAAAGAACCGACCAGTGCAAAGGACAAATATTCCATACCAAAGCATGACAAAGTTTGAAAAAGAATTGGAAAGTATAAGACATTTTATTAAAAATATAATAAAATTATTTAGATGACTTAAAGAAAAGAACGTCGTATTAATACCTCATAATCAATGAAGACCAACCCCTGTAACCAGCTGAAATAAGGAGCTCTGTGGTGGCATTTCTTTGTCCCTCATGCTTTCTAGATAAAAGTATCACAGGCCATCCCCTGACTTGAAGTTTCATGAATAGTTTCAATGTAAAAATGTGCTTCAGATGTTTGGCCTCTTCAATGCACTCAATATACCCACGTACATTAACTCTGTGCAGCAGCAGAAATCTTTCTTGTAAGTAATTTACAACGATCACAGGCACTTTTGGCATAGCAAGGGGGAGAAATAAAAAACAGCTTCCAACTGATACTATTTTGTGTAGGAAGAAATGAAAAAGAGAAAGAAGTATCATTTAATTGACTCAGAGAAAATGCTGATTGCTTGCAGATCATTCTTTTGGATAAAAAAGTTAAGACCTAGCAGAAGCGTGATTATCAAGCGTGAATACCAAAAGGAAATAGAACCTCTTTTCATCTGAGTAATTTTTCTTCTATAGAAGACATTAGCGCTCTTGAGATTTTTGAGAAGGAATAGAAAGGGAAAAGGAAAAGATAAAAAGTAGTTTTTGGCCGGGGGGAAGTGGCTGTAAAGAGAAGCGAAAAAAGGGCACAATTTCCAATTTTAAGTTTCAAATTGTTTAAAATTAATATGCAAATAAGAGTTTGTCCCCTAGGAAACTTGTGTACTTTCACTAAACAAGAAAAGAGGAAAAAGCAACAAGTACAAAGGAATGGTCGCATGTTAAGACGTTCAAAATGAGAGAGAATTTATGATCCTAATCATACCAAAAAAATGAGAGGCAACATACACAAAGACAGCAAATATGCTACAGGCACGAGAAAATTACCTGTCTATTAATGGATTACTGTACTTGGAACTTGAAGCGAAAATATCATCTATGTCCATTAAAACTACATCTAGACCATTGTATGATGGTGTAAGAGTATTAAAGTAGCCTTCAACAATCTGTATTGAAAGGTTTAGATCTCTAGCAAATTGTCCTTCTTTGATGTATCGAATAGCAAGACCCCTGCAAATTTCTGGCAAGTTATCTGCTTCCAAGCTGTTAAGCTCGGCATGTAGAGCAAATAGCTTGCAATAATTGTTATCACCGCTTGATTTCATAAGTTCAACAACTCCGGAACTCCTATTTTGACAGGATTGCAACATGACAGCTAATGTAACCAGCAAGGTTATTAACAGAACTCCAACTGTTATAAGACCACCAATGAAGATTACTGCAGCAAACGTTGTCATGTAGAACCCGGACTCAACCGTATATTGGCTTCCATGCTCTGGTCCCAAGGAAAACAACAAGATTAATATTCCATCAAACTTATTTCAAAACTATATTAACTCTAGCTTGACGTGTGAAATTAGCTGAAAAAGGTCAAGAAGTAGCAGATGAATGAGAGAACATATAAATCATCAAGTAGCCAATTTTTTATATATTCAATTTAAAGCCATTGATCCCATAAAAGAATCAATGACAGCACGTATTCTTCCCAAACCTACTATGGTAGTTGATAATAACATAACAACTTAAGTGAAAAGATCTCAGTGACAATGGATTCGCAAAAGTATATTGAATTTTTCAATCCAGCCCCACTATTTACTTACATCAGTCACTCATATTTTCTAAATTGCCCCCACCTACCATAATGAATCATTTAGATCACTTTCTAATTACTGTAAATGCTGGTGTGCATACTTATAAGTCAACAACAAATGCCAAAAACTTTAAAAGGTGTAGCTTACCAGAGCCTCCTCTACTCGAGAGACTCTGGGAGGAGAGCTGCCGCTCCATTTGATGAGCGTAAGCTGACATTTTGGTAATCTAACCAGCATTCACCAGCTCAAGTTAAAACTAGCATATCTACAGATCCCTTTGGGTGATAGAAGGGTCACCTGTAACAACAAAGATTAAACACTCATAAAAATCTCAATTACCCAGACAGAATAAATCATGCTAACAATTCAAAGATATCTTCTATAGAAGTTAAAACTTACAATAACATTCATCTACCATGCTACGAGCCAACAACAGCATCTCATCTCAGCTTCTTTTGCCGATCATATTTAAACCTAAAGAAAAGTAAGTTAAAACAAAGATAACACATTTCCAAAAGAAATTAAGAAACCTTACAAAGGTTTCATTTCTATCATTCTATGAACCAAAACTAAATATTTATGAACGCTAAGTCGAGATCATATCATGACTCACAATCAGAAGCCACTAGCCATCTCCGTACACAATTATGTAAAATAAACACAAAAATCTCATCTGCGTCGACAGAAAAAAAAAATCAACTGATCATGTAATATCAGAAATTTTCAAGTGGTTTCGTTATCAAGGTTCCTAGCCATCCCATTAAAGAATAAAAAATCCATCAACCCCAGAAACAGAAAAGAGAGTGACGCCACAGAAGTAACATTAATGAAATAAAAAAAAAAGGCACTCGCAATTCACAAATGACGGAGAGAGAGAGCCGAGAGGCTGACATTGAAGAATAATAATAGAAGAGATAAGAAGGATGTCGAAGAACATGAATAAAAATATCAAAATTTTCATCGTCTTTCCAATTAGGAAGGTTCGTCTTGTGGCTTTTTTCGAATGACAGGGGATGGCAAAAGTGGTGGGCCCAGCCCATTCAACAGGAACTCATGTCATGATTCCAATATATAATTGTGTTTGCTTGGTCTTTAAAAGCAAATCAAAGGGTAGTTCTGTCCCAAAAATAAATTTGCTTGTGACTCTTTGGCTTTTACCTTGCGGAATTGCTGTCCATGTCCCCGATATTTTTATTTCAATAAGTCGAAAATTTTTCGAATAGATCAGAAATACAATAATATGTATATATACTTAAAAATAATCATATTAATAATAGTTATATTAAATTTAGTTATACATATATCAATATATATATATATATTTCAATCTAAAATTTTAAAATACGAAAACGTCTGAAAAAATACATAAATCATGCGGTTTAAGCGCTTTAAATTTTAACCTTTTAAAACTTTATGGTTTTAAAATTTTCCTTAACGTTTCCCGCACTTTATAATTCCGAATCAAAAAATTATTATATATATATATAATAATTATACATATGTATTACTTCTGAGCATATTTTAAAAATTTTCTAATAACTCATATAATGGTAGACCGTCCAAAAGGCTTATGATGCGTGTTTCTTCAAACAACCTTGAATTTGTCTGCTTGTGGAAGGTAATTTACACTGTAATCCTTGTTGTTTAATGAAAATTCACAAAAACCCGTAGTTTGCAAAACTCATAAACTAAGTCCAATGAAATTAGAGATGACAAGACAGGGCAGCGGAATGTGTGTTTTTACGTATCAATTTTGTATCATATCAAATTTATTTCGATCTAAACACATTCTATTTAATAATCGTGTAAAAAAATATTAAAACATCAGCACGACACAAAAAATAAATAAGTTATCAATTAACTCACTCAATATCTATATGTTTAACTAAATATTACAAATTACGTTATTGAAATAAATTACATATAAAATATTATATATCGATATTATAAAATATACATGTCTACTAACATTTTAAAATATTGAAGTTTTAAATCTATATAAAATTTATTGGAACATTATGTATATGTTCATCTTTTAAAAAAAAAAGATAATCATATTCGATATTTGAGTTTTAATAATAAAAATTTATAAATTAATTCAAAATAGAAAATAATACCGTACTATTAATCGAGTAAATAAGTTAAGAACTTTAATTCTAATTAGACATAAAAAAGATTCTGCAAACCCAAACCCTATCAGTTTGAGAATTTTGTCAAAATTAACTCATACTCATTTATTCGTGTAATACTCATGCTAAATAATCGGATCGTGTCAAAATTTACCAACTTCAATCGAAACCATTCATATGAGCACATTGTGATCTAATTTGCATGAAGGATAAACATTGCCCATCAAATTTAAACTCTCCCTCCCCGCCGCCGCCCCCCCCCCCCCCAAAAAAAAAAAAAACTAAAGTATGTATTACAATCATTAAAACTACAATCAGGTTCTTTTATAAGGACAAAATGGTTTTCATTTTCCCCCTTTTTTTTTACCTTCCCAAGTCCCACCTGAGGCACTATTCAAGCTTTAAAGATAATGAGCGAGCATCAAGCAATAATCCTTCTTGAGGAACTATTATTCAACTACACGGTTTCTAAGACCTTTGTCCCGTTCACCAAATTCACAGCTACATCCACATTCCGAGCCAATTCAGCAGCAGCTCCAACATAGTTGTGAGGCGTTAAGTTTAGAAGATTGGCCTTAGCTTCTTCGGGTAATTCTAAGCCTATGATGAATTCTCTTATACTTTCTTTAGTAACAACCTTTCCCCGAGTTAGCTCTTTTAGCTTCTCGTAAGGCTCTGGAACACCATATCTTCGCATAACCTACAAAAAAAAAAATTAGCAGCTTGTAACAATTACGGGGCAGATTGCTTAAAGAGAGGAAAACATAATTAGGTTTAGACACAATGGAAATCATATGTTGTCTAATACACAAAGAACCAAATAAACCAATTCAAACAATCAGCTCTAACCCATACAATAGCCACATTAGTTCCAACTTAAATACAATAAAAAAAAAATTCATAAAACATTAAGCACTAAACATTTCCCAGTACTAAGATAGATATATATCAGTTTTTTCCTGAACTGGAAAGGGGGTTTACTAGATGAATCTACATAGCCTGAATCCTCTGGTCTCCTTTTCTACTATTACTCTTAGCATCTGTTCCAGAAGCTAAAGCATCAAAATATCCAATCAGCAAACATAATGTAAATACTTGGAGATATCAAAAGATCAGATAAGACAAATGAATCAGAGTTACATACAGTCTGTATTGGTTCAGCAAGCACCTCCCAAGCATGGTTCAAGTCGTCACTCAAGCGAGCTTCATTAACCTAAAACACAGAACAAATCATTCTGAAAATATGAAGAAATAGTTTTCCCAATATAACAGCAACGTAAGGTTTCTGCTGAGCAAATTAAAATAATGCAAGCTTGGGAACTATTAGTAAAAGCAATTGCTCCAGAAGTGTATGCCAAGTACCAGCAATTGTAAGTTCAATAAATACATTTATAAAGCACCTGAAGCTTTGCTATTCCCTGCAATGCACTTTTGTATGCAAGAAGAGAATGTCCCAGTCCTCCGCCCATATTCCTCAAAACAGTTGAATCAGTCAAGTCACGCTGCAAATTCAAAGAAATCCATTATTGTAAAAAATAAGGCACCTCTTAACTAAATCTCACTGCCATCTATGCATGCATAAGAAAGAAAAGGCCGCATAATGCAGGCCAACTTCAATCGTGTAAGCACTCTAGGTCACTCTTGAACTTAAGATACCAAGGGACTTGACGCAACAGGCACAGCCAAAGGTCAAAGTTGAAAAATATTAAAAGTAAAGTTAGATTAGATCTTACCTGCCACCGCGAAATAGGCAACTTCATGCTGAGAAAAGATAAATCTTCATTAGCCTTGCCAAGATTACCTTCACTATTTTCAAAATCAATAGGATTAACTTTGTGAGGCATTGTTGAAGAGCCAATCTCACCAGCCTTAGTTACCTGTTCCAAATTTGGGGAAAATGAAATCATTCACATCATATATGAGGAAAAATCCACTAAAACCTCAGTCCTTTCATCACAAAAGCTTACCTGCTTAAAGTAGGCCAAAGATATGTAGCCCCACACATCTCTATCGAAATCAATTAATATATTGTTGAACCTGACAAATGCATAAAAAAGCTTTGCCATGTAGTCATGGGTCTCAATCTGCAAAACCAGTTAAAACATATAATCTGAAAAAATAATAAATAAATACAAATAAGTAAAAATAAATTTCTCAATTCAAAACAAAATTACTTTGTTTGCTCATATGAGTCTTGGCTAAAGTGAATATATTAACCAGTGGCTTCTAATCTTGCAAAGAATACATAAATGGTAAACAAAATATGCAGAAAAAAAGACCTGAGTAACATAGGGATTGAAACTCAAACCAAGAGATTTTACAAAGCCCTCTGTAATTTGAGGCCAGTTAACATCAGGATATGCAGAAAGATGTGCATTGTAATTGCCGACTGCACCAGCAAACTTCCCCATTATCTCAACTTGAGAGATCTCCTGCCTTTCTCTGCCTAACCTGATGGCAAAAACTGATATTTCCTTTCCCAATGTTGTTGGTGAAGCTGGCTGCAGGTATTAAAAAAAAAAAAAAAAAAATCATTCTACTTTGTGCCACTGAACCATTTAAGAGACATGTAAACTGGAAATGTAAAAGCAAAAGTGATGAAAAAGAAAGCAAGAAAGTTCTAAAATGTATCAGACTGTTGAAATTATTCAAACATGTCCAATATGTACAGTTTGGATCAAGTTCAGTTAAATGACTTATCATAGGCAGAAGGTAGTCTCACCTGACCATGAGTGCGGGAAAGCATGGAGACATTTGCATTATCCTTAGCGATTTCACATAATGCCTTTATTAATTTATCCATTACTGGAAACATGACTTTGTTTATTGCTTCTTTCAGCATCAATGCATGTGCAAGATTGTTGATGTCCTCCGAAGTGCAAGCAAAATGAAAAAACTCAAGAACCTGAAATAGACACAAATTCTTTCAAACAAGGAAAAAAAGTTTAACTCAGATTCAAAACAAACCAATGCCGTAAATTCCAACCTTAGCAATCTCTGGCTGTGATTGGCATTTCTGTTTCAAGAAGTACTCCACTGCCTTTACATCATGGTTTGTCACTCTCTCAATGTTTTTCACTTCCAATGCATCATCCATGTTAAATCCATCAATCAGTCCTTGCAAATAAGACTTAGCTTCTTCACTGAAGCTTGGGACCTCTGTAACTTCAGGAATTTTCGAGAGCTTCAGCAACCATTTGATCTGCCAGGTGAGTGTAAGAATTCAATATCCCTTCTAATCAAAATATATTCTTTCTCGCAAAGGAAAAAAGCAGCATTTGGTTTGCAGTGAGAAAGGATGTTGATAAACCCAGATATATGCCATGCAGATCAGGTGATCCCAATCTTAAATAAATCTACTATAAAGTTTACCAAGCTAAATTGATGTTTTATATCTTATTTAAAGTGACTACTCTACCACCACGAGCAGAAGAGAATTTAACAACTTTAAAGTTTATCAAATGATCTCAAAACTAAAGAACAAAGTATTTCGATTGAAAGAGTACCTCAACTAGAACCCGGAAGTAGATAAGCCCATACTCGCTCATATAAGGAGCCAAGTCCTTAACTTTACTCCAATATCGACCATCCAACGGCGACAATGCAGTTAAACTGGAAAGCTCAAACTCTCGGGAATCAACCTTACTCATGTTAACCACCTAAAATATCAAAATAAAAAAAAAAATTATCACAATTTTCTCTGAAAAAGAGATCTCAAGAACTAAACTTCGCTACTCCGAAAATGTTAACTGAGACAACAAAGCAACCTTATATATAAAATTCCAAAAAATCCCACGTCAAAAGAAGCAAAATTTTCTCCCAATTTCACATCTATAAGAAATTTAACAGGGAAGAAAAAAGTTCACTGCCACTCTTGTTTCTAAAAAAATGTCAACTAAGACTAAACTTCAAAAACTGAAAACAAGAAATAAAGAAAAATAACCTTCTTGTAAGTGGTTTCTCTGATTGAATATGAATTGGATAACTGAAAAGAAGCATTAGAGAATCGGCGTTGATGATGATTTAAGCTCGTGGGGTTTACGGGGACTTGGTATCTTCTTCTAAACGTTGATTCTGGACTAAAACGGAGCAAAGTATTGTTGCTCAAAACCCGAGAAGAGGCACCAAGCTCCATGAATCAGTAAAAGTTGAGAGCTTGCAACGAAATTGTAGATGGAGCTTCAAGGGTTCACAGAACTTCGCGGTCTTTTTAACTCTCGTCGGATCATAATCAGGCTCAAACTCTAATTGCTAAACCCGATTTCACATAATTCAGTTCGCTTACTTGTTGATTGTGGATATACTCTAAGCCCAATGAAAAGAAGCCCAAGCGTGCACATAATTGGGCCTAAATCGAATATTGCTTTATTTATTTATTTCTTATTTTTAGACCTTTTGGTCTTTGTTGTTTTCTTTTAAGAAAAGAACAAAAAAGAAATTTATTGTGTGTTTACTTCTTAGAATAAGGAATGTAAATGAAGGAATGTCAATTAAAGTTATGTTTATTTGACAAAATTAAATTTGGGAATGAAAATAAATTATGTGGGTCCCACATAATTTGGGAATGAAAATGAGAATCTCATTCCCATAGGAGGTTGAGAATGAAAATGTGAGAATGGGAATGAAATATAAATTTACTTTTCTATCCTTCTATTTTTTTCATATTTCCTAAATTGCCCTTGTTCAAATCACAAATAATTTTATTATTTTAAATGTCATTAATTATTATTATTATTAATAAATTTTATTAACTTTATTATTTTAGTTATTATTAATTATTTTTATTTTTATTAATATTATCATTATTAACAATAAAAATAATGATAAAAATAATTAATTTATCATTATTAACAATATTATCATTATTATTATTGTTATTATTATATTATTAATAAAAATAATAATAACAATAATTAATAATAACTAAAATAATAAAGTTAATAAAATTTAATAGTAATAATAATAAGAATAATAATAATAATGTAATTTTCATTATCTACATACATGTATAAATATTATTATTAAAATGATATTAATTAAAATAATAATAATAATAAATGTTAATAATGATAATATTAATAGTAATTAATAATAACTAAAATAATAAAGTTAATAAAATATAATACTAATAATATTAATATTAATAATAAATGTTAATAATGATAATATTAATAAAAATAATATTAACAGTAATTAATAATAACTAAAATAATAAAGTTAATAAAATATAATAATAATAATAATAATGTAATTTTCAATATCTACACACATGTATAAATATTATTATAAAAATGATATTAATTAAAATAATAATAATAAATGATAATAATGATAATATTAATAAAAATAATATTAATAGTAATTAATAATAACTAAAATAATAAAGTTAATAAAATATAATACTAATAATATTGATAATAATAATAATAATAAAGGTTAATAATGATAATATTAATAATATTAATAATAATAATAACAATAATTAATAGTAACTAAAATAATAAAGTTAATAAAATATAATACTAATAATAATAATAAATGTTAATAATGATAATATTAATAAAAATAATATTAACAGTAATTAATAATATCTAAAATAATAAAGTTAATAAAATATAATAATAATAATAATAATAATAATAATAATAATAATAAATGTTAATAATGATAATATTAATAAAAATAATAATAACATAATTAATAATAACTAAAATAATAAAATTAACAATAAAATTAATAATAATAATATTATTAAATTTTATTAAATTTATTATTTTAGTTATTATTAATTATTGTTAATATTATTTTTAATAATAATAATAATAATAACAACAATAATATAATGATAATATTGTTAATAATGATAAATTAATTATTTTTATTAATTATTAATACTATAGATATTTTGGTAAATTGATTTTCATTTCTATTTATTTTGCCAAGTAAACACATCAATGGCATTCCAGCACATTTCCATTCCCATTTATTTTTGCCAAGTAAACATTGAAATTTCATTCTCATTCCTCATTCTCAGTCCATTCTCATTCCACCTCATTCACATTCCCATGAAGTATACGCACCATTAGATTCCAAATTACGGAGTTTTAAGGCATTTATGTTTTTTTTATACATAAAATATTGAAGGCAAAGAAATATTTTAGTCCACTATTTATTAAGGTCTAGTCATGTAAATTAATATAATTAGGAAAGAAAAATAATTACATAATCGAGAAGATAATGATGATGTTCACTCTAGCATGTAAATGCTCCGTATGTGTGCGTGCTTTTTTTTCCCCAAATTATTACTGACAGTACAGATTACAGAAGGACCATTGAGAGTTATAATGGGTAGATTTATAAAAATATACACCTAATAAAAATGAGATCTACTTGCTTTAGAAGGCATTAAAATTAGTGCGAACAGTACTTTAGCACTCGGCCTACGTATGACTTAGGTGACCAAAATGGTGTTTCCATGCAGAAAGTCACCTTTTGTTTCCCGAAAGAAAAATGAATGCCGAATTTTCTATCTTATTTTCCCAAGAAAATGCACATCGCCTAAGTTGTTAGAAAGCTTGGGTTCTAATGTTAGGGATAAAGCCATAACTGCATGTCATCATATTGGCACAACAAACAAGAGAATGAAGACAATAAGCTGAACCGAAAACAACCAAAAAAAGGCAGCAGTAAAGGACATATTACAAGTTTACGACCGAACCATTGCTATTTGCTAGTTATCAAATATTCATATCTCTTTATATATAGGATCACAGCCACACATTAATGAGCGATCCAAATTGACCTCACCCCCTGCCCACTTGACAAGCCCATAAACTAAGTAGCCTCCACGTGGCATCACAATGTTAACTGCTTATCTGCTATCCAAGTTTCCATGACCAAAAAAAATCAATAACAGAACTGAAATATTGATACTACTACGACTACTAACAACTATAAGCTTTAGCTAGCATTAGCAAGAGTTTCTGAGCAGTGAAGTTTTATCAAAGCTCTTGGAAAATGGAGACTGGTATCACGTGCTATTCTCGCGGCGTTGTTACTCCCACTGTTTCTTCTCAGCGTTACACCGCTCTAGTGTCACCAACGTCCGTTTCTTCATCTTTCGGCTCAAGGGTATGAATTTAGTTATTGAAGTTATATATTGCTGCAAATTTCATGCCTGCAAGGCTAAATTATCATGTTAATCTTTCTGATATGTGAAAATGTTCACAAGACTTAGAAATGTTAGTGTCCGTATGCATGAACTGTTGAATGTTAGATTTTATTTAAAGGGTAATTTATTTTGTAATAAAAGTTAATGATTTTGGCAGAGCCTGAAAGCTAGCTCCCTATTTGGGGAACCACTTAGAGTGGTGCCAAGATCAGCAGTAAAGGTTTCAAAGACAAAAAATTCTTCTCTTGTGACTAAATGTGAGCTTGGTGATAGCTTGGTAAGTAGATTTATTTTATTCATAATTAAACTGTTTGAAGTTGGATGGAAATTCATTAATTTTTTTTTTTTTTTGGTTTTGGGCGATTGTAGGAAGAATTTCTGACTAAGGCAACCCCAGATAAGGCATTGATTCGGTTGATGATGTGCATGGGAGAAGCATTAAGGACTATAGCTTTTAAAGTCAGGACAGCTTCCTGTGTAGGAACAGCTTGCGTCAATTCTTTTGGAGACGAGCAACTAGCTGTTGATATGCTTGCTGACAAGCTTCTTTTTGAGGTAACACTTGCTTAACATTTATGTTTTTTAAGTGTTAATGCTATGTTAAGAATGCTTAGACTGATTTCTAGAACCTAATCTAAGCAAATAAGAAGCTAATTGTACAGTTATGCTTATGGTTTAAAATTTAATGTAACTGAGTTTTGATGCATAGGCCCTGACTTACTCACACTTCTGCAAATATGCTTGCTCCGAAGAAGTACCTGAACTCCAAGATATGGGAGGCCCGGCTGAAGGTCTGCACTCGGCATATATCTTATAACTTATTTAATAATTCTAATACTAAAATTAGCAACCAATATTGGGAAAGTATAATTGAAAGATGCTTATGGGATCATGACAATTTGAACAGGTGGATTTAGTGTTGCGTTTGATCCACTTGATGGATCTAGCATTGTCGACACAAACTTCACAGTAGGAACCATATTTGGGGTGTGGCCTGGAGACAAATTAACTGGGGTCACAGGAAGAGATCAAGTTGCCGCAGCCATGGGAATTTATGGTCCTCGAACCACATATGTTATTGCAATTAAGGATTTTCCGGGAACACACGAGTTCCTTCTTCTTGATGAAGGTTTGTCTACAGTCTGCTTTGAACCTAGTAAATGGGCAGAGCCAGTAGTGATATAATAATGTTCCTGTTGTGCATTGTCAGGAAAATGGCAACATGTCAAAGAGACCACAGAGATTGGCGAAGGAAAAATGTTCTCCCCTGGAAATTTGAGAGCCACTTTTGACAATCCTGATTATGACAAGGTATGTGTAAGTTTGTTATACATTTTAATCGCTTAATTGTTAGCCATGGTTTACTCATTTTTTTGGCTACCAACAGTTGATCAACTACTACGTAAAACAGAAGTACACATTGAGATACACAGGTGGAATGGTGCCAGATGTCAATCAGGTATTAATAGTAATGGCAGTTTGCAGTCAGACAAGTGAATTTTGATTCAGATTATTGTGAATTTAGTCAGCCATTCTAAAAGAACTATAACTTCTTGTGCGCAGATCATCGTTAAAGAGAAAGGTATCTTCACTAATGTAACATCCCCCTCTTCAAAGGCCAAGTTGAGGCTGTTATTTGAGGTAGCTCCTTTGGGATTGTTGATTGAGAATGCTGGAGGTTACAGTAGCGATGGAAAAATATCGGTTCTAGACAAAGTGATAAACGATCTTGATGATAGAACTCAAGTTGCCTATGGCTCCAAGAATGAAATTATCCGGTTTGAAGAAACTCTATACGGATCTTCAAGGCTTAAGGGCGGGGTTCCTGTTGGAGCAGCTGCTTAAATGATAATGTTGTCTTTCATGTGTTTCTTTTTCTTCGATATGCAAAGAACTTTAAACTATCAATATAGAAGTACAAGGTTGAATTTCTGGTATGAGATGAACAGTGAAGCAGAAATTTTGACCGATATTCACGGTTTTAAATTATGCCATGTTCTAGAACTTCATAAGAAACTTAATATGCTATGCTATTTACACTATAGATAGAGAACAAGTAAATTAATTAATAAACAACAAGCTCTAATAAATGTATCCAATTTTGCAAATATCAAAGAAGGTAAGCATAGGAGTTATCTTCATGTAAGCTTCTCCCTTGGCTTTGAAAGGAACATGCCAAAAGTTTACATTGTTACCTAAGATTCCTTCACAATAACTATGGCAATCTTTCTAAAAGCAATAAATTTACGGCATGGTATGCAAATGTAAGTTTCAGATAAGCTTAACAGCAGCACACTCTTTCATGCCAAATTCCACTTGCAGTAGAAAGAGTAACTTCTGAATCCGATTGTTGGCAAACTGAAGGACGCAATCGAGTCATAGAACCTCCAAGCACAAAGCAAGATTCATACAAGAATGGTATGTATTCTCCTCTCTGGCAATTTATATGAAGCACACGTATGCTTATACATCATTCTTGTTTGTTTTCAGTGGCGAAATTTTACAATCTGCCGGTGCATTATGTCAAATTGTGTTCAGAAGATTATATAATCTGTTTGGTTATGGTTATGATTTTTATTTTTATTTTTTTAACTTTTACCTTTTCTACAGGCATTTGAAACAAAACAGGGGAAATGGCGCGGATCAGTTGGTGGCATAGTTGATGCACCCATTAACAAGGTTTGGACCATTGTTTCTCAAACAAAAAAATTACCAGAGTGGATGCCCATGGTTGAAAGGTGCACCGACTTAGCTGGAGATGAAGGAGTTCCAGGCTATATTCGGTTAGTCTCTGGCTTCATGTTTCCTCAAGAAAATGGGGAAAGGTCATGGATCAAGGAAAGGCTTATTTCCATGGACTCGTCTTCACATAGTTATGATTATAAAATGGAAGCAAGCAATGTTGGTTTAGATGGGTCTGTAAATTCATTAAAACTTATAGATTACGGTGATGACTCAACACTTGTCAGCTGGTCATTTGCGACAGACCCCGTAGAAGGTGCTAGTGAGGACAGCATAATAGATTATCTTGGGTTTCTGTATAAATCTTGTATAAATAGGATTGATAGTGCCATTCAAAAGGTTTGAGAGCATGGTATATCTTTTGTGGTTGCGTTGGGCTGTCTCAGTTCTTATATCAAGTTCCAGCATCTTTCCTTGTTATCTACATTGATTTATGTCGAGGAAATTGCATAACTTATTGTCAAAGTGTAACTTCAGTAAGCCTGGTGCCAATATACGATCAACATTAACTTGTATTCCTGACAGAATTACCATCATTCTTTCGTGCAAGTCCAACATGACGGGTAATGGTTGATTTCTTATTCAAGGAAGAAACTTAAAGAAGGTGCTATCACGGAGACCAAATTCTGATATGCGTTCATAAAGATAGAAACGAGCTCTGTTATCGCAATTTTAATAGTTAACAGTTACATGCCACGGAAAATGGATGTGCACAAGTTGTAGATATCTTATGTTCTTAAGATTATCATTTGCGCAAGTACCATCAGTCCATTGGCTCTTGTAGTAGTCTAATATGTTCCAGTCTGGCCGGTAAATCCTGGAAAATTTTGTTTATGTGCACACCAGAAAGAAATGCTGGCAAGTATAACAAGCCAAGGCAGATCATTTCTGGCAAAGTGATAAATAAACAAGTCAATCCAAATAAGGTAGTTGGGACCTTCGCGCATCCAAGGGAGATAAACGGTGGGGAATGTAATGAAAAAAACATGTCATTTTTTTTTTTGGGAAAAACCAAGGTGAAAAAGATGTGTGATTTGAAATAGATGAGTCAGATGAGCTGTTACTACACACCACTAATATCTGATCTTTCTTTAAGCTTCCGGACAGCTGATCATGTCGATTATCAAGTCCATGAAAGCCATTTCTCAACTACTAAATTTTGTTTTACATTAAGATCAAACATACTTATACACGGACCATCACCCACCACCACAATTGCCGGCATCTCCTAAGCTAGTATATCACTAGATCTTTGATCTACTCTTCTGGAAGAGTAGCAGCAGCCTTTCTAAGTCTACATTGTAACTACTGCCTGACATAGATTGATCAAGAGCTCATGCTATACTGATTAAATTATTAATTAAAATTATGAACAGATTAGTTTCTTAAGAAAGGCATGCCACTTTGGAGCCAATTCTTTATTATGGTATAGCACTGTAGACAGATAGAAGAATAAAGTAAAATACTGAAGTATCTACAGAATATTAGAGAAAAGGAAAAAGAAGACCCTTAACTTGTAACTTTCAAGCAGATGGGATGTTCCCTTTCATAAATCGCTACGGTCAATTGAAAGCGGCCACAAGGGCTTACTAGCTTACTTAAATGTACAAAGATGGCTACATTGTGTAACATGCAAGAAAAGTTAAGAAGAATACATTGCTGGCTTTTTTCATTCACCTAACCAGGTAAAAGGACATTGCATCAAAGACCTAAATATTTTATAAACCCAAAGATAAGCGGCACACATTGGTATTTTCTAAAATAGTCCTAATTTGATCTAAAATTGAGAAAGAGTGAGAGAGAGGAAGAGAGATGGCATATTTGATTAGGGCAATCCTGCTGGCGACTTTCATGTTTCCAGCATTGGTCGAATCAGCAGTTCGTCACTACAATTTCACCGTAAGTACATTATGTTACCTTGCCTCGGCTAAATGAGAATGAAGATGCTCATATTAGTGGCAAATTTATGCAGGTGGTGATGACAAACATGACAAAGCTTTGTGCAAGCAAATCTATCGTCACTGTCAATGGAAAGTTTCCGGGGCCAACTCTGCATGCAAGGGAAGATGACAATGTGATCGTAAGAGTAACCAACCATGTTAAATATAACGTTACAATCCACTGGTGAGATTTAGTGTGGTATGCAACTTAGCCATTGAAAATATATCAATAATTCCTAAAAACTTCTTACAAGATTACTTTGAGCTGTGCAGGCACGGAGTCAGGCAGCTTCGAACTGGTTGGTACGATGGGCCAGCATACATTACGCAATGTCCAATTCAGCCGGGGCAAAGTTATGTCTACAATTTCACTCTTACAGGACAGAGAGGCACACTTCTTTGGCATGCACACATTTCCTGGTTAAGAGCAACAGTACATGGTGCCATTGTCATCTTGCCTAAACGAAGTGTGCCTTACCCTTTTCCTAAAGCTGACAAGGAAAAGATCATTGTGTTCGGTAAGCTCATAGTTTCACGTCAAGCTTTGCTGGTGATTAAAAATTTCTCGGGATTGTGACTTTATTTCTGAATTTTAGGTGAATGGTGGAAAGCTGATGTTGAAGCTGTGATCAACCAAGCTACTCAAATGGGTGTGGCACCAAATGTTTCAGATGCGCACACCATTAATGGCCATCCGGGGCCAGTCACTAATTGCACTTCTCAGGGTACTGACTTGGGGCATACATGATCTTGTGATGCTTAACAATCATATCACCTTCTAACAAAGCAACAATATTACAATTTATTGGAAAAAAAAAAATCTTGAATCTAACGTGCTTGCTTCACTGCAGGTTTCACTTTACATGTTGAAAGTGGCAAGACTTACTTGCTTCGCATAGTCAACGCTGCAGTCAATGATGAACTATTTTTCAAAATTGCTGGCCATAATTTAACTGTAGTTGAAGTTGACTCATCCTACACTAAGCCCTTCAAAACAGACACAATATTCATCGGTCCTGGCCAAACCACAAACGCCCTTTTAACAGCCGATAAAAAAATTGGCAAGTACTTAATAACTGTCTCTCCTTTCATGGACACAATAGTAGCTGTTAACAATGTTACCGGAATTGCTTTCTTGCGGTACAAGGGTACGGTCGCGTTTTCCTCAACAACATTAACCAACGTTCCTGCTATCAATGCAACTGAAGTTACAAACACTTTCAGTGATAATCTTCGAAGCCTTAATTCGAAAAGATACCCTGCAAAAGTTCCATTAACCGTTGATCATTCTCTATTGATCACTATGGCTGTTGCTGTGAACCCTTGTGCTACATGTCCTAATGGTACCAAAGTCGGGGCGGCAATGAATAATATAAGCTTTGTAATGCCAACAACAGCTCTTCTTCAGGCACATTACTACAAGATTAGTGGGGTTTTTACTGACGATTTTCCAGCAAAACCACCAATAGCTTTTAATTATACAGGCAATTATACGGGTACTCTTCAAACCACAAATGGCACAAGGCTTTATAGACTGGCATATAACTCTACAGTTCAGCTTGTCCTTCAAGGTACCACTGTAATCGCACCAGAGAATCATCCAACACATCTGCATGGCTTTAACTTCTTTGCTGTTGGCAAGGGCTCAGGCAACTTTGATCCCAACAAGGATCCACAAAAATTTAATCTCGTTGATCCTGTTGAGAGAAATACAATCAGTGTGCCCACTGCAGGATGGACAGCAATCAGATTCAGGGCAGATAATCCAGGTAATTTTTTATTTTTTTCATGTTATAATATATATATATATTTGGTCAACATTATTTTCTAAATTGAAGGTTTTGGTAGTATTTTAAAATATATTAGTCTCTTTCAAGACGAAGAAGTACTATCTCTTTATCAAGACAAAGTATTGTAGTAGCAAAAAACGAGAAATTCCAACAAAATGCCTTTTAAATAATTTGTTCTCCTAAATAGGCAGTCAACGAGCGATCAGCTAGCAATTGGCATGTTGACTACCCAACCCATGAATAATCAACAAGCAATAAATAGACAATTGACAAATTACGAAAATTTAATTACTTAGGGTCATTTAATTTTTAATTTGTTTTAATAATTTATTTTTATGTTGCTCTAATGTACCAAAATATATGCTTCTTGTGTGGATGAAGGTGTTTGGTTCTTGCATTGTCATTTAGAAGTGCACACTTCATGGGGATTAAAGATGGCATTTGTGGTGGATAATGGCAAGGGCCCTAACGAGTCACTCATCCCTCCTCCTAGTGACCTTCCGACGTGCTAAACATACTACCAAGAGAGGCTTTGAGAATCAAAGTTTGAGACTAGAATTCAAATGAGAAGGTACCAAGATTATGAGGATGATTGAACAGATTAATTAAGTTTAATAAACAACAGAAAGAACAAGGTGATTGGTTTGTTGTTTTTTGAGATGCATGGCAAAATGAAGATGGAAGTTGCTGCTGCTGCCTGTAGAGTATGAATAAAAATGTTGGGTAAACTTAGTTTAAGCTTTAAACAACTGCAAATTCTTGTAATTTCCAATCTGTGTTCATATTTTACGGTGGGATGTCTTGTTAACATATATTTCTGTTGGTTTTTTAATGACCTTTTTCCTTTTTCTGGAAAGATTTTACAGTTATAATGAGTTTATGTAAAAGAAAAGAAAATGCTTGAGAACAAAGATGAATTTGGGCAACAACATTTAAGTCCTTCATCTATTAAAGTTCTAAAACGAGTAGGGATGACAAAAATCCCCACGGAGACGGGTACCTTTGGGGATTTTTTTCATTTGAGGAGGGTATGAGGATAATTTTATACCCAATTTCTTATTCGGAGAGGGGACGAGGATGAGGTGGAATCCCCATCCCCTACCCATTTTCCCATTTTAATTTTTAATTTTACTTTATTTTTTTAAAATTACTAGTAAATAAATTATAAAATTTAAATTATAAAATTATAAATATTGGTAAAAATAAAAAATATCAAAATATTTTTATTATTAAACTTTTAGGCCTAATTAACTAATTAAAGTCCTAAATTTTTATTTAGGACATTAAAAAGACCGAGTAGATTCTATTAGCCTAAAATTTTTTAATTTTAATATTCTTTAAATATTTTAAAATTAAATCTATTTTTTATTTATTTTTAGATGTTATAATTGCCCACAGCGAATCACAGTTTTAATATCTAATCTAATCTAATCTAATCTAATATTTACTCTTGATTTGCTCCGATTTAATTATTTTGTTGTAAAAGGAATAGTCCACATTTATAAAGTGTCCACGCCACCATTGAAAAAGTTAATTTTGAATCTAAATTTGATTTTATTTGTAACAATTTTGTATTAGACTATTAATTTATTCATAATAGTTTGTAAAAGAAGTTTGTATCCCTTGCATACTGGACTAATGTAAGATATATTTCGAACTTTACTTTTATTTAAAATTTTTATTTTAATATGATTAACTCAAAATCAAAAAAATATATATATTAATTATTCGGGGATCCCCTGTTATTATTCAAAAAAAAATAAAAATTCTCTCAAATAATTCTAATGAGAACAAAAAGAAAGAGAATGGAGACATATACAAAATATCATGATAGACAGATTCGTCCCCTCCAATTCCCTCCCTAAAAACGAGAATACGAGTTTTTCACTTTTAACAAATGGCGCCCTTCCCCCAGCTCAGTATGAAACAAAATTTTTATCTCGCGCCAGATAGGGGTCGAACCTATGACCTTCTGCTTAGGAAACAGACGCTCTATCCACTGAGCTACATGCGCTGCTTTAGTGTTTCTTCTACTACGTAATTAACTAAATTTATAAATATTTCTTTTGTTGTCTGTTCCCTTTTTTAAACTACATCCATAGATATAAAATCAGCAATCTACCAAGACTTCGAATCTATATAACAATAGCATAACCTAAGCTCAACCGAGCATAACTCAAAAAAACTACCCAAAATGTCTACAAATTTACAAGTATTTTTCTCTTAAATTTGATGAATTTCGAACACACACAAACACTCATAAATCACATTTATAATTTTAGTTGAAAATATCTTTTAAGCTATATCTCAATCTACAAATCAAGTTCAAAACTTTGAAGTTTATAATTCACCCCCTTGTACTTGCATCCTTTCCATTGGGCCACGTGTAACTTAAGGTGCAACTTTCCCACCATATATCATAGTTATCACAATAAGAATCCATTTAATAGAATAATTCTTATCAATAATTGTTTTATGGAAAGAGAATGATACCACACCCTTAATTTGCAAATAACAAATGCTCTTCAACTTAGACCTTATAAAGTTCCTTGATGAGGCATCTCAATTTGCCTAAAAGAATCTAATAACAACAAGAAGCGTAGTTGATCTTTACTACATCATAGATAAGGCTCTCATTTTAACTTTTGCTTTTTGTGTTTATTGTGCAATTAAAAATTGAATTGAAGAGTTACAGAAAAAGAGAGAAAATCCTTAATCAAATTCTCTATAATAAGAAGAGGAAACTTTTGAAGTGTCACTCACCATTTACAATATGACACCTGCCTTTTCTCTATCTATATTCTTCTTATTTTTTTCCTTTGAACTCATATCAATCCAAACCCCACAGTTAAACTAATACAGTTCATGATTCCTATAACTTCACTGTTTTCCTATATAATCTATGCATATTCAACTTTCTGTTTCTTCTCTTCAAAGAAACCCAGAAAAGAAAATACTTTCTTACCATGAGTTACAGTTGAAGTAGTATAAATTCTCACTTTTGAGAATCACTTCACGAAAAAAATAAAATAAAATAAATCCACTCCTATGCGTCAAACTTAGAAAAAGATTTGATTTTTTTTCCTGTATGATCAAGATTCTCTTGATTCTTTGAAGGCGTGTCTTTAATCTTTAATAGATTCTTCAGTTCATGCTGTTAAGTAAAGGAGATTCTTGATTCCCAGTAAATGATTCCATATAAGCTTCCTTTTTAATCGTTCTTAAATTTCACTTTGTGTTCAAATATTTCAACCACTTTGATAGCTCAGTTAGCCTGGAATGTGCTTATAAGTTACTGTTAGAATGGAGACTTTGTATCCAGCTTCATATATGTCAAATTCATCAAATTGGTTTCTTCAGGACAGCAGCCGGAGCACAAGCTGGACTAGAGAAGAGAACAAGAGATTTGAGAGTGCTCTTGCAATTTACAGTGAGAGCACTCCGGATAGATGGATAAAGGTGGCTGCAATGATTCCGGGGAAGACCGTGCTTGATGTGATCAAACAGTACAAAGAATTGGAAGAAGATGTTAGTGATATCGAAGCTGGAAGGGTTCCGATTCCCGGGTATCTTAGCTCTTCTTTCACACTGGAGTTGGTTTCAGAAAGCGATTATGATGCTAATAGGAAGAGAACTTTGGTCGCGAAAAGCTCTGATCATGAGAGGAAGAAAGGCGTGCCATGGACCGAGGAAGAGCACAAGTAAGTTCTAAATTCTGATGTTCAAGTTTAGTTGATATTCCTGCTTATTCATATCTTTGTGATTCTTAGTCAGTTTTGAAGCAGATGAAGGCTTGAATAGTCTTGCTGTTACTGGTCAAATGCCACACAATTGTGTATATTCAGTTGTTCTATGGTGTCTTGATTTTGTTCTTGACACGGACCTTTTTGATTGATAAATTGCAGGCGGTTTCTGATGGGATTAATCAAGTATGGCAAAGGAGACTGGAGAAATATTTCGAGAAATTATGTAATCTCCAAGACTCCAACTCAAGTGGCAAGCCATGCTCAGAAGTACTTCATAAGGCAGCTTTCAGGAGGGAAAGACAAGAGGAGACCAAGCATCCACGACATCACAACCGGCAATCTCACCAATTCAGTTTCATCAGACAATCATAAGCCTTCTTCATTTGATCAATCCAATGTGATTCCAGCACAGCAGAAGTCTTTTGGCACCCCAAAAGTTGGCCTGGAATGGACTGACTCAAACAATGGAGCAGTAATGGCTTCAGATTCGACTCAGAGCAATATGCTTATGCCATCTGCTTTTGAGTTCGGTTCACACGGTCTTAAACTCCAGGGCCAGAATCTGTATGCCACCACTGCTTATCATGGAGCTCATGTTAAGCCCCGGAATCCATTCTTCTAAGGGCTGTTGTGTTTTGTCGTAGTACGAAGTTGTAATGCCTCACCTGATTGTATTATGAAAATTTTCAGTTCTAGTACTTGTTGTTTTAGTTGTGTTAATGTACAAATGGTGTGTTTGAATTTGTGCATGACCCTGGAATGTTACAGAAACATGGGAAAGTTAATCATGTTAATAATATCATATCAATGATTGAGCTTCAAGTGTGAAAATTGAAAACACAACTTCTTATGAATTATTCCTAGCTTCATCGCTGAATTTCTTGTCTTAGAATTTATGTATTCATTCCCTAATGCAGATCAAACAATTCCATAAGCACCGAATAAAGAATTTTGAGGCCAAAACAAGTCAAGCGGCCTTCACTCCACATTTACCGGAAAGCATGAGCAGTGGTTTCCAGGTGAATGATTTTGGCATTTGTTTCAATCCACAAAAGGTGATCTATAAAGTGCACCCTCTTATGCTTGTACACGTGGAATTAATTGCTTGGTCATTGTTGCGTCGTAGTTGCAATGTCATTGGATGATGTAGCCTAATTGGTTGAGTCACCATGCACTCTTTGCGAAATTCCACAGTAGCAAATTGCTTGCTTTAGGGCCCTTTCAGCAACTCTTAGCTTTAATGCGTACGCGGTGTGGCCAAGTTGACTGATGATCAACCTTTGATTGCTTGATGATCACCATCAATTAGTAGGAAGCTGAGTTTGCATTCCACTTAAAATAAAGAAGCATCACATGCTTCGAAGTTTCAATCCGTCCTAGAATATATATATATATATATATATATAAATAAAGAAAAAAAAATGAAGATCCACATTAGAAATAATGCAAATATGGGTATACAATTTTCTAATAAACCAATCCAATTTGGCCTTTTTTGCTTTGATGTTTCTGTTTCTGCCAACCCAATTTGTCAATGGTAGTGGCATCACTGTTTCATTAGCAAAGTGGAAGCTTTCATTAGTCTCTGGACACATCATTATCCCCCCCCCCCCTTTTTTTTTTTTTGGCCCTATATGTTTACTTGACAATCAAATAAACAAATTGACTGTTACAGTGTGTTTAGATTTTGTGCACACTGTAACCTTGTCCCTGGGAATACAGCATCTATAGCTTTGTGGTTACTGATTAAGCAGAATCAGATATTGACCACCCTGTCCTTAATTGACTTCAGAAGAATTTATTTAATAAACGTTATCTCCATCTCTAAATTCGCTTCAAGAATTCCCCTTTCGGCTTAGAATTACTCTGTGCAAATACTTTCGTCACTTCACTTTCTGCGTCACAGATTCTGTAGGAAACGAAAAGAAAGATGCCTTTCTTTGAGGGCGGAGCAAAAATTGATAATCTGGGGAGCAAAAGTTACGAGAGTAAAACTTTTGGAGACCCAAGTCTATAAAGAGCAGGAAACTTTAGTGAAAGTTTTGGGGGGGGGCAAAATAATTAAAGATTAAAATCTAAATTAAAAAAGTCATTATACATTTTTTTTTTCTTTTTCTTTTTTGTTTTTTGTTCCCAGGGCTAGCGACACGCCGCTGTACCTGCAGCAGGGATGAGCAGCTTAGTTCGGTTTTAATTACTGACACGTAGAACTCAACTATTCCCATATTTCGGTCCAGCTTCTGATTAGATGAATGGATGATGATGCCTCTCTCTTAAAAGTTGGTGATCCACATGGCAGAAATCACATCAAAATAATCATGTTTTAAGAAAATGCCGTCCCTGTGTTTGTTTTTTTTTTTTTTTTTAACTTTTGCTTTTAGTTGCCATTGTGATTTCTACTTCCATATCCACTGTTGCTGCTGCAACCATCCGCAAAGATTAGTGCCCACCCCATGTCTCTTTGCATGCATCTTTTTTTCTAATCCACGAGATAATAAGTATTAAAAGATCAGCAGCAACATGATCAGCATGATTATTTTTATCAACTTCCTTTTTTTTTTTTAATCTTTTTTTCTTAATTTCTTTTGGGCAAATGACCAAAACAATCAACTTTATAACGTTGT
The DNA here is from genome assembly GCF_000493195.1 of Citrus x clementina. NCBI lineage: Eukaryota > Viridiplantae > Streptophyta > Magnoliopsida > Sapindales > Rutaceae > Citrus > Citrus x clementina. The sequence continues at coordinate 793,792 of NW_006262274.1, forward strand.
TTTCGTTAAAAGCAGCCTCTCTCAGCAAGTTGTATGAGAAAGCACCCTTTGCCACTTTATTCTAAATTTGATCAAACTTGAAAAAGGTTACGCCATAAACTTTTGGCTGCCTTTCCTCTTTATATTTTTTTTGAAAAAAAAATGAAAGATTGCTATCCCTTTTAAAAATAAGCCAGTTACTGCTACTTAAAAACCACAAATATTTCATGCAGGTTTATATATATATATTAAAAAAAAAGTTCTTCATGACACAGCAAGACGTATAGTAGCCACCACAGGTCTGTTTTAAAGCAATTATATTTTTTTTAAAAAAAGTTCTTCATGACAAAATATCTACTTGATAACACAATTATACTTTTAAGTTGTTGGTTACATTTCTCAAATTTTTTTTTTTAACATTATCAAAGTTGTTAGTTAATAATGCATAAGCTTGTATATAGAATCGATTACTCAAGAATGTAAACCAGCAATTCTGAGGTTTCGTTTCAAATTTCGACCAATGATTTTGATAAGGGTTTGGTTTCGAATTTTTAAATCGTTGAGTGACGACTGGTTTTCAATAATAATTGGTTTGGATAAAAATCGAACCGATTCAACAAAGGATTAAAATTTCCGCCTACTATCAACTTCTTCTAAATTATACAATATCACTAATTAACACATAATACAAGATTTTTGTAAATATTGAAAAATTCAATTCAAAGAGAGGATCATAATTCATAATTTTGACGGTCAAAATTATATGGTACAAGAAATGAAAGTAACACTTCAAAAACAACCCAATGATCGGGGTTTTAAATGGACGTAGGCCTTAACCAACATATCAAACTGATCAATTGAGACTTTTTTTTTTTTAGTTTCTTTTTATTTTTGAAATAGATCAATTGAGACAGCATTAAATCAAAACCATTTCATCTTACCAATTGACAACATTACATCAATTTTACTACATGTTAATAATGAATTATGATACACCTACAAACTCTTGTACAAACTTATTTTGTATAAACTGATGTGACATTAATTTATTAGTTAAATAAAAATATAAAATAATATAAATAAATCATGTGAGCCAAGAAATATTTAATTCAACCAATAAATTAACGCCACATCAGTTTGTACAAAATAAATTTATACAAGAGTTTGTGACTATATCATTACTCGTTAATAATTAAGATTTTCCTATAATATAGCTATTAGGGTTTTACCATGTTACATTAGTTTTAAGATACAACAACCCAAAAATATTTCTTTACACTTTTAGGTTGTTACTATTTAAACAATTTAAGAATTATGAAAAACTAATTTCAAGTTAACCTAAGAAACCCAAAAAAGGAAAAACAAAATGCTGTCTAGACCTCACCCCACAAACAATTATGAGAATCTAAAACAAACTGAAGTCTTAGAAAATAAATAAATATTAACAAGCTAAAATCAAACCCAATTTTATTTATGAAATCAATAGTATCTCAAGATTCTTCCTTATAACAACAATTTCAACGAAAATTTGCCCAACAGATTTAGTACAGACAACAGTGTCACCAACGCCTAATAATTTAAAGCTAATTTGCTAGGTACAAGGAATGAGCCAGTATGGCATCAGAGTTCAGATGCTTGCAAACTACAGAAGAAACCAAATTTATTACAGATCATTAGTTTAACCACGACACCAAACTAACCAAGATTAAAAATTGAACCCTCTTAACAGAAAACCGAAAAAGTTATTGAACTTATGAACACAGCGTGGAAACTTTAGAAAAGGTTTTTATGTACAGCTCTGCACGGAGAGCAAGGATTCTGTATCCAGCGGCCGAACAGTCTCTGGAAAATCTGTTCTTTGTCCAGCAAGGGAGTAATATGCAAGTATATGAGCTGGATGCTCGATCACTATCGGGTTTCCAAGCTGATCGGTATCAGAAACTAATCTAGGGGGAATCAACTCGATATTCCAAAAAGGGCGAACCATTCTTAAAATATCACGGCCATCTTTTGATGCTCGATAACCCTGCACCCATAAGTACCTCAGTGAGGTCAGTTGCATCACGGCTGCTGCAAGTGCATACTCGCTGAAGGAACAACCCCTCATTTCCAGTTTTCGCAGGTTAGGGCACCCTCTGGAAAACGCTATAAGCCCCTCGTCAGTCTCACCGACGCAGCCCAAAAGCATCCATCTTACATTCAGACTGTACTGCCCAACATATCCTAGACCCGTATCTGTCAAACCACCCTGTCGGAGATACAGACCAAACCGTCTTAGCTTATCACATCCCATCAACAGAGCTCGAACTCCATTGTCAAGCGGCAAGTCTGCTATCTTCTCTTCTCGGTCAAGCAAAACTAGGCGGAAATCACAGAGGTTTCTCAAGTTGGCACCAATACACTCCAGAGATTCATTTGTAATATCTGATACATAAATTGCGATGTACTCCAGCTCTAGGCAGCCCTGAGCCAAAGCAATTAATCCTCTTTGCGAGACAAGACCTTCTTCATCCTCCATTCCCTGCTCATCAGCCCCTCGCTCAATCCTAAGCCTTTTTAGTTTCTTGCAACTCCGAGCAAGAACTTCTAATCCTCTATCCCCGATTACATTCCTCGTCTGCCATACAAAAAAGAAAATATTCAAAGAATTTCAGTTAATTCCAATCCAAAGAAGAACATAGACATCTCTCTAATTGTCTAATATATTCACCTGAATTTGGCATTTTACATTGCCCTACAATTTCAAAATTATCCTAAATCCAATTAACATAAGATATTAAACAACCAGTGATTTCTCAAACCTTAAAGCATACCTAGAATATAACCAAGCAAACAGAAAGATACAATAGAAGAAAAATCACAACTTAGGGACCTCTTTTTTCTCCTAGCAGTAGACAAAATCATATAAAAGTAAAATAAAACAAACAGAAAGAGCTGATTCTACCTCAAGAATTTCCAAGTTGGGACACCTCTGAATCAACAGACAATGGTCTTCAGTGTTAAGCAGTGCATAAAGGAGATCCAACTTTTTCAGCATGGCTGCAAAAGGGAATATTATCCACATATGATCCTGCTCCATGTAGGATAGACCCAAACGACATATGCTTCGGGGGAATGCTACAGCAGAGTACTTCTCTGGTGGATGATTGAAGGAGCCCCCGCAAAATTCCTCTAAAGCAGTTGCAATTTGAAAGAAATTAACAAGGTCCAAAAGTTCGCAGTCATTAGTTTTTACAGAAGATAAGGACCGACAATTTCTGGCTATAAGTTCAAGGTCTTCAACATTGACTTTGATAAGATCGGTCATATAGAAGTTTAATGTTTCAAGAACTGTGTTATATAAAGCAAGCTCATGAAGCCAGTCACCATCTTTCTCAAAAATTGAGCTCTCCTCCAAAAACAAAGTTCTTAATTGCCTGTGGAGAAAAAACAAAAGCAGTAGAAATGTAAATCAACCAAGCCTCAGTAAATTAAAACTTCAAAACAAATAGATGAACTATCTTAAACTAATAGCATAACATGTCAGCAGACCAAATCAAGCCAAAAAACAAAAAAGCAGGCATCTGAAATGACCCAAAAAAATGGAAGCCATCAACCGATCCCTAGACTTAGATCATCTATAAAAGTCAAGAAATCACAAAAACTGGCTACTACATGTCAACTTTAAAAAGCCAATATTAAGAAGGATCTTGAGAAAATACGCCAACAATTATTAACATTAACCCCACAAAATTAAAATAACATTCACTGATGCACGTTTTTATTTTTATTTATTTTTCATGCTGTTGATTACTCCAATAAAGAGCCATACTCTATGTTAATGCCAATGTCTCAATTTCTTAAACAATCACCATGCTTTTAACCTAGTCCCAAAAATGACAATCTAGTCAAAATCTGCAAAAGCCACAATTTTACTACAGCAGAGGTAAAAGTCAAGAAAGACAACTTTCAAAGAGAAAGTACATATTTTGTACACAGTTTCTCATTTCATCCCCCCCCCCCCCCCCCCAACCACCCAAAAAAAAAAAAAATTGATGCACTTAATTAAGAAGAGAATGGTTATTGCCATTATAGCAGCTTCACTTCAAGCAAAGAAAGCAAAATATACCATTTAAACAAAATTTATAAATGTTGTTCATCTTTACTACCACTAGTTGAATTACATAAATGAATGCATATTCAAGCAATAGTTGGAACTATAATCAGACTGCTGTTGAGATTTTTAATCAAACCATCAGTAAATGTTTTTGACAGCATTCTTAGTTCTATTGAGTCAAGAGATCAGATATACTCTGTAAATGTCGACTCTAATTTCTGACTTTATCTGAATTTCAAAAACTTTTAGATATGAATACATATAATGTATTTTTTTTCACTATGTCCTCTAGAACACAGACTCAAACAACCACGTATCTTTCGAGTCGCAAGATCGTCACCTCAGGAAACACAATCAGATGCTTCTTATAAAACGAACATTTTCATTATCTACATCATGCCTTTTGCCATAAAGCTGCTCAAAAATTGCTATCACCCAAAGTTCAGTTGATGAAGATCATAAACTGAATAAAACAACAAAAGCAAAAAACTTAGACGTCTACTATTCTTACATGTAAAGCCATCATTCCCACCCCACCCCCAAAAATTAAAAAAAAATCATAGAGCATTTCAAGCATCTTTTTTTTTTTTTTTTAATCACAGTATATGGGACAGCATACACAGAACTCCATTACTCCAGGCTCGAAATTCAATTAAAATTACTGATTGGTAAGAGTAAAACGATGGGAAGACAAATTGCCAGTGAGATGAATGCTTGCAGGTCCCACAACATTCAAATTCGGACCAATAACTCTCACAACCAACAGAAGAATCAACTAGCTTTCCATTCACGGAGATCTATAAACATGAAAAAAAACAAAAAAATACCCACCTTGATTCTTTTTTACACAAAATCAACTTGAGTAAATCCAAATCTCGACTAAGTTGAAGTAACCAACCAGGAAGCGAATTGAAGCAAGAAACTAATAGTGATGAAATTATTAAAAAGAGCGAGAGAAAGAAAGAAAGAAGTCAAAAGCACAAAGGAAAAAGCAAGCACCTGCACGAGCGACTGACGTGAAGAAGCCCATCAGTAGAGAAACCACAACACTTATCAAGCTTCAAAACAAGAAGATTCTTCCCTCTGTTCTTGGCCAAAACCTCGAGATCCGAATCCCTGACAATCATCCTCCTAAAGTGAATCGACTTCAGAGAATTAAACGAGGCCGCGATTTCCTCAACCCACGGCGTGACGTATCCGCCCCAATCCTCGGGAATCAAATTAAACATCGCCGCCCTCGGCTTCCCTTTCAACTTCAACGACTCCAAGTTTCGGAAACGACGCCGCAGACGCGCAGGCGTGGTGGTGTAGCACAAAGCGATTGTGATGTGCCTGCGAGTGGTGGCGTCGAGCTCGTACCACCTCCGACACACTAGGGAGATGGCGTCTCTGTCCTTGGGATCCTCTACGTACGGAATCACGCATTCGAACACCGTGTCTATGTCCGGCATCCCACTGTTCATTTTATTTACCTTTTTGTCCTCCTCCATCGCGCCCAACCAATATCTCGTAGATCGGCCACGAGAAGAAAATATATATATATATATAATTATTTTATTTTAATTTTAGTGAGTGGAAAGAGCAAAACGAGAAATCGCAAAACGGATAATAGATTAAAAGTGTAAAGCTGAGAAGTGGAGGGAGTAAATCAACGGTAGAGATGATCGGAAGAGAGAGGAGGGAGGCTAGGGAGAGGGAATCAGAGGGCGACAGTTTAAACAGTTTGATGTAAGAAAGAGAGAGGGGGGGGGGGGGGGGGGGGGCGTGTTTGGATCGAGGAGGAGACCCAAGCGGAGAGTTGAAGTTGAGTTAAAAGGCCGAGAGTCTTTACTCTTCTCTCTCTTTTACACACTCTTATCGTTATGTATGAAGTGCGCAACGCCGATGCGTCTCCATTCTCTAAGAAAAGAACAAGTGAGAGGGAGGGGGGCAAAAAGAGAAAACGACAAACGTTTTACTAGGAACCCCCCAATCAAATCAGACGACATTTATGAAGGAGCAACAACATTATTGTGAATTTACGATCTTGTACTACTCATCACTGCTCATCTCATCTGACCTGTGTTGTGCTGCTGACGTGGTCGTGATACTCACACTTGCATTGGTGGACCATTTTTTCTTCTTTTTTTTTTCTCCAATAATCATCAATTTATTTTTTATATCAATTTACGTCACTAATCTTTTATATATATATACACATAGGTGGACCATTTTTTCTTCAATAATCATCAATTTATTTTTTATATGAATTTACGTCACTAGGATTACATATATATATATATATATATCAGATTTAAACAAATTTATCTGATTGTTATAGTCAGTTTCAAAAAGAATTTAATAAAATCTTTTGTCTAGTGTCAACCATAAATGATTAATGATAATTTTTTTTCATGATGGTTGTAGATTTTAATATACACATTTTGATATATTTGATAATTTGATTTAGTTTCTTTTATGCACTCTTTCTTTAATCATAAATTGTTTAATACGCTGTGGGGCTATTCTGCTAATAACAAATAAATTTTTTTAAAAAGCACAGAATAAGAACAAGAATTGATTAATTTTTTATTACCAAAAATGAGTGAACAAAGGATGAGCGAGATGCCATGTGGCATCAGTGGTGACGGGCAACTGGATGATCATGAATATCTGGTGTTAATTAAAAGTCAAAATTGGAACTCCGTATGAGGTGGAGACAAGTATTCAGCAATGATGGCTACACCGTTATGACAGTAACAGTAACGGTTTTTTTTTGGCTTAAATACCATTTTCTGTTGAGTTAAATGATAGCGATTGTTTAATCTTGAAATTAACATTTTTAATATGAAATTTTAAATTACTAACTATATATATTTAGATGCAAGTAAAATCTTTTGTAGATTTTACTTTAACCACATTTCACATGTCTTAATTACTTTAGTGAGATGTCATTAAAACACGGAATTTAAACATTTTTATATCATATAAGCTAATAGGTCCGTAGCCCATTGGCACAACTTTGGGTGCATGGGTTCTAACTAGTGCTAGAACTTGACTCCCATGTATAATAGAGGTTTATTTGTCTCCTCTCGTTGGGATAAAATCGATCTCCCCCTAATATTAATAGTGAAAGTAGGTTTCTCTCCAACTTTAAATGAGAGTTGACATTTGAGTTGTGCTGTAATATGATTATTTAAGAGAGCCACGATTGATCTCTAATTGTAAATATCAGTAGACCTCTGATTGTAATATATCAATATATAAAAAAAAATTTATATAATATAAATAATGATAAGTAATATCATACTTGGGTGGGCGGCTCTCACATTTTTCTCTAAACATTTATTGAATTTGCTCTTCAAAATAAATCCACTTCCCTAAAATAGAGAAAGTGAATTATATTCAAATTAAAAATAAAAGACTTAAAGACAAATTTAATTTGACTCCAACTACGATGACAAATATAAGAAGACCTAAATTAATAATAATACATAATAAATCCACTTCCCTAAAAATAAAAGAAAGTGAATTATATTCAGATTAAAAATAAAAAGACTTAAACACAAATCTACTTTGACGGTAGTTAAAATGACAAATATAAGAAGACCTAAAATAATAATTTAAAAATTTCTAATTATCATACATCAAAATTCCCACTAAATTCAAGTCCTTGTAGTTGTTTGTGGAGGGTTTAAATCTCTATTGCTATTTATGATATAGATTTCTCTTCGATCTCGTTATGAGATTGTGAGGTAGATTTCTCCACAATTTAATAATGCACATTTCTCTCCATCGTTAAAACCAACTTGGCATATTTTGTAATCGTAGCGTTGGTAGATTTGTAATGTAATGTCTGTAAAAAAAAAAAAAAACAATAATATAATCATGATGATACTAAGTAATAACAATTAAAATTTCCTTTATTTTCATTTTTTTCCAATTTTCATTGATCAATTCACACTATTAGAAACAAAATTGTTATTTTTGGATGGTTTATTCATATATCATGCCAAACCATTTGAAATGATATGAATTTTACATGTGATTCGTCTTTCTTAAAAAGGATATAAAAAATTCTATAAAAATAAGAATCTAGGTCAGGCATTCTCTTGAAGTATGATATAGTTGGCAATAACCATGATCAGTTCTTAAATTATAACATAGTTATGGACTTATGATAATAATCACTGGCTATATATTGAGCATATACATATTTAATATTTTCCCCAAACAAATTGGACCAAAAGCAATCATTTCCATAATTAGCTAGGAGAATCAAAACATAATTTGTTTCAGGAATCGCAGGGAGTCATGACACATTGTCCTTTTTTGCGGAGAAGGAAAAGACAAAATGGTGTAATTTAAAATATAAATATTCTTTGGGAATAAAAAATGGACTAGTCAAGTCAAAAAAATTTATTATGCATTCATAAATGAAATTAAAAAAAAAAAAGTTGACCCAAAAAAACTTATGGGAATTCTATCATCACTCATTTTAAATTTTTATTATAAATTTCATTCAAAATGATGTGATATTTATCAATTAGATGATGAAATAATACAATTAATTCACTTAAAAATTATAAAAAATTATCAACAACTCAATGAATAATAGAATTATTAAGAAAAATAATGACTTCACTCCTGTTAACATGTATTTCATGTGATGGTATCGTAGTCTTTCGTATTTGTATAAGAAATTAGAATATGATAATTTTTTATTATGACGCAAAAACAGTGATTAATATGCGCCTTAGCTAGCGTTTTTAGCGATCCAGCTTTGATTTACAACAAATTGCAATATTAATATAACAAGTTGAGAATATGTTGTTTGTCTACGAATATATCAATCGTCACATATTTTTGTCAAATGTGCCGATTGTTTCAATCATGCCACTCTTTTTGACATTATGAAATCCACTTTATGATAAATAATTCCCGTTAAATAATACAATTATTCCTTCTTCTTTTTCTTTTTTTTATTGTTGCTGAAGTTTGTTGTTCTCTGGTCCACAAAAGAACCCAAGTTCTAATTATTGCATGTAATTAATTAAAATAATCTTTATTAATTTGCCGGGAATAAATCAATTAGATTTGATTTCTTACTTTAAAAAGAAAAAAAAAATGCCAGCACCTTCATAATTACCGGGAAAGTGAAATTTTAAGGTGACAGCAATCTATCAGGACCTTGGGCTGGTGGGTTGCGTAATTTTTTCTCTTTCTTTTCTAATAATATTATTATTAAAATTTGCTTCTCACTAATTATTGCAAAGTAATTAATTAATTCACTCCCAATGATCTTATTTTGTCCGATTTACCACGTAAACTCCACACCGTTTGGTTAAATATACTTTGAACGATTGAGATCGCATCGAACAAGGAACATAAATGACACATCCCCTTCATTGTTGACTCTGATGGCTCATTTATAAAGAGTACGTATTTTGTTTATAATGATATCTCGCTCTCTCCTGTATTCTTTAATATTCACATGTATTTCACTTTAGAAGTTTCTATCAATTAGTACGTATACTTGAAGTATTTATTAAGCTAACCAAACATTTTACTTAAACCAAATGATTGTGAGAGAATCCAAGATCAGAACTTCCTGGGTTTTAAATTTTAATTCGGTGCTCAATTAATGTCAAATTCAGTTAAGGAGTTGTTGAATTCAAAATTGATTTATAATTAAAGATGAATAGTTCATTTGAAATTGCTCTTAACAGGTTCAAAAGTGATTTTGAAAAGTTGAAAGTTAATTTTAGTATTTGGTAATATTTTTTTTTGGTAAGACAAATCATTCATTTTGAAAAGGAAGGAATGAGCATCACTTTTTATACTTAGTACAATTTCAAAGGAAAGAATAAGAATCACTTTTATATTTGGTACAATTTTATATATGTCCTCACATATATCATTAAAATCTAAATTATCCTTGTTTTGGTGTAATTTTGATTAAGCCAAAAATAAGGTTTCTTTTATGCAAATGGCTTTATGGAAATGGTGGAGACTAAGTTGCACAAAAACAACTTTCTAGGGAAGGTTGCGACGGAGATGAAACTGAAATAAAAGAAAACTACTGAAATAAAAGAAATATAATATTTCTTTTATGGGGAAACATGTGGTGCAACTGCATCCAGTCGTTGGATGCCAGTGAACCCCACCAATCTAAGTGCATCCAATGGTTGGATGCAACTGTGGCACGGTACCGTAGTTACACCGTAGCCTGATTCTTCTTTTATACTTGATGCACCATCAGGGGGAACCATATGTGATGATGTGTCTTCGAGTCACTGGTGGAGTTGTCACTGTTATTTTGGTCCTATATTGATATGTGGCAATCTTATTATATCCGGAGAGGCATTTTCCCTAATTTTTAGGTGATTTGGGCACCTAAAGTTGATTTTCTAGGATCTTCTCATTTGCCCTTGTCCCTTCAACTCCTCCTTCACTCTTTTCAAGGGCTTAAAAGTCAAGAGTAATGTCCCAACACATCTCATGCCCCGAATATTTCTTGTTCAAAATTTACAACCAACAATATTTATTAATTAGGAAATAAAATTATTAACTTTAAAATAGATTACAGTAGTTAATAATAAAATTCACCAAACACATACAATTTCTTTTAAAACTTACAGTACTTTCAATAATAAATTTTACTAAATATTTAATTGATTTTATTCACAATTAATTATTCATATAGCACAACTAACAATAATTATTTTAAAAGTTACAACGTTACCAAACCGAGCCTAAAACTTACAATTTGTCCATTTAAGACTTCCACGAGATTTTGACAACACCTAGGGTTGTTGTAAAACTAATAATCCTCTCAAATCATAAAGACAGATTGTATCATTTTCAATATGAAAACCTTAATTAATTCTCCAACTCCCCATCACTTCATACACGTAATAGTCATTTATTTTTGCAAGTCAACAAATCCCAATTGCTTCAAGCCTTTGCCTAGTCAAAATTTGTTCAAGAAATTTAATTCTAGAACTTGGGAGGATGCTATTTAAATCATAGATCATTAACTACTCGTTAGGCCAAAAAGTAACGCATAGATCATCGACCGAAAACGAACAATTCAATCAAAATTAACGCATTTCATGATGACTTGAAAAACATTTTCATTTTGTTAATCGGATTACATTCATGTATTTAGCAAACAAGCACGATTGATTAATTTGGTTGGCAAATTCTTTTGAGGCTCAAGTTCAATGAATTATATGTAGTATATATAAAGAGAAAATGAGACCTAGATTCTCAAATGTTGGACGAATGCATGAACAGACCTCAACGTTTCAAGAATAACGACACAAATCTCCGTTCATTAATGATTTTTAACGTTTATGTGATTTTTTTTGTTGGGACTGCCTAAGTTATATTCAATGTATCTTACGACTTTTGTTTTATTCTTCGTGGCAAATTTCATTTAAGTCCTTATTATTTTTTTATTTTCAATTTCTATAATTGAGGAAGTATTTATCTTCTCCTATCCCTCCTACATCTATTTTTTATTCTTTCTAAAGTTTTATTTATTTCCTTGAATAACAATAAATGATTATCAAATTCATATAAATTTATAAATTCAAAATAAATTTCTGGTCCTAAATTTATCAGTCCTATTCTTTCTTGCTCTAACAAATCTATTTTTTGGTTTATTAAATTTATATATGTATTTATTATGTTTTCTCATCCTAAAAACATACGGTCTATATTACTTGCCAATTTTTATATCGTATTCACAGCTTGATTCATAGTGTTTCTGTTTTATACCAATATATTAAAAACTTTATGAAATTATCAATAAATTTCATTTTCTTTTCTATCAATATTTCACCACCTGTTGTATCTATAAATCTTTCTCTAAGCTCCTCGGTTAATTCAAGTTCTATGTTTCTTATATTATTTTTATCAGTTTTTAATGCCTTTATTAAATTTTTTATTTCTTCTTTATTATATACTTTTAATGTATATAAACTATCAATTATTGCCTGTATAGGATCCATTTTATGGTTCTCTGGCTCTATGGCCCTGATACCATTTTTGCCGGGGGCAATAAAATGTTAACAAAAAAAAAAATACAATGATAACAAAATTACAGAAATATTAAATTTACAATCTTAAATTTACAGGATAATTTAATTATCTTAAACAAAATTCTATGCTTAATATTAAATTAAAGGCATAGTTATTGCAGAAAATAAAATTCTATTATTAACTCATAAGACAAACATACATTTATGTACATCTAACATAAGAAATATATTTTTATGTATTTTAAATTTTTTGGAAAAGTACGTGGCGTTGTTCTACCTCTAGGTACAGCGATCTATGTCGCCCTTTGGACCAGTAGCCCGCAACCCGAAGAGGTTTCCAGCCTATATACTTCTCACAATTATATTTCAAATTCTTCATTTTCTGAATTATAGGTATATGAAGGTCCGTCTTTGTAAATTTTTTGTTCTAAATAAGCTTTTGCTACATCTATTCCTTCTTCTTTGTTAACATGATTATATTATGTTTTAGGTTATCTATTTCAATATTATTTATAATTTTTCTTTTTATTTCTTGAGGTAATTTAAGTGAGTCTACTGCTAACAAGTCTTCTGTTCTAACAAGTTCTTGTTTGCTAAACAGATACGAACTCTGTTTAAAAGATCTTAAATTAAAATCTATTATCATCATATATTTATTATATGTTATTTTTGTAGTTGGATTTATTATATATTCTTTAGATTCTCCTAAACAATATCTGTAATTCATGTTAATAATTAAAGATCTGCTTCTATCTGAGAGATTGCTCTTCCTCTATAAATCTCTCCATCAACAATCATCAACAACTTCCACCAAGAGATAAAAGTCGAGTATTATTACCTAAATTATCTTCTCTTCTTTCCCTTTCTGATCTCCTTCCAGTGACCTGCAGCCTGGTCGTCCTGTTCCCTTAACGGCCTCTTGCCTCAGCGGGATCTGTGGACTCAGATGGCTTTACTGTGTGGATTTAGATCGTTTTGTTAAAGAAGAAAGAGATAGTTTTAGGTTTCTCTTCTTTCTCTGATGGTTCTGTTTCTGTTTAATGATGTTTTGATTTAGGATTCAGAGCAAAGAAATGTTTAGTTTTTCATTAAGAGCTTTTGAGAATTATGAAAAATCATCCGAGAGTGAGTCCTCTCTTCTTCTTTCTTCTCATTTATTTATATGAGAAAAGATTACATTATTGGTCTATGACGTTACTGTTTACATTATTGCTACATTAACGTCATTGCTTACATCATTTACATTATTTCAATTCTTTCTTTTAATGCCACGTGCCTTTAGTTTATCACGAGCATCTTCTTTTGTCTACCACAATCTTCCTCTTTTTATCTTGTCGGGCACTTCTTTTATTTGTCTGCCACGAACATTTTTCTCTGTCTGCCACGAGCATCTTTTTATCTTCTCTGTCTGCCATGAGCATTTTTTTTATCTTTTCTGTCTGCCATGAGCTCTGTCACGAGCATCTTCTATTTGTCTGGTGTCTTTATTTCCATGAGCTGATAGGCTTACTGTAGCGTTTCACTGCTGCTTAGGAATCTCATGGTGCTGATTTCATTGATGAACTCCAAGAGGATATTGGAAGGTGTATGGCTATCTTCTGAAGTTATAAGGATACAATTTTGGAAACGGATGATTGTTCTAAAATTTCTTTTATAAAGATCTTTTGCAATACTCCATATTGCTTTTATCCCACGAGCCCTACGGGTTCTAATCCATGTATTTGTTATGTGAGGAACATTTGTATATTCAGTTCCTACTTCTAATTGAAAATTCTTTGTGATATGTCCTACTGAGATCATATAAAATGCTTGATACTCAATATTCTGATGGTATTCTGGACTAATGGTGTAGAATTTCAGGTATATGGATCTTTTTTGGGCAAATTTCGTGACTTCTTTAACTAATAGCTCGTCTAAACTTGCTATTTCTCTGAGATCTGTATCTGGATATACTAAGTCTAGATACCCGTATTTGGCTATTTTCCCAACAAGGAGTGGATCTGCTCCTTTTATGGCTATCATTCTGGGATACATATTTTTTCCTAGGGCTTTAAAGATTGTACTGTTGTGGGAACAAGTGGAATATACCCACGTGGAAAATTGTTTATATTCTTCTTTTTTTAGATTTAGAGAAGAGGCTTTTTCTTCTTCTTCTGAGGGAGAATTGTTTATTTTGATAAATTTTTTTGAAGAAGTTGCTTTTGGTGATTCAATTTCTATGGATATGGTTTGGCTGACAATTAGGTCAGAGACTGGTTCTTGTTGTGGGTGTGGTCCACTACTGCTTCCTATATTTATTGGGCTAGTGTTTATTGAAAGCCCTTTTGTTAGGTCGTTTATGTATGACTCTAACAAGTGTATTCCTTTTTCATGAGCGTCCATGGCTTCTTTCATGTAATTTATGGCATCGAGCATGTCAGATGCCTCGGCTTTGAGCCTTTGTATTTCTGTATTTATCACAGATAAGGTTTTATTTACTTCTGCATTCATTCTCTGAATTCTATATTCATGCTTAAGAAATCTGCAAGGAAATTGTTAGTTCCTTTTATATGTATAATTTTAAAATTATAATAGGACAAATAAACTTGTCATCTATGTAGTCTTCTATACTAGGGTTCGTTTGGTAAAATTCTACTAACAAGTGAACTTACTTGAGAATTATCTGTTTCTACGATAAATTGTTTTTGGAGTAAAAATAATGAGAACTTTTTAATTCCTTTGTATATCGCAAGGAGTTCTTTTTCATGTACAGGATAATTAACTTGTGCTTGATTTAACGTTCCACTAGTATATCGGCAAATCTCATTTATATCAGTTTTAAGGATTGCTCCCCAATATAAATCAGGTGCATTAGTTTGTATTACTAATTTATCATTTTCTTCTGGCAATCTTAATGCTGGGAGATTTTTACATTCTTCCTTTAGGTTCCTTACAGCTTCTATATGTTCTTCGTTCCATCCCCTAGTATTATTTTTTCTAAGCAGTTTTTTAAGTATATTTCTCTTTTTTGCTAGATCTTTTATAAATCTTTCTGCATAGTTTAGACATCCTAAAAATTTTTGTATATGTTGTTTATTTTCCAATTTATTTGGGAATTTTATAATCTTTTTTCCTATATGGCTTTGGAGTCTTATTCATTTTTTTGTCAAGAATCAATCCTAAAAATTCTATTTTCTTATGTTCTATAACTGCTTTTCTTTCTGATAGAACTATTCCTTCTCTGATACATACATTAACAAATTCTTTTAAATGGTTTCTATGTTCTTCTATTGTTTCCGATGCAATTAATATGTCATCAACATAGACTATGATATATTTATAATCTTTAAATATTTTATCTATTCGGCTTTGAAAGATTTGAGGGGCATTTTTTAGTCCAAAGGGTATTACTAATCATTCGTAATGTCCTTGTGGGGTGCTAAAAGCTGTATAAGGAATATTATTTTCTTCCATTTTTATCTGCCAAAATCTTGATTTACAATCAAATTTTGAATAGTAAGTTTTATTCTTTACAAGATTTATTAATACTTCTTTATTCGGAAGAAAATATCCATCAAATTTTGTGTATTTAGTTAGTTCTTTATAATTTATTATCATTCTTGCTTTTTCTTTTACCTGTTTTGATCTTTTTCTAACCATAAAGGCTGGACTATTATGTGGGCTATTGCTAGTTCTAATTAGTTTTAAATCTAATAGCTCTTTTATTTGGATTTTAAATTCTTCCCTATCTTCTTCTGTGTACATCATGAGTTTTAATCTTATTATCCTATTTTCAATTAATTCTATTTTTGCTCTAGGATAGTCTGGTTTCCATAATGCTAATGGGTTTTTGTTATAAACTTTTTCAAGTTGTGACTTTATTATTTCTAGTTGTATATTATAACTCTGTCCTTGTTGTATTAAATAATATTTTTCATAAATGTACATATCACCACGCTGGGCTGGCTGAGCTCTGTATGGTTTAAATTCACGAGGAATACGAAGAATATGATTACAAGGGGTTTTTTAAGTTATCATATATGTAGTTTGTTGATAATATTGGAACTGTTGTATAAAATCATTCCCTAAGAGGATATCACAATCCATATTATTGTATTGAAATATTTGATTAATACATACTATTTTACTTCCTAGTAAGATTTCAAAATTTATTAAGGATTGATTGACTTGTTGTTTATCTCCTGTTATTCCAATGATTTTTAATTTTCCATTCGATTTACATTGGTTTGATAAAAAGGATTTCATAATAGTTATTTCATTACCAATGTCAATTAAGGCACATGTGTCTATATCTTTTTCTGTTATATTTATTTGTATATAAACGGACATAGGGTATTTTATATAAGCTTGTTTTAACATATTTCACATACTATTTTTTGACCTTCTATTTGTAGGGTTATTTTATGCTTTTCTATTTTGTAGTATTCTAAATCATTTAAAAAACTATTTCCTAGTACTATATGTTTTTCCAGATTTGTGGTCATGAATGAGTCTATATAACAAGATACTATTATTCTAAGTCCTTCTATGATTATAGGGACTTTAACTTCTTGTTTACAAATATGCTTATTACCATTGAAATCAGTATATTCATACGGAATTTCTTTTTCTTTTACCAAAAGTCCTTTATTTTTAGTGTGATTCATATAATTATGACTTATATCAGTATCTACTAGTATAGGTATTTTTGTTGTATAATCTATTCCATTAAAGTATTGTCCAAGTATTTTTATTACGTTGTTAGTTGTTATGGATTTAACTATTTGTTTATCAGTACTTAATCTTCTAAATGAACTCCCTCTAATTAAAGTTCTTCCTATAAAACTTATAGGAAAGATTGAGTTTTCGTTATTATTATCTAGAAATTATTTTTTATCATCTATATTTAATTCATAATTTATAGGAATTTTGTAATCTTGGATTACAGGTTCTATAAACGTTGCTATGTCTTCACGTTCTTTATTTATTTCTATATAAGGTTTATTCCCATATATCTCTCCATAATTCGATTTACAAAAACTGTATAAAGCTGAATAATGTATTGTCATTAACCTATTTCCTTCTTTCATTAGGTTCTTTTTTAATAGTTTAAAGTGTAAACTTAGTGTTTCGTCTATGTTTTTATCTTTTATGTGCACACAATACCTAGGGTGACAAGTAAATAATAATTTGGTACAACATAGGTTTCCTTCTATCGTTCCTAAATGTCCTGTACTAGGGTCAGTAAATCTTTGATCATGTATTGACAAGACTATAGGATTATCTATTCCTTCCCTAAAAAGAGATTTTATTAAGATTTGAATTTCTGCCAAATATACATACTGAATCTTTTCTTTTGTTGATTCGTTTTTTATTTTCCTTAATGCTAAATCTATAGATATTTTATTTATTAAACTAAATCTAATATTTCCTTCAGCTTGTGTAATCGTTACAACCTTTTCTTGTTCATAATATTCATGTAACACTATTCGTTTTCTTTTGAACATATCTCTAAGTCGATGTATTATTCCATATTCTGGTTTTTCCATATTTATTTTCAAAAGTTTATTATATTTTTCTTTATTAAAAGTGGCAACAAGGCTATATCCACTTTTATTTTCTTCTTTTTCTATTTCTTCAATTTCTTCTATTTTTTTCATTTTCCATAAGTTCTTCTTTATTCTGACTCATCTTCTGATTCTTTTGCCATATAAACTTCTTTTCCTTCATAATTTGATAGATCACTTATTTCTTCTAAGTCATTCTTTATATTTTCAAAATCTTCTTTTAGAAGTCTAACTTTTCTTTTTGTACAATCTGTGCTAATATGTCCCATTTCTCCACAATTCCAACATTTACATTTGGATTTGTTTAGCATATTTCTTTGGTTTTTATATTTTCTTTTATAATACTTTCTTTCTGGTTTTTTGTATTTTCTCTTAAAGTTATTGTATTTTTTATATCGTTTTTCTTTTTTATATACCTTTCTTTTTCGTTTATAAGGTGTATAACAACCATATTGGGTAGGCATTTCTGTTTTTTCACAACATATTTTTCACTTAGTCTTGTATTTAAAAATCTTATTCTAGATCCTAATGTATCTGGGAGTCTATTATTGGTTTTACTACTGTATTTTTCATACTCATTAATAAAATATCCATTCCAGGGGTACGGTAGTTTAGAATAATATAAATTTTTATAAATATTTTGGTCTTCATGACTCATGAATTGAGTATAATAATATTTATTAAATTCACAAGTATATTCTTTTACATAACACATGTTACAAATTGTTAGGTTTATTAATTTCATTCTAACTTCTAATTTGTCATTTTTTGCTTCATTTTCTGAGTTTTGTAACCAGTCTTCTTCTAAGAATTCACTGGCAATATATTCAATTATTCTTTCAATTCCTAATCCTCTATCTCTGCTTAATGCTATTTTGGTTGAATCTTTTATTAATTTTTGTGTATCTTCACTTAGTCCTTTCCACCAATTGAATACATTTCCTGTGAAACTTGCTATTAAAATATCAGCAAATATATTTATTTTTTCTTCTTCTATTTCTACATTCCAATCATCTCTAGAACCATTAAATATAAAAAATAACTTCATTTGCATTCCCCATTCTACTAAAGCTTTTCGGAGATCTATTTTGCAGTCTAAGTCTAAAAATGTTCCTACATTGCTTTTTGGTGTTAAGTTGTCATTATTAGGTTGGTATTCTTTTTTCCAAGGAGTATTTTTAATGGGTGGATAATATTCAAAAAATGGTCTATTTTTCTTTTTATTTGTTTCATACCTATGGCTTGGTTCTTCAACATTGGGTTTCATCTCTGAACCTCCAGCAGTATTTATTCTTATGCAATATTCTTTTTCAAAATCTTCTAGACCACTAAGGTTTATATCACTAAATTTTTCAGTTAATTCTTCTAATGTATCTTCCATTAATCTGAATCACTGGGTGTTGCTTCTTTTATCTCTAATTTTTCCTTACCTTTTTCTTTATTTCTTAATTCTGCTTTTAATTTTTCTATTTCTTCTAATATTTTTGGGTATTGAGTTTTTATAAACCAATCATCATAACTTCCTGTTTGTGGTTTTTGTGCAGGTTTCTTAAAACTTGTTTCAACTATTCCTGATTTTAATATTTCAAATTTTTTTACTTTTTTTATTTTTCTTTTGACTCATCTGTATTACAGATAGTTCTATCTTTATTTTTCCTATTTCTTATTTTATATCTTTTATTTCTTCTTTGAGATTTAAAAGTATTTCTTTTAATTTAATTAAAATAGTTTTCATAGAGTTTAAGGGTATTAATAGATATTTTCTCTTTTGAATGTATGTTACGTTACACACGTAACTTAGTGTTAGCCTTTTATTTTTTAAGATCTACGTAATGATAAGACGTGGATTACGAAATAAGCAACTAAAGAGCAACATACACGGCGTTAATCCGAACAACTTAAAACTGAAAGAAGTCTACGTGTCGAAGTTTAAAACGTTGAAAGTCTACCTCTAAACATAAAAGAAAACCCCAGAATTTTGGTGACCTCCTTCGTTATATTCGTTTTAATTTGAAAGGATCATCGACTTATTCAACATTATGTACATGGAAAGATGATAAGGCAAAATCTAATATTAGATTGTATTCAATGAATATTTTATAGAACCGGCCAACGTTTAACAAAGTTGAGTTAATTTTGACAAAATCATTAAAACTCTTTAGTTTAAAATTGACAATTTTTTTAATTTCAGTGACAAACAAGGGATAGGAACAGGGAGGGCCTAGTTGTTTAGATCCAAGTAGAATGTGGTCCACCACTCCGATAGCCCCCGACTGTGGAAAGAATAATAATAATAATAATAATAATCTAAAATTCATGTTTCTATTAAAAAAAAAAAAGATTACGACGTTTTAACCTCAAAATAAGAACGCTTTGTCTTCAGAATTCTAATTTGTCCTTCAATTTCTATTCTGATCTGCCGTGCTCACTTTTGCGGTGGTATAAATTATCAAACCCTCTGCTTTGATTTGATTTGCAATTGGGGTAATAACATCATCATTGTCCCTAAATTTATATAATTTCTCAATTAATGATATCAACCCATACGGTATTGAATTTCCCTCCCCACCTCACGTCACATTTCAATAGGGGTTCCCGAGTTAGTTACTTGTATTTAAGTAGTTTGAGATGTATTTGATACAGGTAGATAGATTATGTCTTTTCTTGATATATTGTAAGACGATAGGGAGTCTAATGTTTTTATCCGATTCGGGATTGGAAAGTGATTACGGCAAAAGTTTCAATTTAAAGCACAATGATTGGAAAAGATATGTATAAATAAAAAAAGGAGCAAGAAATAGTAATAACAACAACAATAAAATAATCTATTTCTTTGGTTTATTGAAGAAAGTTGTAGCGGAGGCTCATGCCTTTTGCTGATGGGTAACCCATTTAATCTTTATATTTTAATTTAAATATTAATTTAGTCTCTATATTTAAAAAAAAAACTTAAAATATTTTTTTTAGTTAAATATGTTACATTCTTTATTTTTACATTAATACTCTTTTAATAATATTCTTTACGTTAATTAATTTATTAATAAAAATTTAATTAATAGATTAACCAGTAATTATTTATTACAAAATTAACAAACAAATATTAGTATGGAAACAAAAAGTATTTTCTTTTTACCCGTACAACAATCTTACTAATAAATCAATTGATATCAACAAACTTCAAGTAATGTTTAATATACGTGCAACAATTTTATTAATAGTTATTTTATTAAAAAAATAATTTACCAATTAATTCTAAAAGTAAAATAATAACATAAGAATATGTGAAAAATTTTATGTGATTTTTAAGGCTAATTTGATAAATTAATTTTTTTTTCTTTTTATTCAATCTCCTAAAAAAGACAAGAATATCGTTGTAAGGATATTATTGTAAAAGGAAAGAAAAAAGAGAGTACAAGTGTAACATATTTAATAATAATGATGTTTAAAATATTTTTTAAAATATAAGAACTAAACATGTATTTAAGTAAAAATATAATCATTAAATGAACATTTGTCTCTTGCACAAGCTGGTTAATAGAAAAAGCTTTATATAAAAGTATGGACATAATCTTTCCTCTCCTTGTTCTCCCTTTATAAAAAACTCTTTTAGTTCTTATATTTTCTTTTACTTATCTATATAATCAAATCCCCTATAATGGTTGGAGAAGTATTTCAACTTTTAAAAACCACTTGTTTTATTCAATTTAATAGTAATATTTGTGATAACGGTGAATCAATCTATCATTGAAGCTATAGGGTCTGTTCAAGAGTACTGGAGACCTTAGGCAAATTTTTTTTATGGAACCTCCTTACATTCAACAACTTTAACACTCAAAGAAACATAAAAGAGCTGAAAATTCAATTAATTTTTAACTATATCCTGTAGAACTATTATTTCAAGAAACTATACTTTTTTTTCCACTTCAAAAGTAAGTCAATAAATATAATAATTTTCTTTATGGAAAAGTGAGCAAAAAGTGTATAATGTTAAATAATTAAGGTTTTTTTATTGTTTTAAAAATAAAAAATTTAATTTTTTTTTGAAAAACTAATAACGAATTAATGGTTATTGTTGTTGTTGTTGTTTTGATTAATATTATCGTCATTGTTATTAAGGATTTTTTTAGTGATTTGTAATAATGTAATTCATTTTGATTCCGATTTTAAGAAAAAGTAAACGTATTAATAACAATCTAACTCATTCCGAGTCTTATAGTTCAAATAAACCATTTATTCTGATTCTAATTCTCATTCCTATTTTAGTCCATTCGCATTCATATCAATTCCGATTTTAGTTTACTAAACGCACCACAAATACAAAAGATGAGGTTATGTGAACTGATTACAAATACTTATTAAACTCATTAACTAAAAAACCCACAATAACAACTTGAAACTTCATATTTTACTCAACAAACCTATCCGTATACTAACTAAAGCGGCAGGTCAGTAACAGCGGCCCTTGCAGCATGGTTTGGTGCTGCAGCAGCAGGTGTGCATGCGGCGCGATTTTGCAATCTAGCGACAGCCACCTGTCGATATGGTTAGCAATAATGATTGATTTTCGAACTGTGCCGGCGTGGTTGGCAATAGTGAATTGATTTTGATTATCTCCAGTTGAATAAGATATAAAAAAAAACAAGTTAATAATTTTTAGTTGTCTAATTATGTATAATTTTCAATAATCTGAACTTACATGTTTGAAATTTTATCCCTTTGACTTTTAAGAATTTTCCCCAAACAACAACAGAGAGTATAATGATAATATTCCAACCAACACATCTCTAAGACTATTTTTCCATCAGATCCGACGGAGATAGATTGGAGTCCGAAAAAGACAAAATTGGTGGTATCTTGCAACAGTTGCAAGGACCCTAGAAATGAACATGTGGAACCTGTTTTTTAAATTTTGCAACAGATGTACTGAATAGGAAAAAATTACAGATATGGCCTAAAATTCGGGGCAATTGAAAAAAAAAAAAAACTCATCTTTTTCTAATTTTGTTGCTAAAAAGGAACATTTCCGAAATAAATCGTTCACGCCTCATGGGTTAGATTTGAGTGGCCTGCCTGTCGCCCACCTGTCTAACGCTTGGAGACATTTATGTCTGAAATCTTCATTTTATAGTACAATAAAGTAGCATTTTTGTAAATTTCCCGAATAAATATGAAGCGGAATAACACCTTTCGTTAAAAAGACGTTGATAGTACAAAATATAAATGATGGTTTCTCATTATTGTGTTTAGCCTATGGGCTAAGGCAATAGAAAATAGCTAAGTTCGCTTTAGGAAGTGCTTACTAACAGGCATAAAGCTGCCTTTCTTGCTCGAGGCAGGGTCCCAGGGAAACAATCGAAGCACCAAAAATATCTCATCAATCAATATTGTGGCCATAAGCTGTTTTCAGAAATCATCACATTTCTTGAAAAGCAGCTGACTGTTGGAATTATGAAAAATATCTTCTTGCTTGGTCTCTCATCTATCCATTCCATTCAATTCAAGTGTTTGATAGAAGGCTCTCATTGAACAAAAATTCTATTTAAATAAAAGATAAAACAAATACAAACTCTCTCACTTGGATTAACAATAACTTATTAAGAGTTCCAGATCTGTCGGTGGGACTGGGCTAATAGGAGGATGAAGGGTACTGGTGGGGGGTAGAGAGGGATGAAAAACAACTACATGTTTCTACAATCTAATAGGGTCGATATCTTCTGCCACGGTTGCCATCATCACCGCCGCTACTTCCACCTCGTCCTCCACGTCCACCAGGACCATTGCTCCTATCAACTCTCCGTGGTCGAGGAGGCGGCATCTGTACTCCAGGCTGCTGACTGCACAATGGCCAAATAGCAAAAATTATGTTGAGATTATTTCACCCTTCAAGCATATGTTATTTGTTATATACCAACCAAACTGAAAAGCAACTTACAGAACATAGCCAATTTGACCATCTGGTAAGACCATTGGCACCATATGCATCCCTGATGGCATTGGACCCCTACCATATATCATGGGCTGTTCATGCATGCAGATTAATGAATATCAATTCCAATGGTTAAGGACTCCATAAAAGATAAAATAAATAAATTTACAGATATACTCGTGTACCTGCTGGAAACCAGCAGCAACTCCAAATCCAGCACCTACGGAGCCATAAGGAGTCCCAGCAAAGCCACCATACCCTGCATGTGGTAAATGGGTTGGAACCAGCCCAGGACTGTAGGGAAAAGTTCCTTCGGTTTTCTTATCCGTCTGAGGCTTTGCAAGAACAACCTCCAATACTTGGCCTGCAGTTATAGTCCTTTGAGTACACCGTTCAAGTAATGATGGTAAAGAAAAATTCAAGGAAGACCACTGGATTGCTTTTACAATATAGAATTGGATTCTTTTAGGACAAACAACTATGAAGTGAACTCACATAAAAGAATACACAGTTTTTACAATTGGTGCAGTTTTTACAACTTGAATGTAAGTTAGCAAATATAAACTTCAGTTTTGTATTTTCAACAAGTAAAAGAACCCACAATTAGCCAACTGAATGGATAGGAGTCAGTTCTACCAGTTTTGGCTTCACTATAACACAAAAACTGGGAAATGCAAATGCGACTTACCATCAATTTCATATTTCTCAGTATCCTTGACAGCCTTTAATGCACTTGACCTTTCAGCATAATGGATGAACCCAAAATCACGTTTCCCAGATTTTCCAGGAGGCATGACCACTTTCGTCACTTCCCCATGACGCTGGAAGAGTTCTTTTATTTTCTCAGTAGAAGTGTTGTCAGGTATATTTTTCACATAAAGTGCCTTCACCTGGGAATCTCAAAACAGCACACACCTTAGACAGTCATTAAACCAAAATATGGTTTCAGTAATGTTTCCAGAAACGACTAGGCAGAGATTTTCTTGTGCGTGTATATAAAACAACCATCAACTTTTAGACTTTTCCTTTCAAGTTTTCATCCACACTCTATAGCCTAAAACATTTATAAGAAATTGATGCACCAAAGGCCTAACAGAAAGAGCCCAGAGGTGCTCAGGTGTTTCGCATTTGGCCTCAGAGCCTGAGAAAAAGAATCCCAATAATCTCTGCAGTGTTTTTGCATGTGTGACCTATCTCATAAATTCAAAATCATCTTTAGGGATCTATGTACAGTTTTCAATATTAGAAATTGTTTTCAACTAACAGTATGGAAGAGATTTCTCTAAATTATATTGATATCAAGAAGAGATAAAATAAACGGTGAAAATAATGAAAGCCTGATGCAAGCAACATCAAATAACTTTAAAGTTTCAAACTGTTCTAATTCTTTGACAATTTTACCTGAGAAGCAGCAGCAGAGTGATCAGGTGTACTCTTAGGATCAGCCCATGAGACGGTTGGAGTATTTCCATCCAACTTAAAGTTTGCATTGAGCATTTTCTGCCTTGAATAATCAGCACAGGCATTATTGTAATACAAAACAAAGGAAAAACCACGATTACGAGAAGGATTTTGAGGATCCTGTAATTAGAAGAAGACAAATAAAATAGCAGTGTAAGTAGTCAAAAACTTGAACTTTATAAGATAAAAGCATTATTTAATCCAAAACTTCACCTTTATGAGCTCAATGGTTTCAACTCCAGGACCAACATCCTCAATGACTTTTCTGAACTCATCCTCTGTCCAGTTCTTCGGAACATTACCAATAAACAACCTGTTTTTAGTCTCTGACAGTGAACACCTTATTGTTTTACCCTGCAATGATGAAATATAACAATAAGTAAATTCAGCTGAAGAATGTGTAAATGAGGCATGGAAAGGTTGTCTCACAAAACCTAACCATCCCAGGCATCTCTGATTTCCCAAATACTAAGTGAAGTTATGAGAGGCATCTTGATCACCTTAAGTTCTTTACTATGTAACTCATCGATGGCCTTCTTGGCAAACTCTTTTGATCTGAATGATACAAAAGCAAAACCCTTGCTTTCTCCACTCTCCTTGTCTTTCATTAACCTCACCTACAAAAATGATTTAAAGTAACAACAATGGCGAATGTCAAAACTAATAGAAAAGTTGTAAAATGTTATAAGCATGGATTTTAACAGTTTCTAACCTCAAAAACATCGCCTATTGGTTCACACAGATCCCTCAAGTCCTCTTCCGATGCATCCTTTGGAAGCCCACCAATGAAAACTTCTGAGCCATTAGGAGGGAGGGCAAGAAGCTGGGCATGCTTATCTTTCTCGTCTTCACCAACGGAAGCAGTGGGCTTTTCTTCCTCTTCCACATGTGGAGTATCATCATCATTTCTATTTGCTTCTGCTGACTGATCTTTCTCACTAGCCCCAGCTTTTGAATGATCATATTCTTCATCATCATCATTTTCTTCAAAATTTCCATCCCCACCTTCTTCTTCTGGATCTTCCTCTACTTGCTCTTCGACATCATCATCCATCTCTTCCATATAATTGTCCTCCTCAAGATCCACTCGGTCCTCAACTTCCGTGCTCTCAGCCATGACTGTTTCAAGATCTGGCACTTATCATCCAACAACAGCACCTGAACAGCATCGCAATGACCTTTAACTTTCGATCATTAGAATAAAAATGCAAACAGTGGACAAAAGTAGAACTCAATTTTTGCTGTTTTGGACAGTGTATAAAAGTGGACTTCCAACCACAACCTTAGACACTGAATTCTCATTTCAAAGAGGAATACTCAGCTATAAGTATCAATTCCACTCGAGCAAGGGCATGTTTGCAACTGTTGAAAGCATAACAACTGGTGTTCTATACATACTCACTTTTACTCAGGAGCTAATGCATATCGCCCAAAACCACAATTACACCTAACAACTACTGATTCTACTGTACAGCAGCTATAGATTAAAAGCCGCAGCACCACAATCGTAAAAATAAAGGAAAAAATAAAAATAATAATAACTATAGATATAATCAAACCTTTATGATGCCCAAATCCAAATTTGTAAGCAATCCCACAAAACTAATAACAGCACATCTATAATTAAACATAAATTCAGAAACCCTAAAAAGGTAAAACACATCAAAACACTAAAGCCAACATCAGAAATACCCAGATGACCTAAATCAAATACAAAATCTTCGACTTTGCATGCAAAACAAATACAGATTCCAAATCAAAGGAGCTGCAACGCTTTTGGCTTTAGCTAAGCACTTACCCGAAGTGGGAGCATAATTTTTTGGGGGCAGAATAGAAATAGAAACAGAAACAGAAAAATATAGCTGATGATAACACCAGTAAACGATGAGTGAGATGTTTGGGGCATACCAATTATTTTGTGTTTTGTGTGTTGTTTTTGCTTTCTCTGTTTCTGTTTTTCTGTTTTCTTCCGTGTCCGTATGGATTATCCGACCTCACTCTCTCAACTAAGCCCAAGGGTTTCTTTTCTTTCGTTTCTTTCTTTTCATTTGGGGGTGTGTGTGAAAATTACTCTGCGAGCATACTAACACCTGTGAGGATCTCTAACAAGTCAGATTCAGCCACGTCACATATCTAATGTCAAATGACTAAAACCCCCTCATGCAGCCATTCATCTAGGGTTGGCAACAACCCCAGGCCGAGTCTGGGTATCGCAATGCCTGGACCCGGCCCAGGTCTAATTTTTAGATGTTTGGACCGAATTTTTTAAGTCTGGTACCGAATTGGGTTTTAATCTGGATACTTAGATTTTATATTTTTTTGGTAATTTTATAAGTTTTAAATTTATTTCAATAAAATTTTACAATAAAAATATAACTTTTAAGTGTTTAAAATTTTATATATGTGTAATAAATGAGTCAAATAAATATAAATATTTAATATAATATATATTTTATAATATTTTTTTAATAAAATCCAAGTTCTGGGCCGGTCTCCGAGTTTATCAAGTAATGCCCAAGACCGGTTCGACTTTATACTCGGCCCACAACGCCTGGGTGCGGTCTGAGTCCGGACCGAACATGTATTTTTACCACCCCTACATTCATCACCTAGAGAAGACCATGTCTTGTACATTGGGCAATTATATATATATAAATTTTTTTTTCCTTTTTTGGAATAATGTTATCAACTCCTCAATCAACTTGGGGTAAAAGATTGTGACTTTGGTATCCTTAAGTCTGACCAATATCAAATGAAATATTTTTATTAATTTTTTGGTACAGTCAAAATTTAAATTATCCAAGAACACAATTATGCAAATACAAGACCCAAAGGTCTAAAATAGGCCGTACAATAGTTAATTTCAACAATAATTAATCACACGACTCGCAGAAGCAGAAGTCAGAACTTAAACGAGTACACACTCTAGCATCCTTATAAACTTTGCCCGGCCTACAAAAATAGCCTTTACTTGGGGCACAGTGAATGTCTTGTGAACATATACACAATCCTTCTAATGCACAACCCTCTTTGAATATCATCACACCATCTTTCAATCCAAGCATTTGATCTGTCCACTCACTAGAGAAGAGACCTAAGGGGTCAAATTTCTGTTTAACCTTTAAAAATTCTCCTGCATTTTTGTACTTCTTAATGACTCCATCAAACACTAAGTTTCTGTTCTTTCCCCAATGGGGCAGCCCCCCATATTTGAACACAGCGAGTTGCTCAATTTCTTCGAGCACATCTTCATAAAGCCTTGGAGCCATTGGGTCCTTGCTTCTGTAATACATGATATCAAAGTCTAACGAATCCTCTTGTTTGCCCAAGTAAGCATTTGATGCTTTAACATAACGCATGATAATCCCATTGTAAAGTTCTAAGCCACACAGTGCTTTAGGCTCCATTTGAACTAGTTTTTGAATATCTTGTATGAAATTTTTAACGACGGATAATGCAACGCTGAATGTTGTTTGATGAAAGAATTCGCCATTGATTCTGGGATCCCAACCGCAGCCTGTGATCATTGAATCTTCTGCACTATCAAGGCAAGTTCCTGATGATTGAAGACGATTTTGATATCCTATAACTGGGTACCCAGCAAAGACTACACCTGTTTGATCAGAAGGAAAAAAAAAATTGATCATAATTGAAACTATTTTGATGCCAATGGTATTAGGATCTTTGTGCAAGAGTCGGAGAGATACCATCGTTTGTCAAACCAAATGCGAAAGCATTGAGAGTTGAGGTAACAAGTTTTCCCCCGATGCACTTGCCATCAGCATCACGTAACGATTCTTGATTCTCCTCTGATTATTAAACAAGAAGCATGAAGCGCCAAAACAAAATTTGCAATTAAGAAATTTTAGGTGTGGACGTTCATATGTTTAAAACGCGAATTTAAGATTAGTTTGTGATGTCTACTCCAAGTTCAATTGTACATTGTATTGTAACTAGAGCATCTGGTAAATATGATATCATTGTGTCAATTCGCATTTTAAAATATACAAATTTCCAAATTGGAGAACTGCCCATCTTGTAGTAAGCAATTGCATAACACATAGTGCGTGAATGAAGCAGAAGCAATGAATTAACCAAATACCTAGACATTGGCGAGCACCGCCGACCACAATATCATTACTTTAAATAAATACAAACACAAATTGACCTAGGTTTATACGTGAAGGAGATCGAAAGTGATAGCTTGTTAAGAAGCTAACCTGTAGCTCTGACGACAGCCATAGCAACTGAAAGCATGGGGCGGAATGGAAAGAAATTATACAAGCCATTGCCGGAAGTGTTTGAGGAAATGCGATCATCAACTCGATAGGCTGCCTTTCGTTGACTTGGGTACCAAGTTATGTCTGCAAACTCATGTCGATGCCCAAAAATAGCGGCTTGATCACCAAGATCAGAATCACTCTTTTGCACGTATGCGATTGACCTCTTGAAGAGCGGTTCCAACTTGAGCGTAACCTATGCCACAAACACTCATTCGTCTTTACTTTGGTTATTTCTTATGTGTCGCTTGAACACTGCATCACTTACATTCAATATTTCACATAGTGTGTATACCTGTATGTAATTCAAATTGCAGAATTATACTCTATATGTATAATTGGTGTCAGTATTTGATTAGTAGATCAATTTGGATGGCATAAGAGGCTTGGAATTTTAATCCTGCCAAACTGGGGCCAAGGAGCAGGGGGAGCCCTGAGGTGAAAATAAATTTCTGAAAAGAAGAGAGATCTTAATGAAGTTTACATCATTTTAAAAAAAAATCATATTTAGTCCCATCATATTTATTCTTTTTTTTATTACGGTCTACATCAAATTTAAGGATTTTATATTATGATCCCATCACAATTATACACTAGTTATAATCTATGTGATTTTTTAATGTTTATTCAATATTTGGTCTCAATAACTATCTAATTGGTAATTAAAAACATCTCGAGTAAATGATTAGGTCTGTTATAAGTTTTTGTGAAAGTAATTAAAATCATGATTTTGATTAGTTGTTAATAAAATAAAATGTAATATAAAAAATAGGCATGTAGCACAAAATTTTAAAAGGTTCATGAGAGGCTAATCAATGAGAAGGATCAAAATTCTCTCATAATATGAAGTTACTTAAAATTTAAAAAATTATTTCATGCGTAAATTAATACATTAATGAGAAACATACCTGAGAAATAACACCAAGAACACCAAGTGATACTTTAGCTGCATAGAAATCTTGGTGACTTTCATTGAGCACTCTCACGTTAACAAATTCCTCTTCAGGATTTCCCGGAGTTACAATTCTTATCTCGACAGCGTAATCATGAACAGAGCTCCCTCTACCCCACAGAGAGCTTCCATGGGCGCCTGTCCCAAGCATGCCGCCCACGGTCAGCCCCCACCAATACGGCCCATACGGCAAGGCCAGCCCGGCCTTAGCCGACTCCTCAATGACCTGCCTCAATGTCACGCCACTCTCTACTGTTACAGTCATTGCTTGCACATCAAGTTTCAATACGCGGTTAAGATGTTTTGTGCTTATTAGCAAGCCCTCTTGGCCAGCTGGGCAAACGAGCTTGGGAATGCTGTGAGAGAAACGTGTAGCCACTTTGATTCTTGTTTTGGCCATTGCTGCTGCTGCTACTATTGATATCAGCTCTTGCTCTGAAGCTGGGTACGCTACATTTGCTGCTTTACACACGCTTCGATCGGGGAACATACCGTATGAGTTTGTGATCGTACAGCTTGAATTATTGTTTGACGAACATTTGATTGGATCCTCTGGCGGGCTGCCATTTACGGCTATAAAGAGTAATAAGAAAATTACACATTTTGATCTGAATAAACTCCGAGCAGTACACACAGTATATGCCATGTTTGACAAATAATATTATTTTGGTGGAGATGATAAATGAGATACATCAATGATCTTGTTCTTTGTGTATTTTGAAGTGATTCTTTATGTAATGATGGTAACAGTCTAACAGACGTATTTATAGTTGTGTGGCGTGCAAGTGTTTCATTTCCATGCAAATTTTGGGAAATTTACAAAAATAACCTAAACAATTTTGTAATTTTCACAATTAGCCCTTTAAACTTTTTTCTATCAACATTAATCAAACACAAGATTTTCTCCCCAAAGTACCCTTGTTTATAAACCAAAAACAACTTTTCTTCTCCCCTTGATCAAACGAAACGCAATCTTGTACTATTGAATCATCACCGGCGACGACAAATAACAACGGCAACCGATAACGGCGAACGGTAAAAGTGAACTCCGATCAAATACAGCGTAATCCATCCGGATCCAACACTAATTTGTATCAACGAGTAGTAAGAGATATTTTCTCAACTTGCGAACTTGATTCAGTGCGATTGCAGACAGGTGCCTGTCGCACCAACTTGTCGCACCTACTTATGATGATGCAAACTGTTGCTTCTTCTAAAAATCAAAATTGAATGAGCACTTCAGCAGTGGCGCCTTGCATGGCACCTCTACTTCTTCATCCCCTTCTAGCTGGTGAATGTGAGATTGAAACTGATTTCAATGTGGGTGGTGACGGTTATGGTCAGTAAATCATGCTCAAGCCATTGTCATAACATTGTTGGAGGAATATGATAAGATATTTGGGGTAAGCTGTAATGATTTCTTTTCTGTTAAAACTTGGGTGACACATATTTCCTCAAGCCCTTGAAGAATTGTACTTATAATCAGAACTAAGTGGAAGTGGAATTGAAGAGGCTACTGATGATGATGGAGACGATGATCAGGATGGTGCAACGCTAGAGTCTGATGCATATACAGATGATGATCTTGATAACGCATCAAGTAGATCTTGCAGTGAATTCGGCGGTGAGAGAGAGAGAGAGAGAGAGAGAGAGAGAGGAAGGAGAGAGAGAGTTATGGGAGGAGCATTTTTGGCACTAGGGTTGATTATTGGCTAATGTTGACAGGAAAAAAATTGAGGGGTTAGTTATGAAAATAACAATTGTTTTTAGGTTATTTGTGTAAATTTCCCACAAATTTTTGTAGTGTAATGATCATTTGTAATAAAAGAAAACTTTGCCCAACCTCTTATTAGGTTATTAACTCAATTCTTTGGTAAAGCAGTTTGATTATCTAGCTAGATCCACATCTATTTTCTATTAAAATATTAGGTAAATGAATATCTTTTAAAGATTTTTTAATACACATGCTGACCTTTTTATCTAAGTACGTATGATCAAGATTTAATTTTTTTTTAATTGCACACGAGACTGTTCTACATCTTCAAAGACAGAACATAAATATTTAATTTTTTTTTATAGATTTAACTAAATGTGTTGTAGCTGTAAGAAGCAAAATCAAATGTAAAAAAAAAAAAAAAAATTGAGATTGAATTTGCTGTATAAAGATTGAAGAATCGATTGAGGTCATGAAAGCTATGAGTTCTACGTTCGAGCAATATAATAACCAGAAGCTACTTTGATTTGAAGAGCATATAGCATTTTTTATGTTTTACCCTGAATATATAAGATTTTTTTATTTATTTCAAAATTCAAGTTCAAAATTGAACGTCAATGGCGACACCAAAAATTTCAGAGATGGGTGAATGGATGAATGCATTGCTGCAGGGGAGGTACGGGGAGAGAGAGAGAGACGAAGATGGTGAATGAAAAAAAAATAATAATAATAATTAAGAGAAAATATAAGAGAGACAACGGATTAATGGAGGAATTTTGTGGGGCTCACTAAATTCATTTTTCTGACTTTTTTTGCTTAAAAAACAAGGTAAGCATTTATTTTGGGCAACAAAGTGAGCAGGATTGATTTACGTTTACCTGACACGCTCTGCTAACAGAGCACATTAAATATCGTCCTTGCAACCCTCTGTTATTTCCGCAAACAGCTGTTTTGTACGTGCAACATCAATTCAATCGTCCTTTGCTCTTAATTTCTTCAAGCTGCTTAACTACTTATTTTTTTCACGGTACGGAGCAAATTAATAAGCACGATGACAATGGGATGAGGTGGGGTGGGAGTGGAGAGGCCTACTCTATTTTTTTCTCTGTTATAAATTTTTGTCTTCATTCTTCATTTTATTCTTTAATAAATTTAGTGCGGTGAGGATGGAAAATCTTCATGTGGGGAATGATTTTCTCATCCCCACCTCATTCCCCATTCAACAAAACATATACAAAGTCAACTAAATCCTATGAGACAGAAGCAAAAAGGAAAAATAAGGGTTTGTCTAACACAACCCTTTCAAACCTAAATGTGAACAACATTATAGAAGCAAATAAAAGGTATGTTATATTTTAAATTCCTTAGCATTTTAGAGTAGCGAAATACACACTATATTAATTGAGAACTTATTTACTTAAAATTGCGGCAATGATGATGCAACTTTGATCAACGATTGTTTATTTGCTTATGGGGAGAAGTTTGACTCGAAGCATTTCATAACTATAAAGCCAAACATAATCCACCTATCTTAGTTTATTGGCTTCTTTTATTTTGTGCTAGTTGTAGCATTATTGACTAGTTTACCGGTGGTAAATTTTTTTTTTAACTTCTAGTTGTACCTGCTCAATGGTTGTATCAAACTTATCATTTACTTCATTTCCCAATTGTCAATATATTTATCTTTTAGCACTTCAGCAAATAAAGTTTAGACATGAGAAGTTTGAATGATGAAAAGCTCACTCTCGTGTTGAAATTTAATTGTCAAAAATTTTATGCAAACTGCCAAGTGTGCAAATGGTGTTTGTAAAAAAATTAATATAATTTTTTAGGGTTAAATTGGTAATTTAATTATTTTCTTTTTATTAATGGCCAAACAAAAAATTTATTATAAAAGGGTAATATTGTAAAAGTAAGACAAAAGAAATAAAAAGTAACGGTTGAGGTAGATGTATCAATACTTTAACAACATAGATGTTTTAAGGTATTTTTAAAAATACAAGAACTAAATGGACACTAATATTAAAATATATGGACTAAATGAACTTTTACCCTACGATAAACTAGGGTTGCTAAAAAAATTCGGCCAAAGCCCATATTCTTGACAAGAAGTCCAAACCTTTCAAAACCTCGTCTAAACTTGGACGGGTCTGACTTGGGCCAGACTTGAGCTTTTTCATTAAATATAAAATAATTTTTTAATAAAGTAAAAATATTTAAATTAAAAATAATTATCTAATACATAATAGAATAATAATCTAATACACAAAATATTAGTAACACAAGATAATAAATCACAAATATTAATATAAAAATATATTAATTTAATATTTTGACTTTTTCCTTTTTTATTTAAATTTAATTTATATAAATTTCTTTTTTCCTAGACCTTTATCTAGGCCCAATTTGTGTGGGCTTTGAATTTTTCGGCCATGTCCAGGCCCAACTCGTGGGCCCGAGCCGAGCTTGAGCCGATTCGAACTTTTTTGCTAACCCTACGTTAAACAGTTAGATTGCTAAAATCACACGTACGATACATCCATTGGTCCTTAAGTAAATATATATAGCAATTCCCGCCTACGTCCACGCCTCCAAGCTCACTCGACTTGAGAATTTTACTATACAAGCCTCTCAATGCTTTAAGTTCTTTACAATTGACTTCCAAGGTGTCAATAGACCTTTATAATCAAGAGATTATCTCCTCAATCCCTTCACCCCCAAGTGTTTCTCACTCTTGGATACTCACAATTTGATGAGAAATAAAAATTAGAGCAAACAACTCTCTTTTATAGTGGATATACAAACGATAGCTCAATGAAGATTTAATCTATGATGATTTACAAAATTGAAGCTCAATATATATTGTGTGCACTTGTTTATGCTTGTAAAGATTACCAAAAAATGAATTGGATTTGATTTTATATAGTTTGAGCCCAAAAACTAGCCGTTGTGAGTTTTCTGATGACAACCGGCATGCTGCTTTCGAAATCCGATTAGCCGCTTTTATTACAGTAAGTTACTGCCCATAATTTGGTCTACCGCTTGTCAAATCTGGTTAGCCGCTTGTTACAGTGACTGCTACAGTGCATTATTTTTTAAAATTATAGTTTTGCCCTAAAATTTTATAGAATTACGATATGACCCAAAACGTCATAAAACTTTGCACAAAGGTCCAATTTCAAAATTTCTAACTAATGCCAGTTATTCCAAAACTTTCTAAAATTATGGTATCACCCAAAATGCTATGAAGCTTTTCAAATAAATCACTCTAAAGAATTCCAAGCAATACTTGTTGATTTCAAAGTTTTCAAAAACTCTTTCAATTAGATCATCAACTTGAAAAACAACCAATTTTATAAAATTATTTTCCCATTAAATATAAAACATTTATGATATGAAAATAATGATTTATTTAAAATATATAAAAAATAATTCGAGTTTTTAAAAACTTAATCATTCTTAATTTTGTTTGTTATCATTAAAATTAACATTATGAATACATAAATGTTAACATGGCAAACTAATTCATTTATACCTTAATAAAAATAATTTCATTATTTTGTTTGTTATCATCAAAATCAACATTATGGATACATAAATGTTAACTTAGCAAACTAATTCATTTATACCTTAATAAAAATAATTTCATAATGTCTTAAGCATAACTAAAAAGGGAAAAAAATGATGAAAAGGAAACAAATGGCCAATGAAATTTGGCACATTATATTGTATTATTTCAATACAAATGTATTTATATTATACTATATTGTATTATCTATATATTATGATAGTGTTGTACAGTGTTCGATACTATACTATATTGTATTAATTTTTAATTATTGTATTAGTTTTTCGGGTCATTAATTTAAATTATATATTTGAAAACCATATTCTTTAGCACTTAGAAAAATAATAAATAAGTCTTAAATTTTAGAATTTTTACATCAATTTTTTTAGTATAAATGTAAAAAAACAAATCACAATCCTTTATAAAATACAGGTAAAACTAACAAATTCTAAATTTTTTTTCCAATATGACATTTGTTTTTTTAAGTATTTCCCAAATATATAACCTACGAAATTATGATCGAAGCAAATAATTTAATAAAATAACCTCCAAAAACTATCACACTATAAACAAATATTCAAAACATTGAAAGTTCATTTAAACTCATCTTAGGGTGATGGTATAAAAGTTTACACCTGCTACAACATGGTCATAAAAGAATAAAGTGATAGATAGATGTATCATAATCCTAGTTCACACATCAACATGACAAAATATCATTGCAAAATATCATTGATAAATTAGAAATGCATACTTCCTAATCAAACTCTACCTTTCCTCCATGCTTAAGCAAAAGCATCGTAAAATATTATAACTTATGGTCACAATCATTTCATAATGTCTTGAAAGTCCTTGTTTGAAGGTTTCTTAACCATTAAATTTAAGGGCATTAGCTCATCATCCACATTGATATCAAAGCAAGCTCTTTAGCAATGTATTAGTATGATCTTTACTATTTCCATACGTATTCTGAGACATGTTAGTGTTGGCTTAGTGAAAAGTTGAAGTTAATTTATCAATACTAACAACAATATGTTTTTATGATTTAGATCTCTTCCCATGTGATGATTGTGAATGTAATTGAGTAGTCTATTGAAAATTTGAAGGTGAAGGCAGCAAACATTTGAGAACCTTCATCATCCATCATTCAATCTCACTATCATCATCATAAATTTCTTTTTAAGGTGTTGTACTAACCATATCAATTGGAGTTTTTGCCAACCTTGCTGTTGCACAATCTTTTCTAAATATATATGCTAGCCTCTCATAATATGGAGATGGTTAGTCCCTCCAATTGCTTGATCTTTTACATGACTATAACATTAAAATAAGATAGTTAAATAAATTATATTACATTCGTATTAAACAAATTATATCAACCATGAAAATAAATCATGACATATAAGGAAAATCCTTTTCCTTATTTTAATTCAAAATATTAACCTCTATATATGATTTTCAAAATTCTTCTCCACGCATTTTCGTACATCATTCCATCCAAAACTAATAAAGTTCAACATATCAAATGCCAGCTCATAGCTTAGTGTAACACCAAATTTCCATGATTTTAAATTATGAAAATTTTGTTTTATTAGAAATCATAAATGGCATTATTGTCCTTATTAATAAGGATTGTTAAATTTATAATTAGGATTTATGGGGTAATTTTGGAAAAGACTTACTTTTTTCTAAATTTAATAGGGTTTCTTAAGGTTCCCTATAAATTTATATTTTTCCCTCTTCTATAACCCTAAATCCACAATGTTTTAAACTTTTACTTAGGAGAGAGAGTCTTAACAATTGGTAAGTTTTACTCTCTCTATCCTCTACTTGATTTCCTATTGTTGTGTTTTATTTAGAGTTTTATTGGTATGAATTTAGATTGTTACAGACCATTATGCATGATTTAGGACATGTTTAAGTTGTGTTTAGTGCGTTAATTTATTGTTGAATCATGTTAGTTTATCCCTGATGCAATAAACACGCTAAACAATTCTGGACAACATGAATATCCTGAAAGAAAGCATACATTTCATGAAATATTTTTAAGACGAACCTTATCTTTATGAGAACTAGACATGCAAAGCTTATTGAATAAATTTTATTTCATAAGATTTGATTTTGTTTTCAATTTTATATGGATTTTTGAATCTGACACAGTTGCACTGGAAAACTGCAATTCCAGCAGAATGACCAGATTCACAAAATTATTTGTAGTGTCAATGAACTCAAACAATTATGAAATTTTAGAAAAATGTTAATATATATGTCTAGTGTTTCCAGTTTTAATTTCATAATTTTCTAAATATATTAAAAAAATATTTATGATTATAATAAAATAATAATTATAATTATAATTCATTTAACAATAATTATATTTTTTAATTAAATGGAGGTTATTTTGAGAATTTAATATTATAGGGGCGAATTCATACTTTAAGATTTAAAAAAAAATAAAATTGAGTATAAGGGGTTAAACGAAATTTTACATTTCAAAAAATTTATAATATTCATAAATAAAATATAAATAACATAAAATATAAAGAGTTAGATAAAATTTTACAGGCTGAGTGTACGTTACATTAAATGTAACGTAGGCGAACCCTCATTCTTAATATACTGGATATGTATGATTATTTTGATACTATTATAAGTACATGTGCTTTTATGGTTCTTTGAAAATTAATTATTTTTCATAACAAAATTAGTTTATGTAAATGTTTTTAGATTTGAAAATTATGTTATTTTTTATGATTTTAACATAATATTATAAATGCCTTTAAATATGTAATTTATTTTGCTAAATGATTATCTTTTATGAAATTGTCTCTAAAATATTATAATGGAATTTTTTTTGCAAGCCTAGTTCATTGTTATGATCTTTTATGAGTCTAAGAAAAATTTTTTGACCATGTATACAATAGAGATTCTTTATGATTGTTCGGGGGCCACCTCTTAGGAGTAAATGGGGCCCACCTCTCGAGGGTCAAAGTGTTGCAAAGTGCTATGTATAGGTCGTTATGTATGGAAAATGAATTTAAATATTTTAGCTCATTATCTCTAGTAATTCTAATTTTGATTTTGATCGTATTATATATATATTTATATAATTTTAGGCCAATACTGGGTTTATATTCTGAATGTGTACACGATAGTCTAATTCTGACTCTGTTTTTGGCTGAGTTACTGGGACTATAAGTGACACTATGTGACATGAGATAACCTCTTATTTCTGTATATATGTTATACTATTTGATTCAATGATTAATAATGCTTTGGATATAATGAATTACTATAAATTTATGTCATCTTGTCGTAATATGTCATTTTATGAAATTTATAATTTATAATATATGTTTTGATAAAAAGAAGGCTTGCAATATTTTTAGTACTCGATAAGTCTAGTGTGTTAGGAATGATTTTACTTATCGAGTTGACGGTTCACTCCTCGTCATCATTTTTTCAAATTAGGTACCTTGTTGAGAGGTGTGTTTATCTTTGGAGATAAAATATTCATTTACTTTTGCTAGTTGAATAAGAGAAGGATAAACTCATGTTTCCTTTACATTTGTTTATTTTATGAACTTGTTATTGGGGAGTTTTGAGACTCTGTCATATTTATGTCTTTGGGAGAAATTTTGAATAAAATCTGAGGTATTTCTTTTTAAGATTTTTGTGTGAGGATTTTGATTTAGGAGTGACTCTTTTATCACGTGCTAGATTTGGGGTGTTACACTTAGAGTCAATATGTGGATAATTTTCTTTCAAAATCTTATCTTTGAGTCAATATGTGGGTAAGACTTCAAACCTACCCAGGTAACAATTTTTCTAGTTCATTTTCAATATATTTATAATTTCTTGATTTGAAAGTATCATTATTAGCTCAACTACTCTTTACACCCGCTACATCTAAAATGTTCAACATTACTTCTTTTTCATCTTTTGTCCATACTCATCTTGAGTCTATCTTATTTCTACTAGTATAGCTTGAATCTCCACTCTCCATTACTATAAAATGAATACATAATAATTTTTTTAACAAGTAATTAAAATATAACATCAAGTCAAGTTCACATAAGTAACACTTGATAAATTTATAATGACATCTATATGTTAAAAAACGGTTACAACCTCATATATTTTCCTAGTGACATATGTATATTAACAAAAGCATAGCCTTAGATACTTTCCTAATGACATCTCTATATTAATAAAAGTACAACATGAGATACTGTCCTAATAACATTTATATATTAACAAAAGTACATCATTAAATACTTAGTTAATGACATCGGTATATTAATAAAAGTTACAGCTCTAGATAAATACTAATTTCCAAGCCAATTAATTTATATAGCACCAACTAAATCATTCCTCCAACTCGTCCATTGGTTTGAAGCTTCAAGGCTACTTATGTTATCATTATTTTCTACTTCATTATTAGATATGTTGAGTAATTCATGCTCCACTAGATCCACTACAGTTGTCTCCTAATCAGATTATTCAATAAACATTATGCAGCAATAATGCAACATTGGATTTTCATTGGATAAAATGAAGAACATCGAAGAATGGCCCATTGTACTTTAAGCAATAAAAAAAACCACTTAATTACATTTATTAAGGAGGAAAATGTTTCATGTTAAAGAACTCTTCTTCATTATGAAGAGCACACCGATCTCTCTATTCTGATTAATAATAACTTGTTCCCATATATGTACAAAGAATCTTTTAAGATTTGTATATCTAGCATCCACAAGATAATAGTAGCTAGAGTTGGGGTAATTCGAGATTGGATTAGGATTGGATTAACCTGATAGGGTTTCAGGTTTATCGGGTTGAAAAAAGAAATGATCTGAACTTATAATCCGATCTGATTTGAACTATATTCAGATCGGAGTGGATCAAAATTTCAAGTTGAGTTCAGATTAGATTAGGTTATGATCACATGCAAATTAGGTTGCGTTTGGACTAATGGATTGGGTAATTTATAATTGATTTGGATAATATTCTAACTATTGTTTATTTTTATTTTTTTACAAATTATTTTAGTTATTAAAAGATTGTTTCAATGTAATTATCTCATTTTGGCCTTTTCTTCTACTAATTTTCAACAAAAAAATGACTATGGGATTAAATAAAAAATTAAAATAAACTATTACTATCAATCGGATTGGGTCAGGCTAATTGCTCACTCCTAAGATTATAAATATATATTTATTTATTGCCCATCTAATTGGCTTTTCAGATTAGATCGAGTTAAATCCCATTTGATCACGATCCAATTGGGTTGGCCAAATTTGATCGATCGGGTTAGAGGCTTCATTTGCATATAATCTGAACGTGAATTTTTCAGAACGGATCGAGTTGGGTTATTTGCCCACCCCTATCTAGTGACCTATTCATTTCACATAAGCATATAATATAATTTTTAGTATGAATATGTAATTTGATTAAATTAATTTTTTGGAATGAGTAATACTTATAGAAACTTTTAAATTGGTCGGCTTATTTACATTACAAGGTAATCTTAAGTCAAAGGCAGAGCCTTCTCTTCCAGGCATCACGAAGATAAATTTCATATCTCGTGAACATACTTCTAAAACATTTGAAGCAATCTCACCCTTTTTTGTTCAATATGTTGGCTTCTCATTTTTTGGCACACATACTCTAATATAAGTTTCATCCATTGGCCCCAAGTAATTCTACATACACAAAACAAATGAAGAGTTTATTAGTATCAATCTATCACAAGCTATAATAAAACACAAGCACTTGACAATGTACCTTAAACGACTTCCATCTCTTATCAGTGCAATTCTCTACTACAAGTTCTAGTGCTCTTAGAAAAATATCGTGTAGCTATAACACTTCATTTAACAGTAGATTACTCAAGCATACACTTCATTTTTTAATGCAAATTCAGTATCAGTTATCTCAATAATTTCATGATATTAAAAAAAAAAACTACAGTCAATTACTCAAGCATACATTGTTTAGCTAGATTTCGTTCCCATTTTACACCATTTTTATCGAGTTGTATTGTAACAGATGTAACAGTGATATAATATGTTATGCTTTAAAAAAAAAAAAAAAAGCCTATGTTTGCGGCTGATTTGATCATTGGCCTCATGTTTTCTTTCCAAACAGCCTAGTTCTTCATAAATTAAAAAATTGTGATTAATAATAATGCTGAAAATACATGTTTGAATTAAGCTAGCTAGTGGTCCTTTAATCAAGCAATATTTAGTGTAATCATATGTTTACGTAAAGATATAAAGAACAAAAATAATAATAATAAATGAATCGCACTAAGAATATCTGTTGGCACATTTGATTGCTATTCTTGCACAATCTCTCAAATTGATTATCTCTAGCTTAGCTTCCTTCAATCTTTCTACTACAGTCGCTACCCTTCAAATTACAAGCATTATCCCATGAAAGCTCAATTAATCTTTTGTAATCGTCATAGGAGGACCAATAATCCTTAAAATGAATTCTGCAACACCACCTATCCCTAGTGTCTCCGAAGTTCTTCCTTCGTTTATTAAATTCAATCTAAATTGGCAGATGATCAGAACCCCCAACCACCATATGAGTAACCAAAATTCTGGAAAATCTATTTCGCCACGGATCAGAGCGCAAAAATCTGTCTAACTTACCTTAAATTTATAACCCCATAGCCTTCTTCTACGTTGGTGGCTGGTTATGTTTCTAGCTTGAAGTACACTGTTTTAATACATTTATGCTGCGTTTACTTTTTGGATTGGAGTGAGAATTCTGAGGAGTGGGAATCCTTGGATTAGGAGTGTGGAGTGGGAGTGGGAGTAGGGTGTTTACTTAGACTAAATGAAAGTATGGATTGCCAATCAAAATCCTAATTATTTGTTTACTTTGTCTTGAATTGAGAGTAAATTGTTTTAAATTACAATTTTATCCTTATGTACAGAATTATAATTTGTAATTAAAAAATTAATAAAAATATATTTAGAAAATAAAATAAATATTATATTATATTATATTTATAAATTAATAATAATTACTAATATTCTTAATTATGTAAATCATAATTTTTTATTAATTTTAATTTAAATTATGTGAATAAAAATTATTAATAATAGCAACACAAATGAAATATTATTATTGATAATATAGTACAAAATTAATATTTTTTTAGAATAAAATATTTATTA
Source organism: Citrus x clementina (assembly GCF_000493195.1). Taxonomy (NCBI): domain Eukaryota; kingdom Viridiplantae; phylum Streptophyta; class Magnoliopsida; order Sapindales; family Rutaceae; genus Citrus; species Citrus x clementina. The sequence goes on from NW_006262274.1 coordinate 836,534, forward strand.
TTATTAAATAAATAAATAAATAAATAAATAATATTTATTATTATTAATTAAATAAATAATATTTATTAAAATTAATGTTTAATATTATTAATTTAAATATAATATTTATTTATTTTTATTTTATTAAATTTAATAAAATAAATATGATATAATTATTATTTTTAATAAATATGATATTATTTATTTTATTAAATATTATTTATTTATTTATTTTTATAAGGATAAAATGGGAAGAGGGGGGAGTGAATTCACACTCCCACCTCCCCCATGAGAGTGGAAATCCCATTCTCCACTTCAAAATTAGATGGAACCCACAAATTTTTATTTCCACTCTTTTTTTTAAACTAAGTAAATATTAAAATGAAAAAAATCCATACTCCACGCTCCCACTCCAAAAAATAAACATTGCCTTAATATTGGTAATGTTACAGCAATAACAGTGCAAAATCACTGATATATCACAGAGCTGCAGCTAGCTAGCTTCAAAGGCATTAACTGCAGAAAGCTGAGGCCTGAGAGCATGTGGGGGCCATAATCAATGTGCAGCAGCTTGA